>NC_081189.1:100050972-100366389 GCF_902713425.1 Acipenser ruthenus | reverse complement strand
AGTGGCGTACCGTGACAAAATGGACTCGGGTAGCAGAGTCGTCACTCCCTTCCCCTCCTCTCCCCCCCTTCCCCTCCTCCCTTCCCCTTCCTTTCCCTTCCTTTCCCTTCCCCTTCCTTTCCCTCCCCTCCCCCTCCCTCTCCCTTCCCCCTCCCTCTCCCTTCCCCTCCCCCTCCCTTCCTTCCCCCTCCCTTCCTTCCCCTCCCCTACCCCCCCTCCCCCCCCTTTTTTTTAAGTGGCAGCTACCTGTAAGCCACAGATACCTTTCATTATTTTAATTCTGAAAGTGCCAAGTATATCCTTTCCCTTCTTGTGTCAGCTCGGGGATCTGTGGTGTATATCTCCCTTTTTTAACAATCTCCAATTTTTCAGAGAAAGTTCTCCTTGAAAAAGGATTCGTAACCAAATTGACTATGATGTATCCGTTTTCTCACTTTTTTTCCATTTAGTGTAAAATAAAATTCGAAATAATTAGATGTTGTAAAGGTATTTGCATTTATCAATGTATATTTATAAGCAATATCGTGCGAAATCCAGCTATCCTCCTAACTGCAGTGCTAACCAAGGAATATTCATATTTTGGGGTTGCTCACTAATGATTGGTCAGCTGTCAGAGCTTTGATTTTCCCATTGGTTGCTAAAGCAGGGCCTTCAAGTGAGGCAGAGAATACCCTGGGAGATTTATGGCCCGCCTCTGCTCACTCCTGATTGGTCTCCTGTCTAAAAAAAGGACATTCTTTGACTAGCCTATTGGTTAAACTCACTCTAGACCTTCAACTGAAACGGAGAATACCCTCAACTGTTTTTTTTCTAGCGTCTGGTTGTTGTTTTAGATTTATGCGGGGGAAATGCAGATCTCTTATTGGCTGATCACATCTCCTTCAGGAAAACCTCTAGTAAACCCTGTAAATCATCTTGGATAAAGGCGTCAGACAAATGAACAAATAATAATTAGAGTAGTATGTTTCATAGTATAAGCAAGCACACTGTACGCAAGTGAGTGAGGCAACGTAATGTCATTTGACTGACGGTTTACTCGGTCTGATCAGCAGAGAATACCTTGAAGGTCCTGACGGCATGCCACTGGTTAACTTCCAGACCAGAAGCTACATACTAGGCACGATGATTCTACAATCCTAACAAAATGCCC
The DNA here is from genome assembly GCF_902713425.1 of Acipenser ruthenus. NCBI lineage: Eukaryota > Metazoa > Chordata > Actinopteri > Acipenseriformes > Acipenseridae > Acipenser > Acipenser ruthenus. The sequence continues at coordinate 100,365,239 of NC_081189.1, read as the reverse complement.
AACAACAACAATGTTCAGTTAAGCCACAAATAATCTTTAAAAGCAAATAAAAAGTAACAATGACTGACCTATGGCTACCCCAAACCCCAACCCTCCCCCTTCCTAACAAAATAAAGCTTCCCATTTATACTTATGTTACCTCTGTTGAATTAGTATTTCATAAATGTATTAATTGTCATTCCTGGATTGGTATATGTGCAATGTATACATGATTTGGAGCGCTTTAAACCACATCAATGTTATTTACTTCGGATACCCAAGAAAAAGCTATGTTTTTTCAGGTATTGAAATTAAATATATAAATCAATTCATGAAAAGATAAAATAAACACCCATTTACTATACCTCCACTTTTCCATTTGGAATTGCTTGTTTCTGTCTAATGCTTCCCTGTCAAGCAGTAGCAAGTCAGGATTCAATGGTGATTATCTACTTGTCTTTCACCCAGTCCTGTTTTTGTAATTAACTTGTTGACATTTCTTAATAAAAAGGTAGGTGTCACAAATCTCCTTCTAAATTAATCACAGCTGTCTGGAAGGAGTTTCATTGAATGTGCTGGAAGTTTACATGGCTTCCATGGAGGTAAAACAGCTATTGTACCTTAATCAAATAAGAAGACTGAGAATGGACCTGAATGTTTGCACATGATCATCATCAGTAGTCAAACATTATCAAACACAGGACTAGAAGTAGGATAATTGGAATTTAGACTATTTAAGCAATCTTTTAGGGTCCCCCTAAAACAAACAGAGTTTATACAGCAATCGGGAAATGCCACAAAATCAAGGTCCCAGGTGCATTTGACAGTTTTGGTCTCCAACGGGTTAACGTCTTAGACTGTAGCTAGTACATCCAGTACCCTCATCAATCTGCACAGAACTCTGTGGTATAAATATAGGAGGTTTTAAAGATGGATGTTCTATATATATAGTTTGTTTGTTTTGTTTTGTTTTTTACAAATGACTGACATATGGCCAATAATGTCAGGATGACTTTCACTCTGTGCAACCCCCATGCACATACAGCTCAAACCCCCATCCACTCAAACACAGACATATATCCCCCTCCCCCTCCCTATTTGTTTTATAATGGACAACTTCACTGCAGTTTTTCAAATGCATTATTGACATCTGATCTACTTGATTAGCTTCAAGGTTGGTTTGCTACCAGGTCCATCTTCGCTTTTTACTAATTTAAACCAATGAAAAATGCAGGCAGGTTTAAGTTCCGTTAAGTACTGTGCAATTCTGGAACAACAAGTACAGCTTAATTTATTTAGCTGTCAAGAGACTAAAGCATATTGCAGTGTAATATTATATATACATAAGATGGCTACCAGCCAGTCTGTTTACAAAATAAAAGTGCTGTCATTTATTTTATCATTGTTGTTACTGGGTAATGGGTGTCATAAGCTATACAGTATTGGATGTGTGCAAACACATTCAGCAACAGAAACTTGACTGTATAAAACATCTCCTTTGAAAGACAAGAAGATTAAATGATCTTTCGCAAATTTGATTTCACCATAATAATCTGTAGCTATTACGCTAGAAGGAATTATCTCCACAAGCTGGCAGCTGCAGCAGTCAATGAATTAAAACTGGCTCAGTGTATGGGAAAAGCTATTCTATAAATCAGTGCTATTCTTAGGAAGCACATCAATCTAACTCAGTTCCCACACAGTTCAGCTTGCTGGAATGATGTTCAAGTGTGAGGTAGGAGCTCCCATTACCTCACTGCCATTTGATACCGGGTTGGTAAATGGGCATGCTACTGACACAAATGCTTACGTTGGAGACATGCTTACCTACTTTGTATCTTTTTCCCTTTAGGTACTTAAGATACTGAACTACTAAACCAAATATATTGTTTGTTTTAGTATATTATAACATAACACAAGTTGTTTTCACTGTGCTCTTTTCCTAAAGTCTTATTTTTGCTTGTTGTTTTCATAACTTGGCATAGCTTCAAAGTCACAAGACAGCAGAGCTGGAAATTCGATTTTTTTCGAATTTTTTTCCTGGTCAATTATTTAACATAAAAATTAATAAATACATAAATAAATAAATATGGCCACAAAATGGTAAATCATAGATGAAAAAATAGTATGAAGACAATGTTTTAAATTGTGTTGGTCTATATAATTGACATGGACAGAGGTTATAACAATGTGGTAGTGAAATTGTTACATCTGTGTATCAAATATGAATACAATATCTCAAAAGTGTGCTGCAGCTATCATGCAGAATCCTAAAAAGTCACATGACCTCAATATGGCAGTAATATCGAGCCAGGTCAATCATGAGATTTACCCTATCCCTCTCTTTGGCCATTTTTTTTGGCCACAAACCGGATTTACACGAGTAATTCTCCCAAACGTGCACGCGCATCGCCATTTCACGTGTAAATTGACCCGCATGGAAACCCCATGAATGTCACTGGCCTAAACATGCAAATATGAAGTCAGTACCTCAAATGGTGTCTCAGATATGAGGCTCTAACAGTGGGCCAGTGGCAGCTTTGTAAAATTACTTTCACAAAAAGATGTATTATTATTACTTGCATATAATTACAATGTTATTATGCATAGTTACAATGTACTTAATGTGTAATTATTTTTCCACACTATAACCTTAACCGTTTTCTGAAACAACTGTGTGTATATATATATATATATATATATATATATATATATATATATATATATATATATATATATATATATATATATATATATACTGTATATATCCTGCAAAAAAGTTTTACACATTAAGGACATTGTAATTATGCATAATGGCATTGTAATTACGTGTAAGTACACATGCATTTACTAAGTAATTAGTATGCTAATACACAGTAATTAGAGACACTTCATGTAAAGTGTTACCTATTTTTCCCAGGAGTTTTAAAACTAAAAACATGGAGTCAACAAGCAGCAGAGGTAGAGGCAGTGGTGGGGAGATGGTGGCGGTGGAAACATAATATGATTTTGAGCACAGTCTTAAGTAACAAATCACCTTAATTTTTGTTGTAATGAGGATTATGCTGTCAGTAGCAAGTAAGCACTGGTGTAATCTATTCTAAAAATGATTTATAGGTAAATAAAACCCCCTACAACAAATGTTAATAAGAATTTGAAGTCATTAATTTTCATGTCCACCTTGCCGAACAGCTTAAAGAATGTTAAAGCACTTTTCAGCACAGGAGAGATTGACAAGGTCATTATTTATTTATTGTGAAGCTGGTATTCATTTGTTTACAATGGCAAAAAACATTTTTTTACCCCATTTTACCCAATTTTTGGTAGATTACAATTAGTAGTATTACAATACCGTATTTGACTTGCTGCTGCTCAAGTTCGATTTAAATTCCCTAGATATTCTACATTATAAAAGCACTAAACAAACAGAGTCACATTTCTCATAAAAAATGCATCAGAATAGCTTTTACAATCTGTGTATACAATAACAAGTTGTGTTCATATACTTTAATGCTATGGCAGCACTCTAAATAGGGGACAGAATGTAATGTACTTTTTTAGAAATTAGGATTATGTTGCCAGAGTGCCAGACAAGACACTGCTGCAAGTGATAATAAAAACGCTTGAATCAAATGTTAATAAGCACTGAAAGTCATTAGCTTTCATACCAATCCTTTCAAACAATTTAAAGGACTTTAAAACTCTAGCACTCTGTAGCAGTGCGCCAGTGCTCAGTTAAGGAAGAGGCATGCATGCACAAACAAAACTGGTCTCAATATACACTGTCTGGATCTTTACTAGAACTTGTATCTAATATCAGGTTTGGACACTGTTTGCTGGGTCAAAGCCAGGAATGTTAATCCATTCAGTCATTAATATGTCATTGTCACCCGGATGACTTGTGGGTGACGTCAGACCAGGACTGCGAGGTAGGAAGTACTGCTGCGTGTATTTATTTCAAAATAAATGGTTTAAACACAAAACAAACACTTTGCAAAAGAAAACGGCATGTTGGCCAAAACAAAATAGACACATAAAAGTGACCCAAAACAAGTATCGCGCTGAGATATTTCAGCACGAGCAGCAATTGTTTTTCTTTTTAAATGTCCTCTCCTCTCTCTCACGTACCTCCTCTCTGTACACACAACCGTGAACGCAGAAAACCACCAGCTTACATACACGTGCAACTACCCTAATTACAAACCCCTTAAATAATAATGCAATTTAACTCTCCTGTAAAATACACACAGGTGTTTCCCCTTCAGCCCTAGAGGCTTCTGGGATGTGTAGTTTTTAGTCCTTCGGCCATGACATCCCTCCTGTGGACTACACAATCCCAACACACAGTGATTATGCAGGCAGGGCTCTTCTGCCCTGCCACAGCCATGCAGAGAGGTAGGCAGAGGTAGGCATTGTAATGACGAATAGGTTATTCGAGTTCATTCCAAACATGCTCCATTGGACAGAGATCTGGGGATTGTGGTGGCCTTGAGAAATACCTGAATGGGTGCATTATCATAATGACAGTATCTATCACCATCAGGGTGCAAGTGCAGCCTTATTGGTGCACTTGAAACACAACAATGCTTATGTAAAGCACAGCAGCTTTATTGTGCTGCGGAGATCACAGACTCAATTTGCATCTCTAATTCAGGGCGATGCCAAAACCAATTGGGAGGACAGGTCCTAAAAAAGTGGCCAGACAATGTGTGTGTGTGTGTGTGTACTCTATATATTGAGAGATGAGAGATAAAATGCCTTGAACAGTTAGGGTGGCATGACACACATTAAAATGGAAAACAATTACCTAAGCATAAACAACAGAGAAACGTTAGAACACACACATAGGATGCGAAACAGGTAAGGAACAAAAACTATAACGAACATGTAGATGATATGGGTGATGTGGGTGTGCAGATACTTAGATAACCTGACTACTGTAAAACTTTAAATAAACTCCCCGGCCTATTGGAGACTCAGCGTTTATTATGTAAGATCACTAACATCTGCAAAAATCTACCTTATAGAAACTACATAAGTAAATTACAACATTCCAGCAAACGTCATTAAAGGTTTTAACAGTTGCATTGTAATAATAATAAAAACAGTAAAATCCACTCAAGGCAGCCCTGTAAATATCAGAACACCTGAGTGTATTAAGGTAGGCTTGCAGCACAATAAAGAAACAAACATGGTTTTAAAATTAATAAAAGCAATAAGTATCATCTTTATTAACACATATTATATTTATTGTTCATCCTCAAAATGTGTACATTGCTAAACATGGACAATTGATGAAGAATTAATCAGCAACAAGTCTTCATTGCAAAACAACCGCATGAAATACTGTGTTAATACGAAAAATAGGTTTATACTGTTGGCCCACAACACACTCAAAAATGCTTCAAACTGTTTAAAAGATTAGGCTAACAATAAAAATCAATACAAGTATCAGTTTTATCACAAAATCAAAGCAAAAGTGACTAATTTGTTTTTATGAAGTGTACATTGATAAATAAGAACACTGGAAAAGGAGAAAATACGAATATTCATTGCAAGACGCAAATGCACTAAATACTGTTAATGCAAAAAAACAAACAAAAAAAACACATACAAATACACTAAAAGGCAACCCTGTTAATATCAGAAAACAAGTTTGTATTTTACTTACTTTCAGCACGCTCAAAAAAGCTTCACAACTGGTTTTAAAATGAATATTATTTGTTTATTTAGCAGACGCCTTTATCCAAGGCGACTTACAGAGACTAGGGTGTATGAACTATGCATCAGCTGCAGAGTCACTTACAATTACGTCTCACCCGAAAGACGGAGCACAAGGAGGTTAAATGACTTGCTCAGGGTCACACAATGAGTCAGTGGCTGAGGTGGGATTTGAACCGGGGACCTCCTGGTTATAAGCCCGTTTCTTTAACCACTGGACCACACTGCCTGATACATGTACCTTTTAAAAAAACCTGATACATGTACCTTTTAAAATAAATTAAAATCAGTTTTCTTATCATTCATCCTGAGCCTTAGGGTCTCTTCATCGCTGTTGAAAAACAAATTGGTAAGCTCGCTGTACAGTCATGTCTGTGTATTGGCTGGAACATTCAGTATGACGGGCATTGTATTATTATTCATAACCGGCGTTTAAAAGAGACCCGGCGTCTATTTACCATATTTCCCAGCAGCCCCTGCACTTATTAGAGACCCGGCAAGTATTGGAGACCGGCGATTATTTAAAGTTTTACGGTAATTCTAGCACATGAAACCTTTTAAGAACATGTTAATGACACAACACAAAACAAAGCTTCCTTCATTTTCCCTTGTTTACACAGTTATTGAATCCGAATCAATAACAGTGGGACACTGCGATTTAATCTAACCATTCATATTTTATCTGTGATTATGTCTTACTTTTCCTTTATCCATTTAATATAAATGGATCTCCCAGTATAGGCTAAATAGATCTCCTAGTATTCACTTTCAATCGGCTTTTAAATCCCTCAGTGCTGTTCATTACCATTGATTGGTACTCAATTGTATAGATTAACACCTGCAGACAAAAAAAAAACATGCTAAAGGTCTACAAATTGGTGCTTCCATCTGCCAAGTTTCATTGCTCTGTGAGTAATGATTTTCATAGAATCAAATCCCAGTGCCCAACTGACTTAAAATCTTTTGGAAATTATTCACAAGATTGGCACAACAAAAAACCATAACAATATCCTAAAACTCATATGCAAATATGCACCTCAAGAGTAGCCACCTGCCACTTAAAGAAAAACACAGTCAAATCTCCATTGCTGCTATACAACCAAATTTCATCATAAGATATATTTGCAAAAACAATCTGTCTTCCTTCCAAAAATGCAGTGAAGAAATTATGAAAACTGTGTGATTACCACGTCTATCCTAAAGACTGATGGCTGCTATTCGGATAAAAATAAATGCAGCACACCTCACTAACCGTATTTTATAGAGTAATTAGTTCCCCACAGACCTAAGAAACAGTATATAAATGTACAGCAAAATAAAAATGCAAGATGGCATTATCATGAATCATAGTAGCAACTGATTCAGCTCCTGAGCTATAGCAGTATGTAATCTAGATGACATCTAGCTTGTTCAGCTATTATGTACATGGAAAGAGGAACATTAGCGACATGAAGCACACCAGCAAAACCAGCAGCTGATAAACACATTCACCTGCAGCAGGGCTGCGTTTCAAGATCTTGTAAAATTACAATACCTGGTTGTGGAAACATTTCAATCGTAGTACAAGTTCTTAAGACTTTCTCTAATTGCATGGAATGCAAGCTACTTACAGGAGCAATGAGGGCGGTAATGAGACACTCATTTTTTACTAATTTCATCTTGCTTCAGTTCCATTCTGTTTGCCTGTTAAAGCCTTCTGCATCATTACAGTAACATCTGCACTAAATCACTGTGCATAAGCCATAAAAATATTCGATCAAAGGCATTATTCAAACCATGCACACACAAAGAAGAAATATTGGGGCTTGTTGCTTTATTTTTCACTGGAAAAAGAATAAAGCCTTTCGTGTTAATGGTTTTCTTTTCATGGATTACTGTGATTATTGATTAGATCAGCACTGGGCCTTACTCCTAACTAGTGGTCCCAATGTGCCCAAAAAAAAATAATAACTGGAAATGGGAGTGAACCAACACAAAGCATAATCTCAGGGGACTGTCATATCAGATCAAAGGGTTTGTAAGAAAAAAAAAAAAAAAAAAAAAGTAAAATGGAAATGTGAAAAACAAAAATGTGTGTCATTGACAAGACATTGTGGCAGTGAAAAGCTAACTTTCTACTGGACACTACCGGTAATGGAACTTTTTTGTGTCACATAATAAAGTTGTGTTAGCACTATAAAATGAGAATCACCATCTTGTTTAATATGACGCTTCTTCAGAGCAAATTATGAAAATTAAACATTTGTAGTTCAAAGTTCAAGGTAAAAAAATAAATTATATATATATATATATATATATATATATATTTATTTATTTATTTATTTATTAAGGGTTAGGTAGTAAGTAGCTTCAAATGTAAAACAGTATGTCCGCTTTTTTTTGCTATCAGCAACAGCACCATCTAGTGCACAGAGATATAAAAAAAAACTCAATCAAAATGAGGTGTTAACTTGATAGTGCTGGCTCTTACTTCTAGAAAGACACTTTGCTCATCTAGCCTAGTGTATGTTACATACGAATGAAAACACTGAAATCACCTTAACACAGACATTGACTGATAAAAACTCAGTATTTGAGTAACAAAATGATGGAGAAGATATTTCTTTACACAAGAAACAAAACTAATTTCCAAATTCAGTGTTCTTTTTGGAGACAGCCAGGGGACTTTTGGACAAGTTGTTCTATTTTTTAAATTGTATTTTTATAAATCTTCACATACAGCAAGTTTGCAGTTATTCTAGATGGCACTTAGGTTTAAATTCTTAAATAGGTTGCATCATAAAGTAAAACACTGTCACCCAGCACTGAAATTAAACTGGTACAGAAACCGTACTTGTTCTCGGCTGTCCCTCACTCTGTCATTCACTTCCATGAATGCTTTGAGATGCTTGACTGCATGGAAAAGTGCTTCAGAAATGCAAGATTATTATAATTGCACAGCATTATTACAAAACACTGGTACTGCAGCTCTGTTCATGACAGTCAAAAGTGTCTGATATATGGTTTTAAATAACTGCTTTCACTCATACATACATAATGGACACATGGATTTAAATCTTCATTCAGAGGAAGCAGTTCAATTAATAATAAAGTTGAATGCCTCCATTAAACTACAATTGAAATGACAATTCAACTGATAAGTGTATTTACTCTAGGCCAGAATGTATTTCACACTGCCATAATGTGAAGCTGTAAATCTGCACAATTACCAACAACAAATACATAAATAATATAATACAGGCAACATGGCAACTTCACTCTTCCCTATGCAAAAACTATTCAGGGGCAAAAAGAGGCTCTTTAGGGTGATATGCTGGAAATAAATGCCAAAAAGACTGAAGATTATCAGAAATGAAAGAGAAACATGACAGAACAGGCTTTAAATGATGCATTCGAGTACCACTTCAGATAGTGTTTCTACCCTAAATCTGATGCTGTAAGACCCATTGAGTCAATTTCCAATATTTATTACAAACCTATCCAGTCAAAATGTTTAGTGCAGTACATGAATAAAATATCATTAATATAGCTACAATACTAGACTACCATACATGCCCACATTTCTCATTTATAAATAAGTTTTTTATAATAATAATAATAATAATAATAATAATAATAATAAATACGTAAATCGAAATTCCACAGGGATGGTGCAAATTCATGGAACTATTTTTTTTTTTTCATGTTTTCGTACTTTTAAAAAAACTCTTACTCAGTCAATTAGGCTCAAGCCTGATGTTGCCGGTAGCCTGCAGCAATAACACAGCTATGCTAATTGAATACATATTTTGGTACAAACATCATTTTTTTTCCCCCTTGGTAAGGTATCCATGATAGATGCTGTGGCTAGTGTACAATTAATTGCATCTTATTGCTAATGGACAGAACAATCTAGGCAAAAGCAATCAGCTTTCCGATGACCAATCATGAAGATGACAAAAAGTAAGTGTAAAGAAGGGAGTCGTTATATGTATTTATTGCAGAGATTTTTTATTATTATTATTTGTAGTAGCTTCAGTATTTTTTTAAAACCTTAACTATTTGCAGTTTTTATGAGTCAAATGGCAATAACGTTGAATAAATAGTGTCACATAAAAAATAATAAAAACACTAAGCCCCTTGTACTGTATGCTTATTTCTTTCCTATTTGGTCAAAGAAGCTTGCCAATAGGATTGCTTGGTACGGCCTTCAGTTATAGTAGAAAGTTGCACAAGATTACGTCACAAACAGGATTTTCACTGCTTAAGTCTCGTAAGCATAGTGTACAACTTCTAGATATGTTTCAAATGCCAAAAAAATTGTTTTTGGTCAATTGTACGGCTTTTTGCACAGGAAAAGGCGATTTCCCCTGCCTTTGAAGTCATACAATGTTAACTACAAAGTGAATTAATATTGAAAAAGAACTTCCTTTTAAAATCGTGTTATACGCTTTCACAGCCACCATTCTGTTTATTATGAATGTTTGCTTTTTACTGCATTCAGTAACTCCATCCACAGTAATTCTGAATGTTTTAATTTTAAATGACGAAGAATTGAACTTGTGTTTTTGTGGTACGGCAATGCTGTTTGGCATAATTATTTACCATACCATGTTTTTCTCGTCCGGTTTCTCAAAATAATTCCAAACATGGCTTTGCCTTGTTCCTTTGTTTAGAGATGCAATTTTATTAAAATGTAAAACAAAACGTCAGAAATAACGCTTTTCTTACCCCGTGTGGACTGAACCATACCACACCCATTACAGCATGAACACAGAGTGCACCAATGAAGCGCCAGATCGACCGAGAATAAAACCTGGCCCAGTGTCAATCTTTCTGGTACACCAATTAGAAAAACTACTTGGAGGCAATTGCCAAATACCTTCCTTTTTATAATATCCACCCTTACTGTGGCACCACAGCAGTCGGATACACAACAGACTGCTATATATGATGATAAATTATTAAAATGAATACATAAAACAATATGCGTTTGGTGAAATTTGCCACGTGACCGGTTATACGTCTAGCATATTATTTAACATTTAACTTCTTTAGAGCTTATACGTTTAAACGTTTAACACTAGAAGCCCCGCAGCAGTCATTTTGGTGGTTTTTGGTTTTAAAATGTAATTTTCTCCAGTGATGTAACATATTGGGCTGTGCGTTTGTGTACCTTTCTGTCCATATGTATTAAATATTCTCACAAAGCATGAAACGCGGGAGTGCAGAAATAAAGGAGATATATTACATTATACCTAAAAGCCCCGGGAGCAGTCACATTGACGGCCACACAGAAAACAATTGTATTTTGATTATACAGAACGGTATTCTACTGTATTATTTTTATTTACCAGTCCGCAGTGTGTTTAGCTGTAATCAGATTAGTCTCTACTCTCTGCCTGAGTGAATGACTGACAGTCTATTATTTTCAATCAGCCTTTTGAAGGCTGGCGTCTGCTTGCCAGCTGCGCTGCTTTTGGTCAGTCAATTGGCATCAGGACTAGTGAAAATAAATACCAGAGATCGTGGAGTTTTACAACGCAACAAAATATGGAGTTGATGTTTTGGATCAGATGGCACGGAAGTATTCCGTGAAAGCTGGCTCCCAACGGTGATCTGTTCAGGTGTTTTACAATGTATTGAACCTAGCAGCCATCAACTCCTGGGTACTTTACAAAGAATGCACAGAGAAGAATATACCAAGGAGAGAATATATTTTACAGTTAGTACAGCAACTTCGCAAGAAGCATTTGGAACAGAGGGAGACTGCCAAGCGTGTACCCACAGCTGAAGCTGGCAACCCCGCTGAGAGTCGCAAGAGACACTAATGCCAGGTTGGCAAGTGCAATACAAATAAAACTTTGGACAGCTGTGCCCTGTGCAGAAAGTCGGCGTGGAGAAGCGCATTATCTCTGTTGATTGTGAACAGCCTTAGACTCAAGGTAAAGAAATAGCCTTTTATCCAAACAAAAAATAAATAAATTAGGCTTTTTTTAATAACTTCTTGTGCTGTGCGCTTCTGTAAAAATGTTTATTTATCTACGTTATTCAGTTGCTTTTGCTCATCTGATAATAAACCAATTGCTGTTGAAAAGTTAAAAATGTATTGCTATCGTTTCAGTTTTATAAATATTGTGTCGATCTCAGTTAACGCAGACAGGTGCATCACACAGGGCGAGGCAATCCAAACACAGAATGGAGGGCGGGCGCGAACCCACTAAATCATAGCGCCAATACCGCTGTACAAAAGAGCTGGCTCCTTTGCAAGAAGCGTATATCGGGCTTATGTCTTTGTGTGTGATTATGTCACCTACCAGCCCTGCTGCTGCCTTCCCCCGTGCACGCTACACTACGTATGTTGTAAACCGATGTCTGTTCAGATGTTTGTTTATTTACATTTTCTTGTTTTGACTTGTAAAATAAATGTTCATATATATATATATATATATATATATATATATATATATATATATATACACACAGACGTGCTCAAATTTGTTGGTACCCCTCCACAAAAAACGAAGAATGCACAATTTTCTCTGAAATAACTTGAAACTGACAAAAGTAATTGGCATCCACCATTGTTTATTCCATATTTAATAGAAATCAGACTTTGCTTTTGATTTTTTATTCAACATAATATTGTAAATAAGAAAACAAATGAAAATGGCATGGACAAAAATGATGGGACCGCTAACCTAATATTTTGTTGCACAACCTTTAGAGGCAATCACTGCAATCAAACGTTTTCTGTAGCTCTCAATGAGACTTCTGCACCTGTTAACAGGTAGTTTGGCCCACTCTTCCTGAGCAAACTGCTCCAGCTGTCTCAGGTTTGATGGGTGCCTTCTCCAGACTGCAAGTTTCAGCTCTTTCCATAGATGTTCGATAGGATTCAGATCAGGACTCATAGAAGGCCACTTCAGAATAGTTCAATGTTTTGTTCTTATCCATTCTTGGGTGCTTTTAGCTGTGTGTTTTGGGTCATTATCCTGTTGGAGGACCCATGACCTGCGACTGAGACAGAGCTTTCTGACACTGGGCAGTACGTTTCGCTGCAGAATGATAGTCTTGAGATTTCATTGTGCCCTGCACAGATTCAAGGCACCCTGTGCCAGGCGCAGCAAAGCAGCCCCAAAACATAACCGAGCCTCCACCATGTTTCACTGTAGGTATGGTGTTCTTTTCTTTGAAAGCTTCATTTTTTCGTCTGTGAACATAGAGCTGATGTGGCTTGCCAAAAAGCTCCAGTTCTGACTCATCTGTCCAAAGGACATTCTCCCAGAAGGATTGTGGCTTGTCAATATACATTTTAGCAAATTCCAGTCTGGCTTTTTTATGTTTTTCTGTCAAAAGTGGAGTCCTCCTGGGTCTTCTTCCATGGAGCCCACTTTCGCTCAAAAAGCGACGGATGGTGCGATCAGAAACTGACGTACCTTCACCTTGGAGTTCAGCTTGTATCTCTTTGGCAGTTATCCTTGGTTCTTTTTCTACCATTCGCACTATCCTTCTGTTCAATCTGGGGTCGATTTTCCTCTTGCGGCCGCGCCCAGGGAGGTTGGCTACAGATCCATGGACCTTAAACTTCTTAATAATATTTGCAACTGTTGTCACAGGAACATCAAGCTGCTTGGAGATGGTCTTGTAGCCTTTACCTTTACCATGCTTGTCTATTATTTTCTTTCTGATCTCCTCAGACAACTCTCTCCTTTGCTTTCTCTGGTCCATGTTCAGTGTGGTGCACACAAAGATACCAAACAGCACAGTGACTACTTTTCTCCATTTAAATAGGCTGAATGACTGATTACAAGACTGGAGACATGTGTGATACTAATTAAAGAAACTAATTAGTTTGAAATATCACTATAATCCAATTATTTATTATCTTTTCTAAGGGGTACCAACAAATGTGTCCAGGCCATTTTAGAATATCTTTGTAGAATAAGCAATAATTCATCTCTTTTTACAGCTTCTTTGCTTTATTCTATACATATATACATATATATTATATATACACATATATATATATATATATATATATATATATATATATATATATATGCGCTTCGGTTGTTCAGATGTTTATGTGACGTACTCAATAAAAAAAAAAGTAAAAAAAGGCTACTAGGTATGAGTATATCTCCGGTCCTTCCAGTGTTAAAATTCCCATCTCTACTAATTAGCCAATTTTATATAAGCTTTGCTACCCTATTTTGTGCCTATGTCCCTAATAAACATTTTCTGACTTTTTATTCTTGTCTGTGTGCCTTTTCTCCTCTGATTACACCCTAGTTATGTACCACTGTCCTATAAAATGAACCTGTGAGAAACTTTGAATTAGCAGGAGCTTAATTGGATGTGTTAACCAAAATTATTCAAAGGGTGCAATTCCCTCAGTAGCGTAGTCAGACTACTGATTTTGATCCTGTGCCATTTTCTGTAAAGCTGACACTGAACGCAGGGGGGTCAATCCAAGTAGGATAGCAAAGTTGATATAAAATCAACTAATTATTACAAACAATCAGCAGCAGCTTCAAGAAATACAGCACTGGTAGCGTGCTGCACTGCAGCGGTTCCCAACCTTTTTGGGCTGGAGCCCCCCTTATGCACACTGCATACAATCTGCCCCCTCCCCCCTTCTTTTTTTTTTTTTTTTTTTTTTTAAATTTATTTTAGTCGTTGCCAATTAGTTTTTATTATTATCTGCCAATTTGGAATGGCCAATTATTTTATTATGCTCAGCTCACCGCTACCACCCCTGCGCTGACTCGGGAGGGGCGAAGACGAACACACGCTGCCCTCCGAAGCGTGTGCCGTCAGCCGCCCGCTTCTTTACACACTGCGAACTCACCGTGCAGCCGCCTCAGAGCTACAGCGTCGGAGGACAACGCAGCTCTGGGCAGCTTACGGGCAAGCCCCGCAGGCGCCCGGCCAGACTACAGGGGTCGCTGCTGCGCGGTGAGCCGAGGACACCCTGGCCAACCTAACCCTCCCTCCCCCCGGGCGACGCTCGGCCAATTGAGCGCCGCCCCCTGGGAGCTCCCGTCCACGGTCGGCTGTGGAATAGCCTGGACTCGAACCGGCGACGTCCAGGCTATAGAGCGCATCCTGCACTCTAGCGAGTGCTTTTACTGGATGCGCCACTCGGGAGCCCCCCCCCCCTTCGTTTTTAATATACACACACAGTAGCCTACTTACAGTATAGGCTATATACTGTAAATGACATATATATATATATATATATATATATATATATATATATATATATATATATATATATGTGTGTGTGTGTGTGTGTGTATATAAATATGTATACATACATACATACATACATACATACACATACATATACATATATATATATATACATATACATATACATATATATATAATGTGTGACACCCTGGGATCCTTCAAGAAGCTGCGTGATGAGATTCTGGGATCAATAAGCTACTAATAACCAAACGAGCAAGATGGGCTGAATGGCCTCCTCTCGTTTGTATATATATATATATAAAGAACATAAGAAAGTTTACAAACTTGTAGTCCGAAACGTCCTGATAATTGATTTGTAATCAATTATTCTACCTTTTTAAGTACCTGAAATATCCTTTTCTTTTTTTTTCTTTTTTCTTATTGATCATTTTGGTACACAGCAGTTTTCCATTTTTTCAAACTTTATATATATATATATATATATATTGTATGTGTGTGTAGTATATAAGAATAATTCCAAGGAAATCAGTTCTTAGAATGAAACACGCCGCGGCGTGGCTTTATTTGAAAACAAAAAAATGCACCGTTGGTGCTAACAAAAACAAAAGAAAAGCCTAAATCCTTTTTTGGGTCTAACTAAAAAGTTAAAGTGTCCCTCTAAACAAGGACAGGCTACTTCTGTTTACCCCGATTTACACACAGGTAACTTATTTTGTTTTCCTTACTTTAGTTTATTTCTGCACAACCAACTCCACTCATGTTCTCAGCAACTCCTCTTCACGTTCCCCTCCCCCCTACCTTCTCAACCTTACCACTCTTAACTCCCAGAAAATTACATAATTAAACAATTAACCTACATCGAAGATAATTCCTGACATCAGTATCATCCTCAGGGTCTTAATGCCTCCACATACCCTTTCCGATATAATAACATACCTTTTTCAACCAAACATAACATTGATTCTTTTTAAACCCAAGTTTGTGGTTTAACCTTTCTTAATCAACCTGTGATAACCAATTTACGTTCATTTGTTAACCCTCTGATTTTACTTTTAAACCTTTTACATTATCTCCACACTTTGTTTACCGACCAGTTGATTTATGTTGTCTTTCCACACTTTATTACTTTTGTTTGTTTAATTTTAAACATCTCCTCAAAGATTTATACAATCCCCACAGCTGCCCAAGTTTGATCTGGAATGTACACTCCCTCACACTATATATATATATATATATATATATATATATATATATATATATATATATATATATATATATATATAACAACAGTGTAAAAGTGCATGTATCAAAATTACACATACCTCTTCCGTTGCCGTTAGTGAGAACCCTGAGCTTGAAGATCCTTTACAAGCGTTGAGATGTCTGACGTTATATTTGTAACAGAAAGTCGTAAATCATTGTGCACATCTAATCTGTTGCGAGCTTTGGTTTTGATGCTTACCAGTGCACTGAATGCAGTCTCGGACAGGTATATGGTTACAAACGGGAGAAGGATTCTAGTGGTTGCATGCAATGTTAATTTGGCTGCAACATTTGCACCCTTAGCAAGCCAGAATTTTTGGTAGCCATACTTCTGAAAGTATCGTTTGCATAGTGAATTTTCTTGGAGATCTGTAAGTTCATGTTCACAATTCAGGTATGCCATTTCCTCTATTTTTGCTAGAAAAGGATCCAACACCCATGTATCTTTAGAAAAGTCTTCCACGTCTGAGAACCTGATTTGAGTTCCTTTTGAAGTGCTTTCACGTGGTTGACAAACATCACAAAAAGATTGTTTGCCCTGAAGTTCTTTTGAAAGCAAAGGAAACTGAGTGAGGTCATCTTTCTCAAGTTTGGCATCAATTGCTTCCTTGCATTGCAGTATGTTCGTGTTGGCCCCTTGTAACCTTTGATTTATTTAACTGAAAACACTAATAATGTCTGCTAGGTACGTAGTTTTTATTAGAAACTTTTCACTGTTAGCTGAGTCAATAAAGCAGATTTATTAGTTCTAAAAACGTTTTGACCTTTTCTTTGAGTTCAACAAAACGAACTAACACTTTCCCACGTGAAAGCCAGCGAACTTCGCTGTGAAATAGGAGCATTTGGTGAGCTTCACCTTCACACATCTCAGCAGAGTAGATTGTTAAGTGACCGACCTTTAATGTAGTTTACAGTTTTAACTACTGTGCTCAGCGTTTCATTGAGGTCCTCACACAGATTTTTACCTGCCAGTGCCTGGCGATGAATCGTACAATTAAATATTACGCAGTTAGGAGCTTTCTGTTTTAAGCAACTATTGAAGCCCTTATTATTCCCCATCATAGCGGCTGCCCCATCAGAACAACATGCAACAAGGTTTTCATATGGCAGGCTATGCGCTGTAAAGTAAAGGTCCACTTCACAAATATCCCCACCTGTAGTTGTGGTGTTATGATTTGTAGACATTAAGATACTCTGCTTTAGTTCAGCTTCATCAATGTACCGCATATACACAAGTAGGACCGCCTCATCTGCCACTGTGGTTGTTTCATCCAGCTGGATAGCAAATTGTGCCATCTGTTTTTTTTGTACAATTTGTTTATCCTGTCTTTCACTGTATTGTCTGATAATGGAATCGTTTTAATCTTATTTGCCATTTGCGGTCCACACATTTTCTCGACCACTTGACTGGTTTGATCAGCTCTTTGCCGATAATGTGTGTTTTTTTGTTTTTGCAATTAAAAGTGAACAGCAAAAAGAAGCTTCTGTGGCCTTCTGTGCATCACACCATTTTTCAAAACCAGACTTTATACTAATTGGTTTGTTTGACATTGCAATTTCTTTCTTTCTTAAAAAGCAGTCACAATCTTTACTTACAGATTCTGGTGTTACACTTATTTCTGTATCTCCATAGAATTCTGTATCTCCGCATGATTCTATGCCTGTGCAGATGCAGTTTTTCAAAGCTGGACGTGGATGCGCAATATTCCTGTGCCCGAGTCCCGCTGTGTTCTCAAGCACAGTCAATGAGTTCTGCTGGAGTTTGCAACAAATATTGAAAATAAGACCATACTACTTCTGTAGCAAATACAGCACATTTAACACCACTGATTTTCTACAGTACGCTCAGCACTCCTGCATTGCTCAATACACAAAACCCTTGATTAAAAGTAACCTTATAAACCTGTATTCTTCTTTTAAAACACATTTTTATTTTATTACATGTAAATACTGTTCACAAACATCAAGCGTTCACATATAGCAATTTTGATCTTCGCAGGCATCAGATCTATGGGGATACTAAATTCTATGGGGATACAGAAATCTGCGTAACACCGGGTGTTTGATTTCCTGGTGTCTTTTTAATTTGTTCGGTTTTATGCTGTCATTTGCAAGTATTTCACCACAGATAACACACTGAGGCTGTGTTTTGTCAATAAGTCCTTCCATAAACTCTAAGGTTAGATAGCTGTCCAAGCAGGAACGTGTTTTCTTTTTTCCTTCTTTCAGTAGCTGTTCGGTTGCACAACACTTAAACATTTTGTATTTCAGACGTTCAATATCAATATGATACTAGAGTTGCGAGCAACTTTACGGCTTCCAAGCAGTTATCGTGAAATTTAAGAGCATTGGTTAGCGCACTATGTACAAAATTTTTCACAGCTATGCTATTCACCATTTGTGAGAAGACGACTTTTGAAAATTGCTCAACATTTTCATTAAATCCAAGATGGCTGCCACACAATGTGACCAAAGGCCGCCATATTGACCATGGCACAACATCCCATAGTCCTCTACATCCGTGTCAAATTTCGTGCATTTTGGTGCAGCCGATAAGAAGTTATAGGCAGTTTTATAGCCAGTTGCATATGTTGATGATGTCATGAATCATGTTTGACCTTTAGGAGAGGTCAGAGGTCACAGGCTATGACATTTTTCATAGACTGCATATGACTTCCTATATGCCTATATGTCACATGGCCGCAGCGCCATGTGAGCAATCTGTTTCAATCTTCAGCAGTTATTACTTTCCAGTGGTCTGTGCAATTGTGTTGACATTGAAGAGCATAAGTGCAATGGTGTTCTTGTTATGGGTTGCAAGAGTTTTTTTACAATTATCAATATGGCCACCAAACCATGTGACCAAAATGTGTCATTTTCATATCACCTGTACTTCACGTGAGTCTCTATGGTCATATAAAGTTTCATGACTGTAGAGTATAGTCTATGCGCGCCACGGCCATGTTTTTTAACGAAAAAGCATGGATTTTACAAACTGTAGAAAGGACCTGTTCATGAACATGTGCGCCAATTTAGGTGTCGATTGACGTTGAGGATTAAGACAAGAAGATTGTTGAATATTTGTTTTTTATAGGCCATTGCTGCACTATCTGCTGCCATTGTCATAGTTCCACCTTAAGTTGTTTTTAACAGCAAGAGTTTTGAAAAATTCCCAAAGTTTCCACGAGATCCAATATGGTGGTCGAACCATGTGACTTTTTCATTTGGGGATGCCAGTCTGGTTGTCCAGCCATAGGCATCTACTTACGTATGCGTTTTCATAACTCTGCGATGTTTGTGCGGAATAATAATAATAATAATAATAATAATAATAATAATAATAATAATAATAATAATAATAATAATAATAAACACAGCAATAACAATAGGCTTCCCCAGCGTTTGGTTTGGAAGCCTAATAAAACAAAAACAAAAAACGTTCAAATTCTAAATACTTCTTCTATAATCGTATCGGCTGTTGTTACTTTCCTCTCCTCTCCGAACACATCACGCATGTTAGGCTCGTGGCCAGGGGCGCTGGAACTTCCATCATATACAGGGGTTACAGTTTTGTTTAATGGCTTTCAGCACCCCCACTTTAAAAATTGTTCCAGTGCCACTGCTCGTGACTGCTCATGAATTATGTATTGCTAGGTCATTCATAATTCATAAGCAGAATGGCGTGTTCAGTTGTCAGGGGGTGGGACAGAAAACGTTTAACACAGCAACATTTTACCGGACCACTCCTCACTAATCAATTAATGCTGAAGAGTGTTCACGGGTTCGGACCAGAAAAAATGCAATGACTTAAATCGTCTAACCTCACAATGGGCCAAGCCTGGCAGACCCCCTGTCACGTTTAGCGTCCCCCAGGTTGGGAAACATGGCTGTACTGGATAGTACTGGTACAGAAAACATGAACAAACTAACAAAAGTGCAAATATTACTTGTATTACTTGTACTAATAAATATAAAAAGAGGAGAAAACAAGTCATCATAATAATAATAATAATAATAATAATAATAATAATAATAATAATAATAATAATAATAATAATAATACTTTAACACATCAAAATATTATCAAATAAACCAAGCACAATTTCAACCAAGGATACACAAACCAACAAAACCACAAATGTGCAAACCTTGCCAATATTAACTATATGTAACTATCTTATTACATGTCTAACTAACCTGCTTGACTTTTTTGAGGATGCAACATTGAAAATGGATAACTGCAAAGCATACGACATGGTTTATTTAGATTTCCAGAAAGCTTTTGACAAAGTCCCGCATAAAAGATTAATTCTCAAACTGAACGCAGTAGGGATTCAAGGAAATGCATGCACATGGATTAGGGAGTGGTTAACAGGTAGAAAACAGAAAGTACTGATTAGAGGAGAAACCTCGAAATGGAGTGAGGTAACCAGTGGTGTACCACAGGGATCAGTATTAGGTCCTCTGCTATTCCTAATCTACATTAATGATTTAGACTCTGATATAGTAAGCAAACTCGTTAAATTTGCAGACGACACAAAAATAGGAGGAGTGGCAGACACTGTTGAAGCAGCAAAGGTCATTCAAAATGATCTAGACAGCATTCAAAATTGGGCAGACACATGGCAAATGAAATTTAATAGAGAAAAGTGTAAAGTATTGCATGCGGGCAGTAAAAATGTGCATTATAAATATCATATGGGAGATAGTGAAATTGAAGAAGGGAACTATGAAAAAGACCTAGGAGTTTATGTTGACTCAGAAATGTCTTCATCTAGACAATGTGGGGAAGCTATAAAAAAGGCTAACAAGATGCTTGGATATATTGTGAGAAGTGTTGAATTTAAATCAAGGGAAGTAATGTTAAAACTCTACAATGCATTAGTAAGACCTCACCTAGAATATTGTGTTCAGTTCTGGTCACCTCGTTACAAAAAGGATATTGCTGCTCTAGAAAGAGTGCAAAGAAGAGCAAACAGAATTATCCCAGGTTTAAAAGGCATGTCGTATGCAGACAGGCTAAAATAATTGAATCTATTCAGTCTTGAACAAAGAAGACTACGCGGCGATCTGATTCAAACATTCAAAATCCTAAAAGGTACAGACAATGTCAACCCGGGGGACTTCTTTGACTTGAAAAAAGAAAAAAGGACCAGGGGTCATAAATGGAGATTAGATAAAGGGGCATTCAGAACAGAAAATAGGAGGCACTTTTTTACACAGAGAATTGTGAGGGTCTGGAACCAACTCCCCAGTAATGTTGTTGAAGCTGACACCCTGGGATCCTTCAAGAAGCTGCTTGATGAGATTCTGGGATCAATAAGCTACTAACAACCAAATGAGCAAGATGGGCTGAATGGCCTCCTCTCGTTTGTAAACTTTCTTATGTTCTTATGTTCTTATGTACAGAACTCACAAAGCTGTGCTGTCATACAAATAGTTTTACCTACGGCAAGACAAGTAGTTTATTGGGTGAATTATCACCTGCCAACGCAGTACATGTGTATTTAATTACCAACAGTAAATATGTATTTATATAAATTGTAAATCAAGTCAGGTCCTTCACTGGATAGTATCATTAAAAAAAAAAAAAAAAACTTCCCACTAAACACAATATACAAAACAAGCTAAAATATTAGGGGTGTTTCTCTACAAGAAAAAGAACAGAAACCAAAATAAACTAAAATCAACATACTTGATTGGAGGATGGAAAAGGGAGGAAAATCAGGGAGGTCGTCCTAAAACAAAAACATCAATTACAGTACTAAAAAAATAAACCTGCCACATAAACATGATGTAAAATGAAAAACATCAATATTGCTGATATGACCATAGGTTAAAAACAACGTGGCAGTGAAAAGATTAATCTGTACTGGATACTACTTGTAATAGAACCTGTGTTGAGAGAATCATAGACTACATTTGCATACCAAACATGGACAATAACTCAACGTCTACCATCTTTATACTACAAAAAAAAAAAAAGAAACTTAAAATGTCACATGATCTTAAAAATCAACCACATTGTGTCACAAATCAATGCCACAGTCACCAACACATCAACGTATAGGTTTTATATAACCATGTTAATATGAAGTCACTACCTTAAATGGTTCCTGTGGCGACAGCAGATTTGTAAATTGTTATGAAAGGGGTCATTTTTCTTGTACTACACCTGCGATCGAACTTGACCGAGAGAATCACAGTATATAGCCTATATCTCAAAGCATTTATCATCCAAAAAGCAAAAGAAAAGTCACATGACCCAAATATAGCCGCCATCTCAGGCCACAGATCAAAGTAAGGGTGGTGTTAGATTTTTCCCAGGTGAGTTTCCTTAACACTGGAATTATCAAATTGCAAACAGAAACAGTTTAGGAGATTTTTAGAAGTGTCAGTGGCAAATTCATACAAGCAGTCTTCCCACAGCCTCTTCTTCACTTCCTTGCCCTGCTCCTGCCCAATCAATACAAAAACAATGCTTCTCTTGGCATAATAGTAGGTGAGGTGAATTCGAAAACATCCAGATAGGACATTCAATCTAATCTATAATGGAAACAGAAAAGCTGTTTTGATGCACTGAATACAAAAATTTAACAGAATTACAGAAAGAAAAAGAAAAACATTTCAGATGGCTCCACAATGGCTAAACTAACATTACAAGCTGAATTGAAAGCACTGAGAATGAAACTCAAATTACGTAAAGTGGCATTGTTGTTAAACATAAAAGTGTCATAAAGTTGATGGGTAAGCATTGCTGCAATATAGGTGGCACAGCTGGATCACTGCAGCACAGTGTTCACTTGCGAGTGCCCTATCAGTTAAACAACCAACCAGGTAACAGCACTTGCCCAATGCCTTTTTGTATTATAAATATTTCTCATCTTTTCAAACCTAAAGCATACTTATAAACTTCAGTCCAAGAATGTTTTTTTTTCATCTTCTCAAGTGGAAGCACGATGGTTTATAATGTCCTGTGTCTGATTCCTGCCTAGACCCTCATAAATCCATGTTTGACAAAGCTAACTGACCACATTGTATGAACAACCATAATTAAATTACATCAATCCCTGCTGCCTCCTCCGATCTACTGCACTGAGTTTAGTATGTTAATGATGACACACTATTTACCGTGGTTTTAATGAGACCAGTGCGCAGAAAATAAACCATTCCTGATGCACACCGAATTATAAGTTTTAAACATCAACGAGGTAAGATGTAATTTATTAAATAAATAAAAACATAAAAAAAACAGATACATACATACATAGATAGATAGAGATATACAGATGATAGGTTTAGTAGTAAGTTAGTCCATTTTTCATGTTTATTTTCCATTTTTACAGATCTGGGCATTTCCTATTGTTTTCTAGCTTTTTCAAAATCATATTGAAAAATCCATATAACATGTGCTCAGATTAATGAACTGTTTGAAGTTGGATCAATAGGTGCTCATTCATAGACCTGCACTCCTGACACCTGCTGGTCACAGCTATATCATTACCACACGCTGCCTGCAACCAATTAGTTTCTTTCATGCCAACAAGGCTCTTTTTGATAAATAGGCTATCTGACAGACTACCTGTGTAGCTCGCCGGGGCTTCCCAGAAATAATTGAATCAAGTGACCATTGCGTATTTTACAAATATAAAACCAGTTAGCACTTTCCAATTCACGTTTTGTGATTTATGCTTTCTGGATGAAATTAATATCACATCTTTTGCAAGTCCACAAAAGCCTCTGTACTTACATTAACTGGACCATCATCTAAAACTGTTACTGTTAATTGGTGTTAATGGGACACACACAAAAAATAAATAAATAAAATGTTATGCTGTTCTGATCCATTTCCCTAAAGCAACATTAAAACTGCAATATCATCTTTTCAGTTATAAAATGTTGTCAGCGTAATACAAACCTGTTCAGTCAATCGATTTTTCTCATGCATTCTGGTACTTTGCTTTAGTCAGGTAAAAATTATAAAAATGAAAACGGGTCACTGTGGCCTTTAGAAAATACAGTGCATCTTATCCACTTGAATTTATCACCAACTGTCATAATGTAGTATTTATACAGTATCTTAGGCCAATAAATATCCAGTTTAACAAATGTTATCCTGTTTTGATCCAGGTTTAATAGTTTATTCCAGGTTTTATATGCATACTCTACATCAAGCCAAACAATGATAAATCACATTATATGTCACTGTGGTTTAGTGGATGGCTTACTATAACAGACCTGTGTCTTTGCCACTTGTGTTTTTAGCAATAGTTTAAGCAATGACATTAGTTTTAATATAGTTGATTAAAAAGTGTGTAAAATGTCTCTGTTTTCTGGTACCAAGCTGATCCAGCTGGCGGTGCATCATATCTATTCAATAGTTTAAACAGGGGTAGACAACCTGGGCTCTTCCAGTCCCTTCCACTGCAAGACTTTGTTTCAAACAGGTCATTAATTATTGAACTTCAGCAAGGTTTTCTTTTTATGTCAGTTACTTCTGCTTCATGTTATAGTTCTACCAGTAGAACACGTGGCTAGGTAGATTTTTTATTTTATTTGTTCAAGTACTGTGGTTTATTTACTGTAGTTTATTGTGGAACAGCACAGAATAACTCTTGTTTGTGGTTGGTTTCGAATCCTTACATTGGTTTAATATTACATACTGAAATATGCCATATTTGTTAGACTGTTCACACCAACATGTACACCGTACTGTGTGTGTACGGTGATGGAGAAGCTAACAAATTGTGCTAAAACAGGAAGGAATTCCAGAAGATCAATAGAAGCGCACATTCATAATCTTCAGGGGACTAAACAGACATCCCTTTTAATGTGTTTGCAGTGCAAACACAAACACATTCTCAAGCGGAACAGTAGCAACCTCAACAAGAAAAGAGTTTCAAAGTCTGTGATAGATAGGCCAGACACACAACTTCTTTTCTTCTTTCTAAATGTTTTGTATCCTAATTTGCAATCATTAACTAGCAATAAATACAGCTGGTTATCAGACACTTTATATGTACATTAACGGGGAAGGTGGTGGCATAGGGTCTGTATTTGGAGGTTGTCAGGAAAATGAAAACGTCATCCCCGATGAATACCCGATGCAGTCAGTACCTGACTTAATGCTAAATTGTTTTAAGTAATTTGCAAAAAACATAAGTATATGCATGTGGACAACATCATTTTTAATCCACAATTTTAACAGTAGTTGAAGATAAAAGCATCGCTCAAGTGAGATGCTTTATGACAAGGAAATATCTTGTGTTCCTCAGGAGGGTAACCCAAACACTTTTTTTTATATTCCCCATTCCCTGGATAGACCATAGGCTTCTTTAAAAGCAGTATCCCTGATCAAAACCAATCTGTTCACATGTGATAACACCATCCCTAGAGTAAGAGTTTTCATTTTTTATACAAATGCTAAAGGCTGAAAAATGCAAATAAGTTGAAGTACTAAATGATGACCAAGCAGGGAGAAATATATTTTTTTTTTCACAAAAAGTAAAAGGGCTTTTTCAGGGAGAATTTAAACTTTCAGCATATAACCATAAAATGGGGAAACTTTAAATCCCTATGGAGCAGTAATGTGTAGCACTAAACCTTGGGTAATATACAGTAAAAGTCTACCTCCTCATAATGACCAGGTTTTTTTTTTTTTTTTTTTTAATTGAAACAGGACTTTAATAATAAAAAAATAAAAAAATGAATAAAAAATGAATAATACCACCTTCGAGTGCACAGAAACACATTTAATCTCAAACATGTATTTTTACTTTAAAACATGTGTGTGTGTGTGTGTGTGTGTGTGTGTGTGTGTATGTGTGTGCGCGCGCGCAAGCCTTGCTTTCAGGTGATTTTGTACTACCTTGATTATTTGACTTAGAGAGTGAAATTGCCCCAACGCCTCCTTTCCTGTCATTAACCAACCAGCTACTTCCCCTATTGACAGGCATGCTTTGCAGCCAGTAACAATCTTTGAGCATAAAGATACTGCTGGGACGTGAAACAGTAACAGACTTCCTAGGAGTAAGGCAGGGACACATAAATAAATCAAGCACAACCAAAGTGGAATTATTTTGTTAGCTACTATAATTTAAAATGGTTCATAAACACTAAACACTGAGTAGCTGACAAGTCATTATCTCTGGCTGAATTTCTGAAACCTTGGAAATCAAATACTAAATGGCATTCATGGCAATCAATCACAAATTCCCAGTCATGTTACACTTCAAAGCCCTATGTATTTGTATGTAAGTATTTTTTGTGATTTCAGTGAGAATTTGACTTTTAGAATTGCAGGCCCGAAAAGCACAATGATGTGGATTCGTCAACGTTTAAACACAAACATAAAGAACATAAAACAGAAAAAAGTTAATTAAGTTTAATTTTGTTTGTAATGATGGCATTCCCTCTATGATTCTATATTAGTATTTTTGAATAAATAAAATTGTGCATAAAACCATCTAAAATATGACAATACTCAATGTGTGTGTGTCTACTGTGTTTGTGTGACTCAATTGTACAACATGACCTCTCTGTACAGTTCAATAAAATCAGAAATATATCTGGTATTTCAACAGTTAAGTACGGAGCCCGGGAGGGGACATGAGAGAATATATATATAATATATATAATATATATTATATATATATATCGTGTGCACGTCTTACTATCTCGTGGCCACGAAATAATATCTTGTGCGCACGAGATAGTAAGTCGTGCACATGAAATATATATACATTTTTTCTCTCATGTCCCCTCCCAGGCTTCATAGTTAATCATGTCATTGTGCAACTGCATTTATAAAACTCAATTTACATAATGGTTCCTAAGCAGTTAGTACCGAGTCTTTTTTTCCACAGTAGACCATGTGTTTAAAGTGATTTAAATACTTCTTTAAGACTGGAAGAAAAAACACTGCTGAGGAGCCCTTCTATAGTGCAGCTGACGGCGTTAGGTTAGTGATTTTCAGCCCTAGTGCTCAAGTACCCCCAACGGTCCAGGTTTTTGTTTTAACTAGGAACTAAACATTTGCTTTGAAGATGCACTGTTTTCCAGTGAATAAATGACATCACTTAAAATACACCCTTTAAGACTTTAACAGTCAGTATGTGTCCCACAAAAAAATATATATATATATAATAATTATGCTAAATTTCTTATTTCTGCAATGAGGTGCACAAGACGGGGTTTAAAATTGAATGACAGGTTAGATCTGGTCATCCAATTTGTCAGTTTCCTCGTGATACTTAAAATGTACCTTAAGTGGTGAAACAGTGAGTCCTGCACAACACAAAACAAAGAGAACTGGTTGAAAAAAACAAACCTGGATTGTTTGGAGTACCTGGATTGCTGTGCTTTTGAAGATACTATAGTATGCATATGTTTAATAAAAGCCCTTTCCAGGAATCACCAGACATATAATGGCTATAAATACAGAATGCAGCACAGAAAAACAGATTTTTCTTTCAAGGTTTTTATTTTTTTGGAACAAGTAATTAAAATAAATCAGTATTATGCATGTTGTGAAAACACAGCATGCGTTAAACTCCCTTAGTCTTTAATGAAGAAGGATACATGTCGTGCTCCTCAATTTATTTTTTTGTTTCATATTTTAATAACCAAGAAATGTTGGACACAGGATATAAATCATGTGAATGGCAAATGATGGACAGATGCAGAGAGGCTGGTGTTAATTTCATGCAAATATTTAACAATGGGCAACAGACTTAATTGGTAAAATCAATATAATGAGATATGCAGCTCCTCTTGTTGCACTGCAAAGGCATGCATATGAAACACTATAGGAAGGCTGTAATACAATAGATCATACTACAAAAAAGCACTGACAATTTTAAGTGAAGAAAAATTATGTATTTTTTTATTTATAGCTCATATTGTATCATATTAAACAGTACTTACTGTCTTGTCATTTACTGTACAGGGTTGTTCATAATTTATCCAGGACACATGATTATTTTATTATATTATTTAAATAAAAACTAAAATGGCTGACTCAAACGGTCCAAGAAAGACCTTTCTTTATTGCCATAGGGACAGTCTCCTCAAGAGATGGACACACATACAATTTTGCTAAACTTTATACAAGACTGTATATAGTACTGTAGATACTGTACATATTTTATCTGATAACAATTTAATGTTCCATCAAGTATTTGCTGTCTAGATGCATTGCTAATTACATATTAAAAGTATGAGTGTGTATCTGCTGCCCCTTTTGAGTTTCGGAGGTGCTGAAGAGATGGCATTTCTTTGGGGGCTCATCACTGAAAAACCAACAACCCTGTGACACTGACATTGCATATATAGTATTTGTTGTTGTTCGATAATCTGGAGAAACTACAGAGAAGGCTATAACTACAGTGGTTCAGGTACAATATGGCATTTTTTTTTTTTTCTTTTTGGCGTCATGAAACTTTTTTCTACATTTGGTGCCATCACATTTACATCCATGGTCACCAATAGGTAATATGTTGGCACAGTTATTTGTGTGCAGCGAGTATCAAGAAGATATCTTGAATGCTTTGAAAGATCTGACCTCTCAAACATGGCCGCTTTTCACTGGTCGTTTTCATCTGTCACGGGGACCCTCCCATTATAGCTAATGTTTTGGGATTCTTCCTAAAAAGCTTCAAGGTATGCGATATCAAAAGAATCTGAGGATGGTGAGGAAGATCTCCAAACTTGGTTAATTTGATGTGGAATGACCCTACATGGAATACATTTTAATTTATGCATTATTTTGCCCTTTT
The DNA here is from genome assembly GCF_902713425.1 of Acipenser ruthenus. Classification (NCBI taxonomy): domain Eukaryota; kingdom Metazoa; phylum Chordata; class Actinopteri; order Acipenseriformes; family Acipenseridae; genus Acipenser; species Acipenser ruthenus. Next base: position 100,336,302 of record NC_081189.1, on the reverse strand, counting down.
TTCAAACACAACAGACCTGATTGTAAAAACTTGACAAGTGGATTTTGAGTCAATTTACTCAAAAGTATCAAAGTACATTCACTTTTAAAATTCCTTTACTTTTTATCATGCTTTCATTGATTAATAGTGTTTTTTTTTATTGCAGTTTTGTGTGTGTTAAGGTGCTTTGGTTACCTACCATAGACATATGTAATCATCCAAAGTGTCTTTAAATTAGTGACAGCACAATCTAGTGCACAGCGTACACTGCCAGCCAGGGGCGCTGGAACAATTTTTATAGTGAGGGTGCTGAAAGCCATTAAACAAAACTGTAACCCCTGTATATGACAGAAGCCATGCAAAGCCAGGGGTGCTACTGCACCCCTAGCACACCTAGTTCCAGAGCCCCTGCTGCCAGCAGAACTAAAGAAAACGAAAGGCCCTTACTTCTACAGACACCTTGGCTGATCTTGTCGAGGTTACACATGTTTATTGCAGTCACCTAGAACTAAAGAGTAGCTCAGATAAAAGCACCTTCACACAGAATAAACAAAAAAACAAACAAATAAATAAATAAATAAATACACACAGTATATGAGTAATTGCAATTAGAACCACTCAGAATTATAGCAAACACTACAAAAGGTTAAACAAATATTACCTATACTTTAATGTCATGTTTTGCTCATTGAAGGTGTGTTGTGCACATGAATATGCACAAATGGGACTTGCTTTTTAATTCCTGAAAAATCAGGTCCAATGTTGGCAATCCTAGCTAGGCAAATTGATTGACCCTTCACCCAACATTACTTTGTGAAGTGATTGTTATTACTTCCCGTAGCAAAGGTTAATGTTAGGTTATTAGTTTATGACAGTGCTAAGACCAAGCATTGTAGAGTTCATGAGTGTTTAAGGTAAAATGACATGAAAATACCAGTGGATTCTCCACTACTCTTTAAAATATAAATGATATGAAAAAGGTCCCTGAGAAGACACTGATTTTACTTTAAAACATCAGCAATTTCTGTGGAAACTACACAAAAAAATTCACCTTTAAGTCATGTCATATTCTGTGAACTCAAATAAATAAATTGACAAATAACTTGTTAGTAAAAGAATTATATTTTAGTGTAGCAGATGTAATAGATTTGAATATATTAAACAATATATGAAATGAAAGAAGTTATTTACAAACCGCTAACCAAGATCATGCAACAGTCTCCTGACACAGAGGTTGTACCGACAGACTGGAAAATTGCAAACGTAATACCGATCCACAAAAAGGGAGACAAAACCGAACCAGGTAACTACAGACCAATAAGCCTGACTTCTATTCTATGGAAACTATAATAAGATCCAAAATGGAAAATTACCTCTATGGTAACAGTATCCTGGGAGACAGTCAGCATGGTTTTAGGAAAGGGAGATCGTGTCTAACTAACCTGTTTGATTTTTTTTTGAGGATGCAACAACCAGAATGGATAATTGCAAAGCATACGACATGGTTTATTTAGATTTCCAGAAAGCTTTTGACAAAGTCCCGCATAAAAGATTAATTCTCAAACTGAACGCAGTAGGGATTCAAGGAAATGCATGCACATGGATTAGGGAGTGGTTAACAGGTAGAAAACAGAAAGTACTGATTAGAGGAGAAACCTCGAAATGGAGTGAGGTAACCAGTGGTGTACCATAGGGATCAGTATTAGGTCCTCTGCTATTCCTAATCTACATTAATGATTTAGATTCTGGTATAGTAAGCAAACTCGTTAAATTTGCAGACGACACAAAAATAGGAGGAGTGGCAGACACTGTCGAAGCAGCAAAGGTCATTCAAAATGATCTAGACAGCATTCAAAATTGGGCAGACACATGGCAAATGACATTTAATAGAGAAAAGTGTAAGGTACTACATGCAGGCAATAAAAATGTGCATTATAAATATCATATGGGAGATAATGAAATTGAAGAAGGAATCTACGAAAAATACCTAGGAGTTTATGTTGACTCAGAAATGTCTTCATCTAGACAATGTGGGGAAGCTATAAAAAAAGGCCAACAAGATGCTCGGATATATTGTTAAAAGTGTTGAATTTAAATCAAGGGAAGTAATGTTAAAACTTTACAATGCATTAGTAAGACCTCACCTAGAATATTGTGTTCAGTTCTGGTCACCTCGTTACAAAAACGATATTGCTGCTCTAGAAAGAGTGCAAAGAAGAGCGACCAGAATTATCCCGGGTTTAAAAGGCATGTCGTTTGCAGACAGGATAAAAGAAATGGAGATTAAATAAAGGGGCATTCAAAACAGAAAATAGGAGGCACTTTTTTACACAGAGAATTGGGAGGGTCTGGAACCAATTCCCCAGTAATGTTGTTGAAGCTGACAGCTGCTTGATGAGATTCTGGGATCAATAAGCTACTAACAACCAAACGAGCAAGATGGGCCGAATGGCCTCCTCTCGTTTGTAAACTTTCTTATGTTCTTATGTTCTAATATATTAAATACAATATTAAGGCATTGTAACATTGGGTACCTCATAGATCAAATCCAGCTAGGGATTTAGAACTGCATTTCTTCTAACCATTGTTACTGTTCACAGGTGCATGCTCAAGTGTGTTCTTGCTGAGCACTTATATTCATCGAGACAACAATTCATCATCTCCAAGACAGTGTGTACGGAAGGGTAACAGCATTATGCGCTGTAAAGCGTGTACCTTTCCACCCTGTATGCACCATTGCCCTGCACTGTGCATGCTTAGCTAACCAATTTTGCTGAGATTTGAATAAAACTGCTGGAAGGGTCCGGCTGTTGTTCAAGAAGCGTGCTCATCAAGAACTGAAACACAGTTGCAAGTACAAGCTGATGTGTTTACAGGTGGCACTTGAGTCAAATGAACTTCTGGATGCCTGCGTTGGAATCTTCCTTGGTTCAAAAGTAAAACAAAGTTTTGGGGGAAGCACAATTTAGCCCTTAGTGGACAGTAGTCCACATCACAAAATCACCACCCAATTCAACCTAATCAGCAATGGAAGTCTTGTTCAGAGCCATGGATTGGAGAAGCACAGGTAACATAGAAAGCTGACTACCTCACTGTTTAATGAGAACCTTCAACCACAGCCTCTCTTTTTGAAACTGCCTAGAAGGGCATTAAAGCATAGCTCCACCTAGAGTTTTCATTGCAAACATACAGTGGACTAGAGATACCAACCCCTCTCCCCATATTACGTTATTTTGCTGTCATCTGCAATTTATCACAGTCTCATATTACAGTACATTTAATGTGGATTTATGCCAGTGAAATAAACACATAGCCCATATCCATAGCAGACAGTTAAAACTGCTTTGTGAAGAGCTTTACAGATATGACTGTATGAGATTCCAGGAAGCAAAAATTCCCTAGATATATTACATATAAACGACATGCCTACATTATACACTGTTAAACATACATATATATATATATATATATATATATATATATATATATATATATATATATATAATTACTTTTTTAAGTTAAACACAAGCATTTAGTGTTCTTAGTTCAAGGTTTGCTTGTTTCGCTTTTTTTTTTTACTTGAAGGCATGCTTTGACATTGACTGATGTATAACATTGGTATACGACAGTTCTAAGTATTTTTAGTTACTATTTTGACAAAATTGTCAAATTCAAAACTTTTTCAAGATACTAAGCTGCAAGAAAAAACAACAACTACTTATTAACTGTGTTGGCATGAGGTTTCATAAACTTGAATCACTCTTCGCAAGGCAAAATGTGTCCCTAGATAAATGTGTGGCTAATCTTTATGGCTGGACACTGTTGTAATATTTCAGAACACTAGTCCTTCTTATCTTTATTTGTAGGCCTGTAACTGTGGGGTGTTTTCTTTTGTCTATCGTGTTTATGTATTATTAACATGTAGGGAAGTGTGTGGTTTCTTGATCCCTTGCTATGATGTGTAACTTTACACTGCAGTTTCCTAGAAACGAGGGCTCTCTGCCACTGCTTTTCCATTATATCTGCAACACTTCACCTCCAAAACTTGCACATCCTTAATGTGAGAAAGTTGTTATAAACCAGAACTCTAGCACAGTATTTCTCCCTTCCAAATGATATCTGAAACAATAATTACTCCACAAAATGTGGTACACTACTAGTGAACAATTGCATGTAACAGTTCTCTTGTCATCTGCATCATCCTCATGACCGAACGACCTTAGGTACAGTAGTACAGTACGGTACACAGATAGATCTAGTGAAAGGTTATATAACCTCTGAAACAGGTGCAGATTCACAGAGCTCACGAGATTATGTAGGATGTACTTCTGTTTTGTTGCGCAGGGTATGAAGTTCACTTGTGTTGTTCTGTTAATGTTTTATACTTTTGCTGTTCCACAAATCCTAGGTGCTCACACAAATACTCAAGAAGATGTAAAGTATTTAATTACACAGCTATTACGTTTCGAAAAGTGGGTTTAAGTGTTTGTTTTTTCCCCAAACTGTATAAAATCCTGTGCCTTAAAGTTAACCTGAACACCGGTAACCCCCCCCCCCCCCCCCCCCCCCCCCCCCCAAAAAAAAGACAACAACATATATTAACAAGTAATGCATCATTAAAGTGCCCACAATAAAGTAAACCAAAAACGCTAATTTCCGATAAAAGTTTAGTTCGTTATATATAATCATGAACCTGTTTTTGTACAAACTGTACCCTCCGGGTTTGCGTTTAATTTAAACTTTACTTTAGTGAGGCTATTTGTATTGCATTTTATTAAACACGAACCTAGCAACCTGCTCAGTCATTCTAGGAACACATAACTATAGTATAGTAACAACACAGTTGCTAGTATAAGCATACCAATTATGCCAGTCCTTACCTGGTCGTATGTGTTTTCCCAGGTGTAGTTGAAAAAACAGGAGGAAAATAAATCTTCAGACAGCCTATAGTCTGCCATCCTCTGCAATATCAGGATAAATTGATATAGTTAGCTATTTTTATTTATTTATTGTTTCCCACAACGATTGGGTCTTCCTCTGACGGCGCTGTGTACTCGACTGCCAAGCTCAGAGTGTTGCTGCTTAGCTTAGTCACGTGGGTGCCTTCTGTCCAAAGCTAGGAAAGCGCAGTTACTGGAGCAATATTGTACTTTTAATAAATGAGATTTGCCAGTCACAGTATCTATTACACTGGGTGTTCAATTGTATCCTGTTAAGGTCCTTGTGTGTTATATTTAATGCTATTTTTATGTTTTTTTTGTTTTTGTTTTTGTTTTCCCAAAGCCTCTTACCAGTAAACAGTTTACATAAATGTTATCATTTTTTTTTTATCATTTTAAAAATCCAATATACAGTTGTATAGGCAAAGGGTACCAATATTTATGAATTAACTCCATTGACTTTCATAGAGTTGGTAAATAACATTGTTTCAAATAGAGGGTATGTCAACTTTTGACGACAACTGTATATATTATATTTCTCATACTGGGCATCCAACAGATATTACAATTCCAGACAAGGTGTTTAAAGCAAATAATCAAACAGCTGACCTTTTTTTTAATGTACCCTTTCTTTCTTGGGCCATTTTAACCCGTGCCTCAAAAAGCCACAATATTTCCTTCAAATATTTAGAGTATATGTCAAAATTAATCAAAAATAGCATTTGTTATAATTTGAGATGGAGGGAAAATAGTCCCTGCAGAAAGTATTGCAGCAGTTGAAATTAATCTGCTTGTGCTCAACACAGCTTTGGTGAACCGCATTACTTTCTTATACTGTAGCAGCCAGTCGCAGTGTGGGAAATAATTTGCTTTAACACCAAAGGGCTTCACACATTAATACTTAAAAGTGTTTGTAGTTTTTTTATATTTTGATTTTAAATGATGCCATTAAATAGTAAAACCAGTAACGCTAGCACATTTTCTACAGTGCGTTTTGCATTTAATTCATTTTCCTCGTAACATCAAAGGGCACCCTTCTGGATACCAGGCATGAGTTCTAAATGGAAGATTAACAGGGAGAGAGACTTGGTCTTTAGACACCCATGCAAGTAGATTTAATTCAAGGCCCAGATCTGAGCATACAAAATGCAGTTTGAGTGAACATTCTGCACAAAGGGGACTCCTATCTCAGTATCACGAAGTACATCAATCTATCACCAATAATCTATCTATTACAGATTAAATTACATTAGAATTTTGTTTGCTATAGGTTTGTAACGAAAGTTATGAACTCAGTGAACAGGCTGTTTTTTTCACATTATAAAGCATGTATTGAAAACAACCAATAATAGTTAAGGGTTATTAAAAATGACAGTACTTAGACATTTATAAATGTGCTGTACAGACAGTTAGTCAGTCAGCCACACACACCCATACTGATACTATCAATAACCTGTTCTAATGATTCTCCTTAGCAATTTTCATCCCTGTTGGAGAGCAGATTCTCCAGATAAATGTAAAATGTAAACAGAAACTGCTGGATGCAGAGCCTCAGCTATATATACCTCCAGGTCAACATATGATGTTCTCCTATCACCACAGAACCTAAACCTCTGGGTAGGAGAGGATCCCTCATGTCCTTTGTGTTCATCACCTGCAACATTAAGGCACATTTTGACAGGATGTAAGGTGGCTCTTAGCCAAGGATGGTTTACTTGGCGCCATGACCAGGTGCTGCGATGTTTGGCCTTAGCACTGGAAGACAAGGGTAACATGACCAATAAGTTGCCACCTATTCCATCAAAACATTACACACAAAATAGAACAAAAGAGAAGCCCAGGAGAGCAACCACCAAGAAAAGGTGTTAAAACCAATCCTCGCCCAGGACAACTGGAAGCTGCTAGAGACTGGAAAATGTTGGTCAACATCTTATTTTTCCACCTGAGATTGCCACCACTAACCTTCGACCAGATATTGTCTTGTGGTCTGGATCAGCACGCCTTGTTCACCTGGTAGAGTTAACAGTGCCATGGGAGGATGATGTAGATGAGGCGTATGAGAGGAAAAAACTGTGGTATGCTCAGATAGCCGCTGAAGTGAAACAGCGAGGATGGAGAGTCCCGGTTTACCCAATGGAGGTGGGTTGTCGAGGATTTGTGGCACACTCCACAATCCGGTTTCTCAGAGACGTCAGATTCAGTGGCCAAGAGTTGCGTCGCACAGTGAAGAACTTATCTGAAGCAGCAGAGAGGAGCAGCAACTGGCTGTGGTTGAGACGGAAAGATTCTTGCTGGGGATCTCAAGCACAATAGAAAGAAAGAAACGCTGATGTACGGGTAAATAAGCTGGGCTGAGTTGAGTGAGGGATGGAGGGGGGTGATGCTGGGATGCCAGAATCTCCGTCGAGCCCTCTTGAGGTGTCGTGGGCTAGTCGACGAAACACCGAGGATGGAAGGTGCCCACTTGAAGACCCCAGAGATGCACCCTACTTAGCTCAATCCAGACAGGTGTCATGCTGATGCACTGGGGAGGCCGCACTGTGGTTGATCCCCGGAGCCAGCATCGCAGCCGTTGTGTGTGCTGATGCGCTAGGGAGGCAATAAGCTGATTCCTGGAGCAAGCATTACACTTCAGCCATCAACACCAGACAGGATATCTACATCATCATATGGATGGAGACACAGATGGATCACATTAGTTTACTCTAAAGCTACGTCTTAGTTGGTGCTTATCTTGGCGAGAGCCGAGTTCAAATCAGCATGAAGTTTTAACATCTACTCTCAGTTTCAGGAGACTTGGTTTCAAGCCACTGCAAGGCACACCTGGGGAGACCTGGGGTTTGATGTATCAAAGTTGCCTCAAACTAGGTCTCCTGAAAAAAAAACACTGCAATACATCTCCCTCATTTTTTTTGACAAACCCCAGAGCTCAAAGACAGCAATGTTGTGTTCATTCCTCAGTTCTTCATTATTGAGACAATGAAAGTGAATAACTTTTTTTTAATCTCTAGAGAATCAACATTCTTGACAGCAGTGTGTGCAAACAAAGATTGATTTGGGTAATCCTTTCAGTAAGATTCAAAGCAACCACTAGGGTGCAAAACCAGGGTTCCTACAAATATAAATTTCAAGGGGAAAAAAAAGAAGAAATGTCCTAAATAACCTAAGAAAACACAGCTGCAAAAACGTGCAGTGGCACAACATAATCTGAATTATGTGTATATTAGCAGAAAACAAAAGCCATGCAACAATAAAATGTAAATAAAAAGAATAGTAAAAATATTCCACCACCTGTTTTACCAGAATCCAATTTTGTCAAGAGGGGATCTGGTATATTTTATACTCGCAATCTCTAAAGCAACTATCCATGGTGATCAGGAGATAGTATGGGATCCTTTGGTTTGACTACTTTAATCAAGGTACTTAACCAGAACAATGTACATTTGGTCAACACAATTAAATAATGCTACAGTGGCACACACCATTTCCACTTTTTTATTTGTCAGATGCTCATTTTATTAAATTTAACTGCCCTTTACATTATAGGACTATGCACATTGGTGTGTATATAAGAAATCTAGGATAGAGCTGTAGCTGGCAAAATGATTCGGCTCAGACGTATAAAACTTCTGAGCTGAAACTTGCCCCAAAAAAGCGATTCAAACCTGTTAAAAAGCATTAATTTAGATTGTATTTAATGAAATAGGTGTAGGGGGGCTCCAGAGTGGCGCATCAAGTATAGGCACGCCACGTGGAGTGCAGGAAGCGCCCTATAGTGTGGACGTCGCAAGTTCAAGTCCAGGCTATTCCTTTGCCGACCGAGGACGGGAGCTTCCAGGGGGCGGCGCTCAATTGGCCAAGCGCCGCCCGGGGGGAGGGAGGGTTAGGTCGGCCAGGGTGTCCTCGGCTCACCGCGCACCGTGCTTGCCTGTAAGCTGCCTGAGAGCTGCGTTGTCCTCCGACGCTGTATTATTATTATTATTATTATTATTATTATTATTATTATTATTATTATTATTTATTTATTTCTTAGCAGAGGCAACTTACAATTGTTACAAGATATCACATTATTTTTACATACAATTACCCATTTATACAGTTGGGTTTGTTTTACTGGAGCAATCTAGGTAAAGTACCTTGCTCAAGGGTACAACAGCAGTGTCCCCGATGGGGATTGAACCCACGACCCTCCGGTCAAGAGTCCAGAGCCCTAACCACTACTCCACACTACTGTAGTTCTTGGGTGGCTGCATGGTGAGTCCGCAGTGTGAAAAAAAGCGGTCGGCTGACGGCACACGCTTCGGAGGACAGCGTGTGTTCGTCTTCGCCCTCCCGAGTCAGCGCAGGGGTGGTAGCGGTGAGTTGAGCCTAAAAATAATTGTCCATTTCCAAATTGGGGTGAAAATAATAAAAATAATTGGCAACGACTAAATTTATATATAAAAAAAGGTGTAGATCTCTTTCAAATTTCAGAAAACAGCTGCCTTTTATTTAGTCAATATCAACATACATTGAACAAAACTACTTTCAAACATCTCAAGTGAACATTCTTCTGAAGAGCATGATACCCAGAATGGCATTCAGATGCTAGGAAAAGTTGGTTATTTACGTTAAAAGCCAATATTACAATACCTGCTTACATAAAGGTGCCTTCTCGGCTATGACCATTCGTGGAAAAAAATAAATAGTGGATAGGATTCTACAAGATCTGCAGCATTGGAAAGATGCAAACACAGAACTACGCCATGGCTGAGTGAAAAAGAAGCATCTGCTTCAATTTGCTTCAAACACCAACAACTATCTGAATCACCAACTATCTGAATCACAGTGTAAATCTGCTAAAATTAACCAGCACTAGTACTACAGTGCCATATATCACACAGACAGCCTTGTAATTCATGAAAACGAATACAATTTTTAAATAAAACAGTTTTCCCCAGAACAAAACCAACAGAAAATACCTGCAACAGATTAAAAATGATGGGCAATTGACCAATACTACATAACATAAGATGCACCACAGCATTTTGTTTTGTTTATAACAGCGATGGGTTATATCATGGTACATTTGCCAAAACACAAAAGGTGGTTCTTGACAGTTGGGATAATAATAATTAGGTTCTTCATATATATTTTGTTTGTCGAAACACCTCTTTGTCCTCACTCTATTTTACCTTAAAACATATCTTGATGGAATAAAACAGCAATATTTTGAAACTACACCCATTTCCTTAAGAGTAATTTTACATTTACAAAAACCCTGAGCTCTCCATGCTCTTCTTTTTCTTATGCTCAGTCCCCACAGCTCTGTGATGTTCATTAATTACACACCCACTGGCACCCGGAGAAGAAACAGAAATTGCTTTCCAGCTGTTACACCTATACTGTCTCCTTGCAAATAAAGCTTTGTTTCAAACCACTACTGGGATCTACTTGAAATCAAAATCAGCCGTTTGTTTTGATCGCCAGCAGAGCAGTATCTGTGATCTGAACTGGGATTCTGAAACATAGACTCAAAACCAGTTGCTCCAACAGAGGACGTTATCTTAGGCATAGATTGTGAAGGATATTAGAGGAATGTTTCATGACGCAAACGGAAAAGTGGCATTAGTCAATTCCAATGGTTTACAGTCAGGCTATATGTATAAAGAACAAGGGTCTTGGTGGGAGGGAAAAAATGGTCTGTTACACTACTATTCAGGAATTAATATATTAATATCAGAGTGTGGGCATGGATATTTAGAACCATGAAACATACTGTGAAAACAAAATGCTGAAAACACAATATCAGCTATGGCCAAAAGTTTTGCATCACCCTATAGAATTAATTCAACATAAAGTCGAATTATACCTGCTTAATAATGTTACGTTAACAGTGAATTATACCGCTTTGTAGTTTTCCATATTCTTAATGAAAAACATTGGAAATTTATTCAAAAAAAATAGTTATCGGATTTTTGGAGCAAAAAAATTGCTAAAATAAATTATTGTAGACATCTATTTCTTGTAACTTTTTTTCCTCATTCACAAATGCAAAACTTTTGCTACAAAAGATTTTTCCTAAAATTCTTTGTTTTCAAGCAATTTCTAGAAATTATAAATTTCCATTGGGGTATGTAAACTTTTGACTACAACTACAACAAAAATGCTAATTCAAAAGTATTCATACCTTTTGATGCTATAATAGTACAGTACAACGTTGCATATCTGACTGTGGACTGGGGTATAGTCGGATATGTGAAAAAGTCGGATTTGCGAACATCTATAGTAAATGACATTTACACATGCATAAATAGGTTAGTGGACAAAAACAACACTCAAACTGCTTTAAACATGGGAAAATTCTTTGCTTTAAAAGTAAGCAAACATAAACAAGATTCATTAGGCTACAATACACAGTGTTGCTATGTGGTTTACTATAAGCCATCTCGACGCAACGCTTAAAAAAAAAAACGAAAAAAAAAACCAGTAAATGTACAGTAACCTGCAACTGATGGCTTCTTTCTTAACTGTAGAAGTCCCTGCCTCCCTGGATCTGCTTTCTTAATATCTCTGTCACGGTACTTTGCACTCTTTCTTGATATTGCCAACAGCCAATAAGAAGCTCGGTTTAAATATTGCTTCAGCTATTTTAAACAAATGGCCGGTAAGCACTGCATTTATGAAGATTGCTTTGTTTAATTAAAATGCAACCGTTTGTTCCATCATATAAACACAAAGCTTTCTCAAATGGTGTATTGAAACGTCATTGCTACGCACAGCTAACTGACACACGCACACAGCCTGTCTCTCTTAAAGGGGAATGCACCAAAAGGCTGATTGCTATAACGCTTTCTTTCTGTTTCCATCACGGACACTGCACTTGTTGCCAATGCCATTACTCTTGTAGCCTAATTTTAATATTTATTTATTTATTTAGTGAGGCGGTTAATTGATCAGGGCAGTTATGTAATGGTCGGATATGGAACGTTCCACTGTAATGTCTACAAGGTGATAGAAATTTCAATATGATAATGCAGAACCTAATTCTAGAAAAGTCTAGAAAATGCTGGATTGTAGGTGAACATTCTTAGAGAGTATAAAAGGGTTAGGCATAGGATGATTGCTGTCATTGCCAATAAGTCAATATGTGAAAAAGTAAAGACCTATCTGAAGACCTTAGCAGAAAAGTATTTATTGTCATAAAGCTGGAGAAGGATACAAGAAGATCTCCAAGCATTTGAGTATCTCAATTTCAACTATTGTTTCTATTATCATGAAGTACAAGACTCATGGTACTGTCACAGCACCCCCTCGGTCTGGAAGAAAGAAGGTTCTTTCACCAAGAACAAGTAGAATAATTGTGAGGAAGGTTAATAAGAATCCGAGACGACTGCCTAAGATATTCAAAGTGAATTGGCTGCAAGTGGTACTGGGGTTTCCATTTCAACCATAGATCGAGTACTGCATGGTGAAGGTCTCAATGGTCGCAGGCAAAGGAAAAAGCCACTCTTAAAAAAACGTCACAAGGACGATTGCTTAAAGTTTGCAAAACTGCATTTGAATGATGAATATGACTTCTGGTCAAAGGTTTTGTGGAGTGATGAGACAAAAATCGAGCTATTTGGTCACGCTGATAGTCATTGCTTTGGAATAAGTGTGGTGAGGCGTACAAAGTTACAAAAGGATATTGCTGCTCTAGGAAGAGTGCAAAGAAGAGCAACCAGAATTATCCCAGGTTTAAAAGGCATGTTGTATGCAGACAGGCTAAAATAATTTAATCTATTCAGTCTTGAACAAAGAAGACTACGCGGCAATCTGATTCAAACATTCAAAATCCTAAAAGGTATAGACAATGTCAACCCGGGGGACTTCTTTGACTTGAAAAAAGGACCATGGGTCATATATGGAGATTAGATAAAGGGGCATTCAGAACAGAAAATAGGAGGCACTTTTTTACAGAGAATTGTGAGGGTCTGGAACCAACTCCCCAGTAATGTTGTTGAAGCTGACACCCTGGGATCCTTCAAGAAGCTGCTTGATGAGATTCTGGGATCAATAAGCTACTAACAACCAAACGAGCAAGATGGGCTGAATGGCCTCCTCTCGTTTGTAAACTTTCTTATTTTCTTATGTTCTTAAAGAAAAGAACACCATACCTACTGTCAAGCATGGAGGTGGTAGCTCCAATATATACATATACACACACACACACATATTATATATATATATATATATATATATATATATATATATATATATATGTATATATATATGAAACCTTGGATTTTTATCCAAGTGTTTCATTGATCAAAATAAGGTCACATGGTCATCTATAAAACTCAATATTGCCTGAAAAAGCAGTCTATATTGCATGTATCGGGCAATATTGACCGTAATTGCATCATCACACTCTCCTAAATCAATCTCCAGAACACTCTCAGCAGGCTCCCAAAGGAAATTTGTGCATAGTTACTTCTACAGGTTCTTTAAAAAATATATACAACATTTCTTCTTCAATTAAAAGGAAAAAAGGACACCTTCTCTGTAAGTGTAAAATGCATTTTTTTTTTCCATTCCTACCAGCATTAACAATGTTTCTTTCCCTCCCAATCTTGCCACCTCCCGCAGAAGTAAATAACATTTCTGCTTCCTGGCGATCTCAGCTGCCAGCAAAGCTTCTCCCTCACTTAACTTTTGTTTTGTTTCTTCATTGTGAATGGTTTCATAAAGCAAATACTGTATGGATTGCCATTTTCACCATACAGTCAGCACTCACATATCCGACCCTATAAAATGTTGACTTCAGTGACGGTTAAACGTGTGTCACGCATATCTGATTATTTCATTTTGGCCCGTTCCAACCCTTGTCCGTTTTTCAGGGAACACAAAAAAGACACAATATCAAAAATACATATCTGAAAGGACCGTGTTTTTAAATAAGTAGGCTTCCATTTAGATGTACTGTATTGGTTTTGTTGGTACAGTACTATATATTCAACACAAGTAGTATTTTAATTCAGAACGATATGATTCTGAAAATATCACTTGACAAAACTATGAGACGACACGTTAACTGTAATACAGTACATATTTTTATATCCGGTACATATTGTAGAGGTATGTAAAATTTCCCATTAACGACCTAACAGCAAAATTAAATCTAAATGTTTTCCATGCACAAAACTGCATAAAACGTAAAAGGCAATGCAATTTAGCAAATCCAAAAGATTAAAAAAGTCATTATTGTAATGTCACAGTTCACTTGCAAATGAATATGCATAAAAGATCACAGATAAAAAAAAATTAAAAAATTGGAGGAAGCGCTGTGTAACTGCACAATATAAGACAGACTGATTTGGCATTAGAGAGAATAAACAATAAAAAAATAAAAATAAAAAAACGGGTTTTGACGGATATTCAGATAAATTGTAACATTGAAGATATGGGTTTTGTATTTATTCTTAATACAAGAGCGGTAAAACGCGACTGACGTGTATCTGGGTAACAGATATCCAAATGCTGACTGTATATCAGAAAATGATTACCCCTCGGGAAGGCAATATTGCCCTCAGTCTTTGGGCAATATAATCCGTTAGTCAGTAGTGCCCTCCCTCGGGGGCAATCATTTTCTGATCTGTGACAAACAGCAATCCATATTTGCCATAGGCACAACAGGGTGTGTAATGTACTCTAATACAGTAATCCATCACGTATCCAACTAGTGAGGGCGGATATGTAAAAAGGTAGATAAATTAATCCTGTTTTTAACACAATTATACACAGCTGTAACAATTACTATATTCACACAACTGTTTTGACATTCAGCTTTTATTAGGGAACTCCCCTAAATACCTCGTTTAGAAATATCCAGGGTATTAATGTTTGTGACAGGGTAGTCGTCTGTAGTGTGGGTGCGTGCATTCGCTGCTGAGTGACAGGCAGGAGATTGAGAAGGAGGTTGAAGTTGATATGCCGCGAAGGCGAACTGGATTTATTTATATAAGAACATAAGAAAGTTTACAAACGAGAGGAGGCCACTGGGCCCATCTTGCTCATTTGGTTGTTAGTAGCTTATTGATCCCAGGATCTCATCAAGCAGCTTCTTGAAGGATCCCAGGGAGTTGGTTCCAGACCCTCACAATTCTGTGTGTAAAAAAGTGCCTCCTATTTTCTGTTCTGAATGCCCCTTTATCTAATCTCCATTTATGACCCCTGGTCCTTGTTTCTTTTTTCAGGTCAAAAAAGTCCCCTGGGTCGACACTGTCAATACCTTTCAGAATTTTGAATGCTTGAATCAGATTACCACGTAGTCATCTTTGTTCAAGACTGAATAGATTCAATTATTTTAACCTGTCTGCATATGACATGCCTTTTAAACCCGGTATAATTCTGGTTGCTCTTCTTTGCACGCTTTCTAGAGCAGCAATATCCTTTTGGTAACGAGGTGACCAGAACTGTACACAATATTCTAGGTGAGGTCTTACTAATACATTGTAAAGTTTTAACATTACTTCCTTTGATTTAAATTCAACACTTCTCACAATATATCCGAGCATCTTATTGGCCTTTTTTATAGCTTCCCCACATTGTCTAGACAGATTGATGAGCTGTGACTCCAGTTGGTAAGGCAAAGAAATTGTGCTATGTCCACAGCAAAAGGATCAGCAATATATATATTTATATATATATTTATAAAAATATATATATATAAATGTTTATAAATTTATTATATATATTTTTTTAATCATCCTGTGCTATCCGGTGTAGTAACAGGAGGTACCCATACTAGATTTGTGCTACCGATTCACAGAAGCAAGAAAGACGTTATTTGCATGGAATACCCAGTTACCTATCAAACTGACTTTGTAGTTTACAGCTGATCAATGTGGAGAACTACTGGTCCAGTGTTAAGAAACAATTTAAAACCATGCTGGGCACAGCAGAAGAGATGATACCATCTCACCTGGACAACTTTATGTGGAGAGAAAGGTACGGCAGGAACTGTCGACATGCATTTATAAATATTCTGCATCAGATCACACAGCTGCGCAGGGGATGGGAGCAGTGGCAGGAGATGCAACCGACTAGAGTACAAGAATGGACATAGACCTGCAGCAGTGGCAACAAAACATCCACTGTAAAGGCAGCAGTGTGGAGTAGGGGTTAGGGCTCTGGACTCTTGACCGGAGGGTTGTGGGTTCAATCCCAGGTGGGGGACACTGCTGCTGTACCCTTTAGCAAGGTACTTTACCTAGATTGCTCCAGTAAAAACCCAACTGTATAAATGGGTAATTGTATGCAAAAATAATGTGATAACTTGTAACAATTCTAAGACACCCTGGATAAGGGTGTCTGCTAAGAAATAAAAAAAAAAAAATAATAATAATAATAATAATAGATTTAACCACCAAAGCCTCTTAAGAGTGACCCACATTTTTTCTAAAAATCTGAAAGTAAGATCTATTTGTAATCTCTGCATTTTCAGAATGGGATATGTAAACACTGTGTTCAGGGAAAGGAACACAATGGCGCGTTTTCAATTGATTTGAATACTTTTATTTCTTCACTACTTTATTTAAATCATTGGTGTCCGATTCAGACTCATTCAATATCTCATGTACACTGGTTGCCCAAAAGGTCAATATTTACATAAATCTTGTCATTCTTGTTCATTGCGATGAATTCCAATTTATTATTATTTTTTTTTTTTTAAAAAAAAAGGTTAGTGGCGTATGGGTATCTACAAGTGATTTGCCCCTTTTTGAAAAGTGCCACCCTATGGTGATATGCTTTAACACCCCCATGTGACCTGTTTTGACCAATCAGGACAGAGTATACATAAGACCAATACTGATTATTATATATATATATATATATATATATATATATATATATATATATATATATATATATATATATATATATATATATATATATATATATATATATATATATATATATATATGTATTAAACATGAACTGCTTGTACTTGGTGTTTGCATCTCTGTGCAGACAGCAGGCTGATGCTGTAAACCCCAAAGGCAGCCACAGAATATTTTGTCACTTGAACTTTAAATTTCAGGAGATGACCATCTCTACTGGTACACAGCATATTGGACACTTTCAAAGCTGATATTAACAGACTTTATTTAAGTCAAAGCCTCTATGGAGAAAATTAAGACTGTCTACATAAGCACATTTTCTGAAAGAGTTCACAATTTCTAAACAGGAATGTCAACATCAACATGAATGATCATGCACAACATATTCAATATTTGTACTCTTGTTGGGGGTAAGGAAAAAAAAAAAAAAAAAACATCCAACCTTTCATAGTGGAACTTTTAATATACAACCAATTTCATATATGCTTACATTGACCAATTATCTTCATAACGTGCGGTTGTGAACACACAGTGGGGAAAACAAGTTATAAAAATAATCAAATCTAAACTGTAAAGAAAACATTAAAATGTTCTAAACAAGGCTGTTGATGAACATATTTATGGTGTACAAGTTAGTCTGAATACATTGTAGCTGTACTCTAAGCAGGCTTCAGTTAAATAGTTTCAGTACTGTGAATATTCCTTGGTTTGAAGTTTGGCAACGATGCGCTCCAGCTGTCTTTTTGCTTCGCACTGAGGGAAGTTGCTCATTTCATAGTACTGGGGGGCAATTTTTACCAACCTAAAACATAAAATAAAAAAGAAAAGAAATTAATGTTAAAGATTTAATCAAACCCCATACTAACTTGAGCCTAAACCAGGTAAAAATGTGTTCACTTTGTAGAGGGTTTACTAAAAGAAAAAACAAAGCACTACAAAATACATTCTGTTTAATTACAGACTAAAGAAAAAAGTAGTTTTTGGTTTCTATTAACCCTTCGCGTCCTATGTCGGAGCTGGTCCAACACTGCAATTATTCCTATACGGTCCAATGTCGGACCCTGTCCGACATCATCAGAAAGACTGAATTACCAGCATTATCAACACTGCATGCAAAAAAAGAGCAATGTATTGGAAGCTTACCACTCTGGTTTTACATCTGTGCATGTTCGAATGTAGTTCTTCGTTGTGAGTACAAATTCGTTATAGAGGACCCATTCAGGTTTGTGGTCAAGAACAGTGGAGGGATGCAACTGTACCACCTGGTTATCTTTCACAGTCAGGTAATGCCCTGTCCTTTCCAAATGCGCAATCTACAAAACATCAAAAGTGCAGTCAAAAGACAATACAGTAGAAGAGTAATTGGAAATCACTTACACATTTTAAAAGCACCCTGTTCTAAAAAACAAAAAAAATATATAAAGCCCAATGTATCCAGTAGTTATAAACATTTCTTCACGCTGTTCTTTCATCCCAGAACAATTATGGAAAGGTAATGGCTTCCAGTTTAATGACAAAAAAAAAAAAAGTTGTTTGCTAAAATAAGCCCAAAGACAAAAAAAAACATGTTCATGAAAGTAGGTGGCAGAACATACAACATATAGATACAACGGCATACCACGTGTAGGAGACAGCTGAAGCCACAATGGATCACACGTACTCTCAGCACTGATCTCTTGAAAAAGAGACCAGGGCAAAAAAAAACAAAAAAAACACGATTATCAGATTACATTTCCTTGCCTGACAAAAGTAAATTGTTTTGTCTAGCATGAGTGCTTAATGATGGTCTGTTTGGTGGACAGCTCTGAGTCATTATGTAGTTTCATCATAGGCTACATATTTTTTGTGAAACCCTTGTATTTTACATCTTTCCACCCAATTACTGTACTTATTTCATTTCTATTCCTTCTGCACAAAATGAGGATTTCAGGAATGGCAAAGAAAGCCGTCTCCTGAAAGGCTTCTTACCGTTAGTTATGGATACAGTAAAAATGGTTTGTTTTTCACATTACTTGGACGCCTATCTTTGGTATGTTCGCTTCCTTGGTAAAAAGTCATTATTTGAACTGTTTAGTTTCCCAAATCCAGATACAAAACATATTTCTACATGTTTTAGGTCTTTGTCTTTTCAACTTAATTTGAAATTGGCATTCAAGAGCCTGTCAAGACCAAAACCATGCATAACCACCATTGCTATCACTAGAGTCAGGACTATAAGCAATTCAAAACCATAAGGATTTTTACAAAGGAGGTTTGGCTAGGGTATCTCAATGGGGAACATGTGATTTGCATTTGAAAACAGCCAGCTCCCAAATTCACAATCTGTTGGTGGCACATGGCATTACAAGTATCTCCTGGCAGTGATGGAGTTAAACGTTAGAGCAAGGAGCTTAAATTTCATTCCCGATCCAGTTTGTGTTCCCTAGATGGCGCTGCTGCTTACTAGCATAACACATACTGATCAAGGCTATTTAATATCAAAATGTTATTTGAAACAACTTTAAACAGAAAATTACTAATTTGGATTTGGGCAATGCTAAATAATTTTTATGTTTAAGAGCAGCCCTGTGTTTTTTCGCAAATATGAAATAACACAAAATAAAAACAAAAAAATCATTATAAGCAAACCTAGAATTACATTTTTTAATTGGGAGGTTTACACAAAAAACACTAAATAAATGCTTGCAATCGCAATTGTCAAGGCTCAGCTGCTCCCACAGATGCGGTCTGAAGGGAAACGGAAGCTCTGGGAATTTTAATTGTGATGGAAGAGAAGATGCCTAAACTGCACAAGTCAACAACGCTGCTAAGAATTTGAACATGTATGGGATGTATGCTGGTGCCGGTGACAAAATAATGACGTGCAGATTTTGCAACTGTCGGCTGGACTGGGAGTAGAAAGATACCGTCGTTAAGCATTAGCAGTTTATTACTTTTGGGGAAAACGTGGCTTGTAGTTTGTATTAGTATGCTAATTTTGTTTTATTTTAAGTGGTGCAAACTTTGCACTGGAGCAAATGCTGTTTTAGTTTTGAATGAATTTGAATGAATGAATCTGCTTTGCTCAGTGTTTAAATACTGAGCAACTCCAAGCTTGTATACTGGAGCCCTGCTACAGTGCAACAGCATTAAAATGCAATTCCTAGAATTGTCTTTTTATTTATTTAAATGGATAGATTGCTGTATGTACAATTATGACAGTCCCACAATAGTAGAGCAGTATAAATATATATATTTTTATTTTATCTTATTGCATTTTTATAGAGGGTATGGGCAGTATTTACTGTAATTAGGCAGTTAATTACATTACCGTTACTGCCGCTAATGAGAAAGTATGGTAACAATTATTTCTGTGCTAGGACTGTGTCAAAAAATTAAATGCAGCTAATGTTTACTAAATATGTATATAGTTCAAACATGTATACTTTTTTTTTATTTATATACATCTATTTGATTTTATTAATGTGTATCTAATAAAATGAAAACATTTTTAGCGGAAAAAACGAAATAATGAAATGTGAAAAACAAAACCAAAAAATATATTTAAAAAAAATATAATACTCCAAGGCCTCCTACACCATAAGACTAAAAAGAAAAAAATCCTTCCTCAACATGCATGGAAAGGTGTGGGGATGGACTTGACAATAACCAGCATCTAATTAAATTAGATCTACATCTGGAAGCTTATGCAAGTAATACTTATACTTGCTTATACTCTGCAATGCCTATTATACACATTTTACAAGACAAATGGGATTGTGTGTGTGTGTGTGTATATATATATATATATATATATATATATATATATATATATATATATATATATATAGACACACACACACACACACACACAACACCAGGTTCTCTTAAAATGGAATCTTCAAAACAGTTTCTATATTTTATTTTCAGAGAGAAACCTTGCTGCAAGAGGTTAGACTTTAACTGTTCAGCTTCCACATTTCAGTGGTATGTTTGTTGTTCACAAATTCAAACACCTTGAAGGAGTTGCCGCTTAAAAGCATTAAACACCTACAAATTCATCTTATTTTGATCAGTTAACAGCCTAAACCAATTCTGCAAAAAACGAATTGCATTTACTTATCAAGACGCACCATTCTCCAGAAAAGGCGACTCATAAGGATTTATCTTCAAATGCTGTTTGATTCAGATTCTCAAAAATCACACTGCACCCACAATGAATCAAATTTGTGAATATAAGCAAGTCCAGGGACCTTCGGTTGCCCTGGAAGATATTTTGTTTACAAAAATGTTGTCCTGCAACTTTAGCTTTAGTTTTTGTTTATTTATTTAATTTGAAACAATGTATTCAGGATTAGTCCACCGAGATGCAAACCCCTAGTTCACAGGGACATTCTTATGACAGCAGCATCACATATTACCCCAAACAATAAACAAAAAACAATTAAATCAGATAAAAAAGGTCAATGAATTATTAACTCAAAGCTAAAATCTTAGGAGGTATTTCATAATTTAGAAATAATAATAATAATAATAATAATAATAATAATAATAATAATTAATAATAAAAAATCGAGATCCAAACTGCGGCTCTTCCATCCGAGACCTCAAATGTAGCATGTTAACCCACTCATGCAATTTAACTGTAGACACTGAGACCCTTGAGGGTGTGGATCAATTATCCAGTTGAAAAAACGACTTGCCAGAATGCTTGCACTCTCAGGTCGATTACTTGGTAATGCGCTTTTAGTAATTAATTATCAGGGATCCTATTTTTCCGCAATAAAGAATAAAAAAAATGGTGTTATCCGCAATTAAAATAAAAGGCTAAAATGGAGTGCCCCCCTCCGTCACAATATAAGATACGCAAACAGTACTATTGAATAACACAGGAAGTATTTATTGTACAATTCTAATGTTCATATTAGTTTATCTCCGTGTCAGTCTGTCATCTGGATGGCTATTGCCAAACTCATTAACCTGATCTTTAGGGGTGATTTTTATTGTATTGTGGCATCTTTAAAACAGCTTGTTCAATAGTAACAACGCACTGGATACTGTAGTAAACTGCAGCTATGTTTCAACATGAATGTGACAGTGCGCCTCCTTTAACCTTGACCTCTGTACACCAGAAGCAGTTTTACTGAACACGTATGTTTGTCAATTTAAAGCAAAATTGCCTGCGTTGATGATTGTATATGATAAGTGTATTGCTTTGGTTATCAAACAAACAAAAAAAGTCTCAAGTGTAAAACTAAAAAATTCTCCGTTAACATAGAAAATCCATGTGTTTCCGTGCAAAAGAGATCCCTATGATCCCTGGTAATTATACATATCATTAAATTCGGTGGATAATGTGATATCAGAACGAATGGTTTGTAGACATGAAAAAAATGGATATATGATCATCTGTATGTCCATGAAAGCGACAGAGAAAAGTAACATAACTTCAATACTGACAGGCTCTGATAGATTTGTAAAAGTGCCCCAAAAATAAAAAAGGAAGTCCTGTGTTACATTCTGCAGTTTGCAGGACATTTGCAATCTCAGACGGCTTTACTTATTAGAAGTAGTAGGATCAGCAGCAGATTTGCATATTCTGGCAAGGGATGACTATAGGCCAAGTTCTATGTTGACAGTTTGAAGTATAAAATAAAAGTAGTCACTTTTTTTGGCCCTGGATGGCTTGATCTGTCTAGACGTCTTCTGTAGTAGGTAATCTGGCTTTAACATTCATTCTATGGGAAGAACAGCACATCTGAGTCCTCCACAAACAGAGATTATTACGTGTGTGTAGAAGTGTCTTGTTGGGCAAAAATAAATAAATAAATAAATGATGTTATCAATGGAGGACATGTTAATCTCAGCTCAAAGTTATGCTGTTTTCCCCACAGATCCAAAGCATAGTGTTGCTCGGATCTATGGGGAAAACAGCATAACTTTGAGCTGAGATTAATATGTCCTCCAAAAAAAAAATCACACCAATACCTTACGTTGTCAATTTTTTATCCTTGGGTCTCACTTTGTAAATACATGGCAAGTAAAAAGCAAACAAAATGTAGTCAGATGCATGGAATTATATGCCTACAGATCACTTACCTGCATGAAGAAGCCAGTGACCAAGGCCCTTCGTATGTTGATATAGTAATCTCGACTGGTGAACTCTGTGCTTCTACGAGGCAGATTGAATCTGTCCATTATTCTGGAGAGCTGCTGACGTACATTGTCAGCAGACATCAGTGATCTGTAGTTAACGAAATTATCATAGCACCATTGAACTGACTCATGGTCTAGAAGAGAGAAAGTGGAAAAACAACAAAATAAAAAAAATTGTACAAAATTCTACATAACTCCAGCATCAGTATGCAAGACTATGAAGAGGTATGTGAAAAATACAGTTAACAAGGGGTGGGGCAGGGCTGGAGATGCAGTACTGAGAGTCCTGTTGATATGCTGTGCTGTTGTGTTTTATAGTGCGCAAACATTCTTCACATATTTTCAACCACTTTTAGTGACCCCATTTGTATTTGTATCTGATTACTGCTTGGTAGAACAGAGTAAACATGTTAATGTGTGAACAGCGGCATAATTGCAACACTTGATTGAACAAAATAGCATTGTTATTGTAATTGCAATTTCAGCAAACAATTCTGCTGTGATTAGAATTAGAATTATAAATTGACCCCAGGTCGGGTTACTACTTCTCTAGTAAATCTCACTTACTCTGTTTGAAAGCGTGGTAGACATTTAGTAGCGTCAAGTGATCTCCATCTATGTGTGCAAACCTCATCTTGGACTCATCAGCAGCTTTCTTTGCCTCCGTCGGACGAACAAAACACTGTGGGACTAAACAAGGTTGGTATGGGCCCAACACATACGCCCATATGGATGAGTCACACATTCACAGACTGAGGAACAAGGCCTAGCTAGATCAGTTCACAGAGCATAGGGCAGGGCAGGGCAGGATGGGGCTTTCTCATGGTCTCCAACTGCATGTTGAACTGTCAACTACCTTGGTTTCAACACCTAACCACATCTGTAAGACAAGAGTGTTTAAAAAACTACAGAATACCCAACACATATTTCTACGACTAGTCTATTCCCTTGGGACAAATTTCAAACTTCCAGCTGATACCCTACGTATAACAAACTAGGGGTGCATTGATAAAATCGGTAGCCTATCAGCATGTCACTGACATAAGGAAAAAAAAAAAAAAAAAAAAAAAATCAGTGATTGGCAGTTTTTGTTATTTTAGCAGATAATGGACACTGATATTCATGCTTCAAATTTCTTTCAGCACAGAATTTAATGTTTGCTCAGTCACCATACTATACTAATGACAAGAACATTGAGATTTTCCTTGCAATGCTGTGTAACGTTCTATCAGCCTGCAGTAAATATGTCTCAAAAGAACAGTGTTTGGATTTATTTTCTTATTTGTTTTTAATATCTGAAGACAACAATAGGATAGCTGAGTTGTGTGCAGCAGAACAGACTTGATGCTACATTAAATCCAGTGATGAACTGTGAGTAGAATATTATTCTGATGTTTTCTTAAAAAAAAAAAAGCTCTTTGAATATTTAAGACTCAGAAGTGTTCGCCTGCCCTGTGCAGCTCAACACTCTCTTCGCATTTGAAAAGCAAAACAAGTCCTCTTACTTAGCATAGACAACCAGGTCATTACATTATTATTATTATTACTACATAATGTACTTCAAAATGGCCTTTTGTAATTTGTTTATCTTGCTTAATCTGTAGGTGTATTCTGACGCATTCTGAAGCACAAATTGATGACTGTGCCGTCTTTTGTTAAGTAACAAATTCAAGTTTGACTGTAAACAGAGTATTTTTTACTTTTTTGATTAAATGAACAATTTAAGTTGTTCTGCATTTAAAGCAGTGTATGCTTAACATTTGTTGCATTTTCTACTGTACAGTACAAGTAGAAATTATAATACGCAATGTTTGACAGCAAGTGGCTATAAAAGTTAATGTCACATTATATATTTTTCTACAGAACCGTTTTTACTAGTACAAATGCAAAATATTTGCGGGACTATTTTGTAAAACAAATGTATAAATTGCTGTTCAGCACACAACATAATACTACGTTATTCATTTTCTGAAGTAAATGCAACAAGTAAACAATACCTGTTCATTTAACATTTATAAAATTACAAAACAGTTTAAATATGGGCCCTATGTCTTGTTCTAGTAGTTTACAATGCACTATCTATTATCGGTATCGGTTGATATAGGCAGATAACCATCGGCTATCGGTATCGGCCAAGAAAATCTTTATCGGTGCACCCCTAATAACAACCCATTCAGAAATGAATGCATTAAAACAGATTTGTACTTTAAAAATATCCAATTGGACAGTTCAACAGACATGCATTCTTAAAAAATAGTAAAACAAAAAAAAAAACTGTTACACCATTATGTTGTAAAGTTTAAAAACAATTCTATTAAATACATTATAAATGTTTTAACATACTATACGTAATTACTGCAAGTAATACTAGGTTACAGAAACAAATCCATGGTTAGAATTACACTTAACAATTGTGCAACATTCTTAGATGTTTATCTGACAAATTAAAAATGAAATGGAAGGATACATTTCTGCCCTGCCCAGCTGCTCTGAGCCTGAACACTATTCTGAAAAGGAAATTGAAAAAGGAAACTTCTGCACGGTAACAATTTAGTTCTGTGAAGTACCCTCAAGTTTAATATGTACCCCGCTTAGCAATTTTAATATCCAAGTGTACTGGTTCAATACCGAATAGTATGCCAAGGACGTTGATCTCAACAAACACAGATTTGGCCAAATTATAAAACGCAGAACTGAACGTTTAAATACAATACAACCCTATTCAAGCATTATTTTCTATTTTGGGCTGTATGTTTATTGAGCTCAACATTTAGCTGTTTGGCAATATGTACTCATAGTATACTGCTGTCTTGGTAATGAACTTAGCAGAAGCCAGCTCTCCAATGTGCTGATTATAAACGCACCCAGCATAGAAGCAGCTAGTAAATTCTTGTTTTTCTTGAAAGACATCTGTTTTCATCTCAATGAGCAGTATTCCGTTTTGACAGACTAAAGTTAAATTACTGCAGCAGCAAATTCTAGCTGTGCAGACTATAAACTCATTAATTTAGTGAAGATGTGCCTTTTTTCAGTGACAAATAAACATCACCAGTTCTTTTCACCACACTTCTAAATCTCAAGCAGAAGCTGTAGTGTTAGATAAGGCTTTTGCACCTCCACAAACTGATTTTTTTTCAACCTTGAAAAATAAAAATATAGCCTTAACATTTAAATCGCAAAAATTAATTATTTTTAAAAAACAGAGAAACAATCTCCACTATGCTGTGCATAATTTGGTTTAGTTGCTTATTTTCCCCGTGATTACCTGACAACATTGCTGTAATTGAGAGGATCTCATTGGAACAATTAAATTCACAGCTGGCGATAACCATCTTGGCTAGCTGTGGATCCAATGGAAACTCTGCCATCATGGATCCCAACTCAGTCAGATCACCATCATCATTCAGGGCAGCAAGATAATTCAATAGTTCCAGGGCTCTCATCAGAGTTTCAGGAGCTGAAAAAGGCAACACATCATTAGTCAAGATCCCTTTGGTATGCAAAACTGCTATGCAATACAAAACTGACTAGTTTCAAATTTTTCATTCAATGGTTCAACACAAGTATACACTGCTAATTCAATTACAGAGATTTGTTTCACCAAATGAATCAGTTTACAGGGGTTGGCAAAATGATTTTCCTGGATGCAATTACTGACCTTTGACTTTGTAAAACTAGAATCCAATTGTTAAATGTAAATTAACAGCTGTCAATCGGATACTTGGGACTTGTACATGACAACAAAACTGAACTTAACACAGGAAGCATTATGTGTACAGCTTGTTGTGTTTGCCCCGCTGCTACTATATATGAAAATCATATGGGATTTACCCCATGACAGCCCCTTGCGGCAATATTACAATAAAGTTCCGCTCTCACTCAGCCCTTGATACAGCCCAGCCAAGGAGGCCTCGCAGGCCACACAGTACCTGTCCGTGGGCCGGATTTGGCCCGCGGGCCGACAATTGCTGACCCCTGCTGTAGGGGCTGGTGGTCTTGAAAAAAAGAGTACACTGTATAAACTTGCTGTAATTGATGGCTCATTTTGGATAAACCCTTACATATAAAATGAGTCATCTATAAAACTTACAAACTAAAGAAAAGGCATGATATTTCAATAATTGCAATGCTAAACTACTTAAAAAAGGAGGGTACTACACACAAAAGCAAAACACATTACCTGGCGGGTCCATGAAATCAAAATGCACCAAGTCATCTATACCAAGTTTCTTTAGTTGCAACACAACAGAGCCCAAATTGGACCTCAAAATCTCAGGGTATGTGTTGTCCTGTTGACAGAAAAAAGAAAAAAAAAAAAAGTTAAAATGTGCCAATATTTACTTATTTGCATTTCATGCATGAAATTACATGTTTGAAACAAGTCTTTATACAGAAGCTGGGAGCATTTGCACAGTATTTTACTTTGAAGTATTAAAATAAATCAAAACATTTTATTCAATCTGTTTCCCCCAAATGACCATTTACTGCTTGTCAGAATTACTTGCTTAAATTAACCTGGAAGTCTCTAATGTGAAAGTTATTTAAGATCAGACCTTTGTGCAATGTTCTGATGACGTTGCCTACTATATCCTCTAAGAAGATTAAACAAACTGAAATTAGCAAAATATCAAAACAAGTCAGCAAGTAGTACAATTATTAAGTAAAGTTTTGGGTGTTGATGCATTTATAGGAGTCAATTTGTGAGAACACATAAAACCTAGCCATATAAAAACTTGATGAAAGTGAATTACAGAAATGTATCATTTTAGTGCTTCAGCAAAAATATTTTATCAAATGACTGGCTGAAACCATTAATCCCATTTTGATGCAAGTAAAACACACAATATAAATGAAGCATAAAACCCTCTAGATTTAGCAATAATTTTAAAACCCATTTACCTGCATTTCAGTTTTGTAGGCCTTTTCTGTATACAGCCGGAAACATTTCCCCGGCCGGGTTCTGCCAGCACGACCTGCTCTCTGCTGAGCAGAAGCCTTGCTTATAGCAGTCACCAGCAAGGACTCCACTCTGATTCGAGGATTGTACACCTGAAGCATACCATTGTATGCATGAGACAAGACAATACAATACAAAGAATGGTGCAGCATAGTCAAGTTTGGTCACCTGCTTATGGTGTTAAATTAAGAGGTACTACTATATTTGTTTATTTATGTATTTGTACATAGACCATATTGGGGGGGGGGGCGTAGATAAATCAGAAAAATCCCCTGTAGATATCAATCTGCATATAATGCTTTGTTGGCAAACATGGCATGATTGTGTAATGCTTGCTATTGATAAGCAGTCAGTCATGTAAAGGACTGAAAATGTGTCAGTGTTTATTTAACTTCCTCCCCAAAGGGCACACACAAAAGCAAGTATTAAAAGGAGAAAGGTTCTTACCTTTTGTTTAGCAAATCCAGGGTCAATTACAAACACTACACCATCAATAGTCAGGGATGTTTCAGCAATATTTGTTGAAACAACAACCTGTAAAAACCAAAAGATGTGCATCAAAAAAACAGAATCAATTATGCAGAACCAATTGCTGTATAATTGGTTCCGCATAACAGATCTCCGCATGCATTTCATTTGAGTATGAAATATAAAAAACCGACTACTATAAATAACAGTTCATGTTTGTTCCTAGAAAAATATTCCTCGGTCTGGCAGTACAATTATTTTCCTACAGTGACTATCCTGAAATGTAGATGCAAAGAGAGGGCTTGCTTTGAAGTTAGTATTGTACAATGCTACCTTGTTATTTCAGACCTGATTTATGCATGAAATATTGAGGGTACTCAAAAAGTGGATTGTCTTTGCACTGTAATTTATAGTCTGATTGTGAAATAATCCAATTTGCAAAAGATCAAATTAAGGAACAAGAGAACTCAGTAAAAGATTTAACAGAAAAGCACAAACCTTTAACAAACTAGAAAGCCTCAATTTTCAAACATTTCTGTTGCTGAAAATCCCCAAGTGGTTATGTTAAACGATCCAGATATTGAAGCAATGTGGATAATTTCTACAGGAAACCACTTGTAATTGAGCTTTGAGAAGAATTATAGAATACAGCAGAGTACCACCTATAAAAGACCACCTATCAATGCATATAATTGATCTGACCAAAGGTCAAAAGACTGTGGCAGTGAAAGGGTTAATATTACTTGGCAAGACTGCAACAGAGATTCAAACAAGTAAAATACATCTCCCACCACGGTTGTAATATCACAAAAAAGATGATGGCCATGACACAACTGTATGTACTGAATGGTATAGAAGAAATGGCAATGAATAGTTTAATGGAAATTCGATAAGTGGTATTTAAGACCCAGAGGTAAGCAAATGCTAGTATCCTAGTAAACTATATTAATTCATGATTCACACTGTATTCTTGTTCAAGATACATGTAAAAAGGTAAGTTTGACATAGATGGATGTACAGAGACATCACAAAACTGTATATCTGCAGTCTGATACTAATGCCAATTCATGTTAACAGTAAGGTGACCCAAAGTGTCCTGTCTGCATAGAAGGAACTTGTCAAATGACCCCAATAAGGCAGCCATATTAGGTAACAAGTCAATGCAGGGTTTATATATAACACTGCAAATGTGAAGTTACCAGCACCTGGTTTCTGAGATAACATGGCAGCTGCAGCTTTATAAAATAACTGGCATGAAAAGGGTTATTTTTTTCTTGTACTACTTTACAGTGTGAATCAAATGTGTACGACACATAGTATGATGCCATATCTTGAAGCGCAAGGTCTTTATCATATGGGGGGTAAAAAACACCTGGCACCAAAGTGGTGACCATCTTAGGTGAGTGGAGAAAGTTGGCGTCATTAGAGTTCCCAGGTCAGTCGATATGGTGATGGAATTACAAATCCATACATGCTACTCTTACTGGAATGTGTAAATCAGGGACGGAAATGACTCCTATTGCATAGCAGTTTCACCCATTCCAGGTTTTAATAAGAGCTTGATTAGCCACAGTGTGTAGGTAACAAGCTCATGCATGTCTTATTAAACTCATAGCAAACTCAGGAATAGATCAAATCACGATGCAATGGGAGTCTTATTTCCATCCCTGATAAATACACTCAAATTACATTCATTATGAACGTTGATTTGCATAGTAAACACACACACACATATATATATATATATATATATATATATAGCTCACATTGTAGAGACCGTGTAAACAGGGGATAATTACAATTATCCCCTGTAGCAAATCTCTCCATGAAATGACAGCTGGATCTTAGCACAGGAATCAAATGAGTCACTTCACCCTATGGGTTTTTCTGTCAGCATGTAGAGCAAATGGGAGGGCAAGGGGGGGGGGGGGGGGGGGGGGAGTGAAATCTGCTGTTGTTTCATGCAAGTCAGACAGGCAGTAGATTCTATACCATAAAAAGTGGTAAACCTTTGCACTCTGAAGAGTTCCACAAGGCTACAAAAAAAATAAAAAATACTGTAATCTGGTTCTGAAGACATGAACCGACTATGGGCCAACTGCAGCAAGAAAAACTAAAAAAATAAAAACGACACTACTAAAGAAACTATAAAAATATCATTAGCCTTTCTAAGTCTTGGTAGTTTAATAATGTTTAGAAAACGTATTAATATAAACATGCTACACTTGACATTATTTCCTTCTGAATACATTCTACTGCGCATTTGAGCCAGGGTCAGCCCAAAGCACACACACATCTTAAGCGTCATCTGACCTTCAGAATATTTTTTATTCTGCTTCATATAAAACTCATTTAAAACTAGTGGTATACGACAGTCTAGGGCATTGGCATCTACGTAGTGACCTAATCAATTCATAAACTTTAATAACTTATCAGTTGTATGCACTTAAATCTGGCTATATTATTCCTGTAGGTTAAAGCACCATGGGTTGACCTTGCCATGAAATTTGCTCAGACCCATTAACCTGATATATCACTTCTAAGGTTTGGCACTTCCACCAGCTATAAGTCAATTGAATTTCGCAAAGTTAATGAAAATTATAAAATTTTATATATATAGAAGTTATTTCTTAGCAGACGCCCTTATCCAGGGCGACTTACAATCGTAAGCAAATACATTTCAAGTGTTACAATACAAGTAATACAATAAGAGCAAGAAATACAATAACATTGTATTTTTATATATATATATATATATATATATATATATATATATATATATATATATAGCTAAGAATTTAGGCAAATGGTATGAAAAATTCTAAATTTAGAGCAGAATACTTGCAGTTTTCATTTTACTCAAATTCATTGGATACAGTTGTCATTTTTTAGACATCTTTTCAGTACATAATTAATGTCACACTGTTTACTAATTCAATGTAAATGTACCAGATTGACTGTTTAACAAATATCAAATCAAGCTTCTTAAGCAATAATGAGCAGAGTTCATTTTCTTGCAGTCATCATTTCAAATTAAAGTATCACCCAAATTGAAGCAAGGCTGGATTTCACAGTATTAAAATATGTAATAAGTCTGATTGCTATTGTGATATACTGCCTAAACCCAAGCAGGGTTTTCAAAATAAGCTGACGACCGGCACGATCCACTGTATTTGCGCTGGCTACTTTTATTTAAAAATATTACAATTATTTTCGGGTGTTGTTAAAAAAAAAAAAAAAAAAAACACAACACCCCACACAGTACCGGCATTCCTTTTGTTATGACTTGAAATATTGGGTATCATGTATACAGGCTGTATCCCTTTAAAAAAAAAAAAAAAAGGCATGCTGGGATATCAACTGAGCCCTTGTCAGCTGACAACAGAAGATGAATGGGAGAGGAGGAGGAGGTAGAGTTTGGAGACGCACTGTGACAAACTTTTAAAATAAATCTGGGTCAGACTCCAATACTTGGTACCAATAGGCACTGTAACATTTGTTCAAGTTTATCCATTATGAAAATCTATTTTATTAAGGTTAATGTTTAATATTTGGTACGTTACACACACACAAAAAACCCCATAAGTGCATTATTTTTACTTTAAGTATACTTAATCTTGACAGAAACAGCGGTTTATGTTAAATGTCTGTACTTCTCATTAATACAGTAATCTTATTTTACGACAATCACCAAAGTTTATTTTTTATTTGCGTCTTTGCACTACTGGCTCGATGCGGGAATCTGCTTAACTCTGCGTATTCCATTGGTGTCTAACATTGCTACATCAGTAGGTTTGTTAAGCCGGGTCCACAAAAAAAGATGGAGAAACTGAATAGTATTTTTGAAGTCTATTGTCGTCTTCGTTAAATTCACAAATTGTTATAAATATTACTTTTGATTTAATATTACGAAAGACAAGATACCTTTGACACCAATCGGTACAGGAGTCTTTTGTGCAAGGTCGGGACAGGGTTCTCAATTTTTATCTGATGCAAATCAAACATTTACAGTATTATAACCAGTTTTCTCTTTCACTATTTTGTTGTTTACTGTTATCAGTACAGTATAGATTTATTTTGTTCAGAAGCAGTTACTTGCTCTCTGCAGTATAAATCTTCTATCTTTTTCTTATTCTGTTCATATTCAAATAGCCTAAGCCTTATTCCCAGTGTGTTGTATAACTCCAACATCACAAATATTATCATCTATGTATCTTGAGTTATTTGAGACTGGAGCAAAATAAATACATACTAATCAATAATTAAAGAGAGATGGGTTGCCTTGGATAAAGTCAGCAGCTAAATAAATATGTCGTCAAGTTACCCATTGCAGTATGCAACAAGAGTAATAATAAGCAATTAAATCGAGGAATACTAACTTAGTTGTGAATGGTGTCAGTATCAAAATATACTAAATTCAATATAAAGATAATCTGAAAGACAATATTTAAACTATTGTTGATTATATATGGAGGTTTACTGCATTCTTTTATAGTTCAGCTATCTGTGTACGCAGCTTCTTTAGAATGCAGACTTTGCTTACATTCCACTTTATAGTTTTCAAAGGTCATTTTTAGTGGGGTGGTCCCATAGTTGTGCACACTACTCTGTATAACTTGAGTGATTTAAAACAGTAGGGGTATATTTAAGTTGAGTGATGGAGAATATTTTGCATCAGATATTTCATTGATTTCCGTAGCAAATGCCAGTTCTTTTTCCAGCCAGTCTTGTACTGCAGGGGCCTTGATCCTAAAGTACATTTTTCTTCTTGTTGATCTTGCCTTGCTGTGAGCAGTGCTCCTTTATTGCACTAATGGAGTACTTTGGTCAGACACTACACGCAGACCACTACTGGTTTAGCACATGATTAAACCATGCAAAAAATGTGCCAGAATGCACCATTTTTATCCCCCCCCCCCCCAAAAATGTTCCCAGTGGGAGGGTGGCATTGGTGCCCCCTACTACCTTGTAAGTGCCACATACTTCAAAACTAATTGAAAACCCTGCCTAAGGATAATTCACAAAAACACTGTGATGAAGTCTCAAACACAAATTGATACGTGGGTTTTAATGTTTATGTATTTAATGAATAAGAATTCATTAAGTATAAAAAGTCAAGTTAGCATTTTGAGTCCACCTATTCCATCTCCTAGCAACAGACACTTTCCTTGCCCTCCCGCAATGGCAGCCTGTGTTAGTCAACAAGATCACAAGTGGAATATATTTGCAAAATATTGAAGAATCCAAAATTGATCTGTTTAATATTACACACTATACAGATGTACCAGTAAGTTACAGAATTATTCCCACCAACATGGGTCATTCGACTATTAGGGGTTAAAAAAAAAAAAAAATATATATATATATATATATATATATATATATATATATATATATATATATATATATATATATATATATATATATATATATATATAAAAAGTAGGGCAGTCACTCAATTCATTGATCGGTTAATTCATGGGCATTAGTTGATTAAAAATTGGTAGATTAATCCGTGCACATTTTTAATGAAGATAACAATCTTATAGCGGCTGTCCTGCATAGTAATACTAAAAAAAATATACATATATTATACACACACACACACAGAGTGCCTATAGTAAGTATTCATCCCCCTTGGATGTTTTCACAGTTTGTTGTGTTACAACCATTTAAATGGGATTTTTATTCCTTTGATTTACACAACCTACTCAACACTTTGAGGCAAGATAATTATTGTGAAACAGTTAATGAAAAATAAAAAAAAACTGAAATGTCTTACTTGGTAGAACCACCTTTGGCAGCAATTACAGCTGTGAGTCTTTTGGGGTAAGTCACTACCAGGTTTGCACATCTGGAGCGTTCAAGCTCTGTCAAGTTGGATGGGGATTGTTGGTGGACAGCAATCTTCAAGTCTTGCCACAGATTCTCAATCAGATTCAAGTCCAGGCTTTGACTAGGCCACTCTAGGACATTCACTTTCTTGTTTTTAAGCCACTCCAGTGTTGCTTTGGCTGTGTGCTTGGGGTCATTGTCCTGCTGAAAGGTGAATCTCCGGCCAAATCTTAGGTCTTTTGCAGACTGAAGCAGGTTTTCCTCAAGGATTTGCCTGTATTTAGCTCCATCCATTTTGCCCTCTACCCTGACAAGCTTCCCATTCCCTGCCGATGAAAAGCATCCCCATAGCATGATGCTGCCACCACCATGCTTCATAGTAGGGATGGTATTACCTGGGTGATGTGCTGTGTTGGGTTTGCACCAGACAGAACACTTTGCATTTAGGCCAAATAGTTCAATTTTTGTTTCATCGGACCACAGAATCTTTTGCCACATCTTTTCAGAGTCTCCCACATGCCTTTTTGCAAATTCCAAGCGGGATTTTACATGGGCTTTTTTCAGAAATGGCTTCCTTCTTGTCACTCTTCCATACAGGCCAGATTTGTGAAGTACCTGAGCCATTGTTGACACATGTACAGTTTCTTCCATCTCAGCCATGGAACGCTGTAGGTCTTTCAGAGTTGTCATTGGCCTCTTGCTGGCTTCTCTGACCAATGCCCTTCTTACTAATTTGGGAGGACGGCCTGCTGTAATCAGATTCTGGGTGGTGCCGTATACCTTCCACTTCTTAATGATCGACTTGACTGTGCTCCAAGGGATATTCAATGCCTTTGAAATCTTTTTATACCCCTCCCCTGATCTGTGCCTTTCCACAACTTTATCCTGGAGTTTTGAAAGCTCCTTGGTCTTTATGGTAGTATCTTTGCTTTGAATGCACTACCCAACTGTGGGACCTTACAGAGACAGGTGTATTTAATCTGAAATCACGTGAACCACTTTTATTGCACACAGGACTCCATTTAACTTATTGTGTGAATTCTGAAGGCAATTGGTTGCACCTGAGCTTATTTAGGAGTGTCATAGCAAAGGGGTGAATACTTATCTAATGAAGACTTTTCAGGTTTTTATTTTTAATTGATTGGTTTTTTCATCCCCCCATTTTTTCACACAATAAAAGTGTTGAGTAGGTTGTGTAAATCAAAAGGGAAAAAAAATCCCATTTAAATGCATCAAGATTTCAGGTTGTAACACAACCCTGGAAATTTGGTCTTTTTAAAAAGGCATCATTATTATTTTTTTATTTTGGTAAACGGAATACATTTTCACAGAACAACCATTCTTTTGGGACCCTGTCAGTCACATACCTGAAAACACAAGACAGCTGAACTGCGTTTCCAACACTGGTTATTTAATCTACCATTACAGCTACGTACTTGGCTTCCTGTACTTCTGCGTCTAGCAGAACCTGAGGCACCGAAGAGATTAAACCATTCTGAATCTTGTTAGAGGTACCTGAGAATACTGTGACAAGTGACTGCTTAACATGCTGTTGTAGTCAGAAATCAGAGAAAGTAATTCCACACAATTACCTCTATTTGAGGAATTGGTGCCTTCATCTCTGAATGCCAGTTCTTGCTTGCCAATGTAAACAGAATCAATCAAGCGTTTAAGAACCTCACGATTTTTTCTTACTTGCTCATTGTGATTTATTGTATCCCTGTGCTTCTGCTCATCCAGTTGAACATCACATCTAGGTTTGTCCAAAAGTTTTGAGTGTAACAGTGGTTCGCAAGTGACTTTGGAAATTCTCATGTTTTTGTTCTGACTTCGCTAGACATCCTAGATTGGTAGCCAGCGCTGTTCCAGATCGCCTTTTCTGTACTGAACAAAATACAGTTCCAGTAGTATACTTTTTTTTTTTTCCCAACACTAGAACTGCCATGTGGGTCAATTTGGCCCATTTTGGATTTAAAATGTTAATTACTCTTCCGTTGTAAATCATGTGTATGTCCGTTTTTGACTTTCCTAAATATATGAATTAAATATCCAGATGGCGTTTGATAGCCAGAATCCCAAAAATGATAAAGTTATAAACAGTTCTACCTAGAACCACCACCTGATTCAATGTGACCCATGCACTACAATACATGTTTGTTTTTTGTTTTTTTGGGGTTTTTTTTAAAAAAATATATTTATAAGATATTCAATTTTTTTTGTAAATGCAGCAAACAAGACACGCCTCCTCCTCCTAGCACACGTGTTTTTTTTTATTTCAAGCCTTTCTTTGTTTGTAGACTGCCTACGAGACAGAGATTGCATTGATTGTGGATTTGTCAAGATGCCAGCTCAGTGAAAACCTAGTTGCTTATTTTTCAATGTACCTGGGAGACAACAATCCTTCGTTTTGTTCCACAAATGCAACTGGGAATATATCGGAAGGAAATATTTAATCTTGAAAGTAGTCATTTTGATTGGAATACGGCAAGCTGCACTCAGATGCATACAGCAAACTGAAATGACAGGTAGGATAATAACTAATGTGCCTAATATGAAACGTATGTTATATTTTTTTTTATATTACTATTAGAAAAAAAAAAAAAACATTTCGGTTTTGCAGGTTTGTATGTACCAGTTTACAAAATAGTGTTCAATGGAACTGCGTTTCTTTTTACATATAACACAGCTCCTGGATGCAGGCAGTCAACTGGCAGATGCATAGGCTCCTCCATACAGTACAATGCAGCCGTCATACCGGAAGTAGTGTTATATTTTCTTTTTATGTAGTATTAGAAACAATGATTTCGGTTTTATAGTTTTGTGTGTACATATACCCGTTTACACATGTACACAAGTATATGTACATACCCATTTCTTTTGAAATTTGTATTTTATTAAATTTTTTAACTGTTTTGTAGTCGTGCTGTGTATGCGCTCATTTTAAAAATAAAGCCTTTTATGTTTAATTGTCCATTTAAATACAGTGTTTCTGCGATGCAAATGTTAGATATGATGTTCATGAATAAACCTTTTCAGTTGTATCTCATAGTATGTCTTTCATTTTTATAACGAAGCAGTTTAAAAATGTATGGGTCACAGCAAACCCCGTGGCGGTTCTAGGTAGTTTGAAAATCCAGCGGTTCTAGTGTTAATTGACAGCTACCGGTAAGCCATGGATACCTTTCATAATTTAAATTTTGGAAGTGACGAGTATATCCCTTCCTGTGTCAGTTCAGGTATTTGTGGTGTATACCTCAATTTTTTGAGAAAGTTCTTTAAAATTGATTTATAACCAAATCGACTACAATTCTCTGTTTTCTGAATTATTCTTATTTTTTTTAATTTGTAAAAAAAAATTAGAAATATTACTTAGAAGTTCTCAATAACGGTCTCTATAATAAGCAATATTGCACAAAATTCTGCTATTCTTACATAGAAAATGGCTATTCCAGTGAGGCACTGAGAGTATTGTGGTTGCCGCTTCTCTCTCGGTTTTTATGTTTTCTTTTATATTTATTTCAGAAGATGCCTGATTTTTGTTTGATTTGAGTTGATTTTATTATCAAATTCTGTCTCAGTTATACCCGCTTCCAAATCTTTGCATAATATATCTGTTGCTTGTTTGAATGTACGCTCCCTTTTAAATAAGGCTCTCTCCGTACATGATATAATCACTGATAAACATACTGATATTCTTGGGCTTCCGGAGACCTGGCTCACTGAAAATGTATCCCCATTGGTAGAAGCATCTACCTGGTTACGTATTTTTTCATAAACATCATGTTCAGCGCCGTGGGGGAGGTGTAGCAGTTATTTTAAATCCTGTCTAAAATTTCTCGATTGAACCAGCCACATACTTTTACTTCTTTGGAGTACATTACAATGTTTCATTCTGTACACTACTCTTTAAAGACTATTAGTTTATTGACCTCCTAAACATGACTAAATGAGTTTTCTGCTTTACTTTCTTTGTCTCTCAACTGAACGTGTACTCATTATGGGTGATTTTAATTTACCCTCCCTACCAACGTCTTCCATGGTGGCTGAATTTATCATCTTTTGATATCATGCAGTTTGTTTCTGTACCCACACATACTAAGGGAAATACTCTAGATTTGATTTTTGCCCGCGGTCTGACACTTTCTGATTGATCTGTCTCTGATTTGGGTCTTACTTTCTAAGATTTCAGTTTCTACTGTTGAGTCAGCTGCCCTACCTATCTCCTACCGCTCTTGGAGGCGATTCGATCCGGCAGTTGTTTCAACAGCTTTTCAAAATGTAACGCAGTCTAGTTCTGATCTAGACTGGTGTGTAAATGCTTATAATTGCTCTCTTTCTGAAATAATTGATGACCTGGTTCCTGTAAAGCTGTAGTTCCAAATAATTCCCTTGGCTTCACAGATGTTAAGGGCTATGCAATCTCAGACTCGAATTGGAAAAAGCTTGGAAGAAATCCCACTTAGTGATCCATGAGCAGATCTGGTGCAAGCATCTGAAGAAATACAGAAAGGCCTGAAGGGCTGAGAATTATATATTTTCCCCAATATCAAGGAGAATTAAGGCAAATGAAGGCAACTCCAGAGTCCTTTTTTCCCCACCATTAGTAAATTGTTGTCACCCCCTGTAAATTCTACTCTGCGTTCCTTTTCCGATGCCCGTTGCCAGCAGCTTATGGATTTCTTTGTGTCAAACATATTAACTATTCGTGATGCTGCTGCTGTTTCTGCCCCTAGTGGTGATTTTGGTCCCCAGTTACCTTCTCCGAGAAAAATATCAAATAACATCGGTCATGCTTGCCAATGTGTTTGCGTCTGCAGCGGAAACCTTGATCCATGCTTTCATTACCTCTAGGCTTGATTACTGCAACGCCCTTCTGGCTAGACTTGCACCAAAAAGTGCTATTTCCAGGCTTCAACTAGTCCAAAATTGAGTGTTGACTAGTGTAATGTCCCGTTGTCACATAACCCCCCTGTTTTGACCTGTCTTTGACCCGTGCTATATTAAATGTAAATTTGATTGCTTGGATGTTTCAGACATCAGCCAGGATAGAATATCATACTTGACAATTTTTAAACTTCTAAAATCTAACACAGCAGCATTGATAAAGGTTTACTATGGTAATTTTGCACAGTAATTTTAAAACTAATTTTAAATGCTAACATTATGCATTTATAGTGCTTTAATACCACATTTACAGTGTTTTACTGCTTTACCTGTGCTTTGCCATGCTTTCACAATCTAATAATTATGAAACTGTTCTGTTACATAGTCTTAAAACATATACTTTTATTTGAGATCATTGTGTTGCTCTTGGTAGTAAGACTGCTGGGGGGACATTTAATTCCAAGTATTTGAATATTGCTAGCAAATTAAAAAATGGAACACATGGTGTGGTTTCAATAAAAATACATCTGATTAGTTTGTATACTATATTCAACATTACTCCTGTAAATGTAAGCAGGTGGTTAATTGCAATTGGGGAAATCGTTTTCT
This sequence comes from Acipenser ruthenus, assembly GCF_902713425.1. Taxonomy (NCBI): domain Eukaryota; kingdom Metazoa; phylum Chordata; class Actinopteri; order Acipenseriformes; family Acipenseridae; genus Acipenser; species Acipenser ruthenus. Next base: position 100,296,631 of record NC_081189.1, on the reverse strand, counting down.
TATAAAAATACACAAAAAGCACATGTTTTTAAACCCCTTGGCTTTATGGCCTACACTGTAATAAAACAAAAATTAAACACCACACAAGTTTTAAACCAACCTTTCCTTTTTACAACTTGGTTGTATACTCATTTAAAAAGAATACTCAGGAGCAGACCTGGTGTCAATTACTTATAATTGTGTAATTTGTAATGAACTGTAATTACAATGCAATTGTAATTGTAGTTGACCATTGGCACACCTGTGCAATTGCAGTTCAATTACACACCTTTCCAAACTTAAAATCATTCAGTTCCATGTTGTGTTTTACATTGAGCGAACATCTCTCGTATTTTCAACCACTTTTAGGGAACCCATTTATTTGAAAATGTTATAGTATGTTTCTGTATTTGTACCTGCGATTACTGCTTGGTAGAACAAACATGTTATGTGTAGCTATTTATGCTAGTATAGTACAATTGGAATTATAATGTAATTACTGCAGCACCATTGTAACTAATCGTACTTGAACAAAATAGCATTGTAATTGTAATTTCAGCAAACAATTATGCTGTAATTGTAAATGACCCCAGGTCTGCTCTGGAGGTGGTAAAACCTGCTAATTTAGCAGTTAAAGACTATGAATTTAGCCATTTTCCTATTGCTTTTCCTGGGATTTCAAAAGGGAAGGCTTCTGAGTGAGTGAGCAGTATCCATGTTTTAACTTGGTAAATAAATACGTCAACAAAGCTGACAAAAGCGAGTCAGTCCTGCACCAAAGCTTTGAGGAGTCTTTGATTTCTTTGAACTAGCAGAGAAGGTGGTAACCACTGCACTGAAGAAACAGTACATACCTTTCTGCCTATTGCTCCACTTCCTTTTTTTGGAGGGGGAGGTTCAAAGATCCTTTGCTGCTGCTGAGGTGGTAGGGTGGAATACAGAGGAATGATTTTAATGTCTCCAACTTCAGGTCCCAAGTCGTCTATTTCTCTTTTTATCCGTTTACAGGCTTCATCAATTTCCTGAAAGATGATTCATACAATTAATATCAGCAATAGGCAGTCAAACTGTGGTCTGCATAAAAGACAGCTACATTACATGCACAATCTCATCTTCAGGAACACAATGGCAATCAGCATAATGGATGCATGGTGTAAAGTTTTGTGCAGTTTGAAAAGTTCTATGTGAATATCCATCACATTTTGCTCAGAAATTAAATTAACGCAGACATTTGCTTGGATGAATTCTCTCTGGGGTTCTTCGGTTGTCAAATGCTGCATCTATAATTAAAAAATAGCTGTGCCTGTAACCAAGTATTATTTCTCAAGTTATTCTGTTTATGACAAAAAGTAAGATGGCAATATTAAATAAGGTTTCCAAGGTCAGACAGATTATCAATCTTCAAGGGAAGGAATTTACAGCTTACAATAGTATGGCATTCACTTTGATACTCTTTCCTTGCATTCAAATTGTGTCCAGAACAAATCTAATTTTTGCCAGTGTGTCTAAGCGATTAAAAAATAATATCCATCTTGCGGGGCCTTTAACCACCCAGCTGCCCTCTTATTTGGGCAATTTCCATATTAAAAGTGATTTTTTTTTTTTGCAGACGTTTCATTCTTAGCCCTCAAGTAAGCAATCTGGACAGTTTTCAAAGCAATTTGCTATATTTTAAATACACACTTTAATTGTGATTATGATAAATGGAAATACAGTACTTCAACAGAACTTAAAGCAACAACGTGTTTACAATTGTAGCTTTATAGATCACAACATATCACCACCCCCACATACACTTTTACAATAGTTTTCTTTAGGGGTGGCCAACGATATGAAAATTGTCTATCGGTATCGTGCACGTAGTTCGATATGGATAATATCAAAGTCTTCCAAAAACACAAACAAATAACAAACACATATAGACATTAACAGATATTTACAGAAGAAAAGCATTAACTTAGCTTTAATTCACAATATCCATGGAGAAAAACAAGGTCTTGTTATACTGTGTTACTTTTCCATGCCATCATCAGCCACCTCAGAAACGAAATATTTATATACTTCACTGCACAGGCTAGCCATTTAAGTAATTTAATCTTCTCAGCATATAAATGCATGGCACATCTAAAAGTATTATATACATATAAAAGTAAGGTGTCATGCTGAATGTTGTATTATTTTGAGACGTGTTTTTTGAGGTTTTAAAAATTACATCTCATTTATAATATCAAGTTCACATTAAATACATTAATAACAGTGTAAGTAATCACATGGAAAAAATGCAATCAACCACACTGACGCATGCGCATATGGGCAATTCCAGTGTGTCGGACGTACGCTTTGGACACTGCAGATCTGTAGCTTCTTAACTGACATAACTTGCTTGGTTTCTTTTATGGCATGGTAGATGCCCCTATTAGTATAGTTGTTCCATCATACCAAAATTGTCAAATACTAAATATCCTATCTAGGGGGGGGGTAAAAAACAGTCGGTGTCGGACGTAATCAGAGAAGTGCATTTTTCCAGCATTGGTCAGAAACATTCAGATCGCTCTGAATTAGGAGGACTCTGGTAATACACTCTATGCTGATCTTCTAGGTAAGACTGAAAAGTAGTGAATTGTATATTAAGTATTTCAAATTGCATACATTATTTCTGAAATAGGAACAGTTTTCTTCAGTGACGGACGTACAGTTTTAAGTGTTGGACGTACAAATACTATTTTAATTAAACAAAATAATAATAATTTGCTTCCAAATATCAATTTACCAAAGCTGTCAATGGAAGGTTTAACTTTTAGGAATATTTAAAGTGATTAATTCTATATATTAAGTCTTTTGTGCAGCTACAGTACACTGTATTGATAAATGCTAGTTGACCCCCATCCATCCTTTATCATCACCGCTTAATCCTCCATAGGGTGGCAGTGTGCACCACACACACAAAGAGGGCAATTTAGAGTGACCAATCAACCTGAACAGCATGTCTTTGGTCTGTGGGAGGAAACACAAGTACCTGGAGAAAACCCATGTGAACATGGGGAGAACATGCAAACTCCACACAGACCAGAATCGAACCCAGGCCCCTGCAGCGCTAACCGCTAACCTCTAGCAGACCTTATTTACTTAATTTGCTCACCACAATCTTAATTGAAATGAGGTGTAACAACTAAAGCTAGAAATGAAAACTCACAAGATGTATTTAAATGCCCAAAATTTACCATTTTATTCTGAACTATTATTACATGCAGGATACATGAACAATATAATAACCTGATGTAATTTAAGTGTTTTGGAGAGAAAAACAACACACCTTAATATGGCAGAAAGACAGCCTACAACACACAGAAACATCAATATGAACACTAATCTCTTAAGTGTACTCTAGATAACAAAACTACAATGGACCCTCATGACTACCATGCTAACCAAGAACCAAGAATGGGGTAGAGAGAACTTTCCCTGATTTACTGCAACTACTGTAATCTAAATCAAAATACAAAACTACAGTATGCATAGAGCCTAGAATTGGGTAACGAAAATGAACTGTCTCCTGTTTCCTGCAACTACCGACTCTTCAATCTTTCTAATGACATCCTTTTCAAAGTACATAATGTGGTCAGGAGTTTCAGGCCATTTCCATTTTGTTCCAGATGGGCACATGGCATTCACATTGTAGATTTGCTGACCATTCTCTTTACTCTGTTTGGTGATCTCTCCTGGAAATATGTTGCCATCATACTTAACAAGGACCCAATCCCCTACCAAGAAGACTTCTCTACCAGAGATATCCTCTTCTTGATTTGGTTGACTGGACTCAATCGAGGGTCTCATCTAGATCTTTGTCTTTAATTGGCACTTACATGAAATGAGGGGAGTCAGAAGTTTCAGCTACAATCAAAGCAAACTTTCCCTTTGGCCTAACGCTGTGAACTTGGTGTGAATTTGGAATTGCTAGTGTGCCTTCCCAGTGAGTCTCAAGCATATTCCTCTTCTTTTCAATTTGTTCTCTTGAGACATACAGGATATTTATTCCTGGATTTCTCTCCTTTGCTACTCTGTAGAAGTCAGATGGTGTTGCTGTTTGACCCTTTCCACTACGAACATACTGCCAAACTGATCTTTTAACTGTTCCTCCAATCCCGTCAACAACTCCTTTGCCATGTGATGTTGCAAAAAAAATGCCAGCTAACTTTGAAGCTGAACTTCTCCTCCCACAAATGCAGGTTTGAGAAGAGGAACCACTGTTTGAATTGTGAGCTGGCTCCATCTGAACAGATCTTAACTTCTGTGATTGCAGGGTATTTGTTCTTCAATGATTCAAGGATATGGGTCATGAAGGTGTACACACTCACTTTGGTATGATTCAAATCATCAGACACGATAGCAGTGCTCTCCTTTTCTTATGATCAATATGTTTGGTATAATATATAAGCTATACTAAGTGCTTTCTTAACAATAACAAAAAAATAATAATTTCATCAGATTGATGTTTACATACTAGTGTGTATATATATATATATATAGTATTTCCTATTATGCCATCTTACCTTAGCGTGTGCTGTATTCTTGGATAAATGCGGATTATCACACTACCTGTTCAACCATGTGCTTAAACCAGGAGGTTATGATTGCAGTTATACAATAGGAAGTTATGATTGAAGTTATAATACAACAGGAAGTTATGATTGCTTATGACCAACAGGTGGCAGCACTTAAAACATGGTGTCGGACGTACACAAAAATGTACGTCCGACACCAGGATTTCTGCTAAACTGTAGATTGTGGTGAGCAACCAATATGGTAAATATGTTAGGGGGACCCCTTGTGCAGAGAATCTATGGTATGAAATAATTTCAAAACTCAAAGCGGGAGCAAACTAAAAAAATATGAAATTTCGGTGTCGGACGTACTGGGAGTCAGTGTCGTTATTAACATTATTAATTTTACAAAATTGAGTGATGATGAAATTTGCAGTTTGCCCTCATTATTAAGCCAACACAGTATGCTTTAGAAAGAAATATTAAAATGAATGTATTATTCTTTAGTAACATGTACAAATTTTAATGACTCCAAACGTTTCGCATCAAGTTTTGTAACTGCCGAATAGACTACTGCCAAAAAAAGTAGTTTTACTCCTATAATCCAAACCTTTTTTGGCAATGCCTTATAAATCCTAAAAGTTGACAATTTCCTGTAAAATGAGTGTAAGTGCATCATGATATAAACATTTTTAAAAATTAACCCCTGGGTCGACCTTCCCGTGAAATTGCCCATATCTTAAAATAATCCCAATAGTGCTTAATGCAGCGTGCAAATAACGTTTGGTACCTTGTGAGCACGTTCTGAATGGAAGAAGAAAATGATAGATACAGATACCAAATTATTTAAGCCGATTTCCCCCGTTTGTTTTTACGTGTGTATCCCTTTATTAAAAAAAAAAAAAAAAAAAAAAAAAAAAAAAGACGGCCCCATTTCTTATTTGATGCACATACTTTTTGAAAACAGGATATAGTTTCTGGTAAAGGATTGGCCGGTGAGAGGAAACTGGTGAATAAACAGGAGTAGAACATAAGAGAGAGGGTTCACAGGTTGTGGATTATTTGTTTTTCTTGATTTATAGCTATTGAATATTTGAAATACATTTGTTAAAATCGGGTTCTTAGAAAAAGAAATGCCAATCAATGGAATAAAATGGTAAAATGACACTTTATATGTGTGGTGTTTGCCTACAAGACTAACAATGACTGGTATCTATAGGGTTTGTTGTATCTCAATATAAAATAAACTTGATTATACTGCTGTTGTATTTTTAGCAGTATTAGCAATAAAAAGTATGTCTCTGCAAGCGTACGTGATGTATTTTTTTTTATCCCACAATATCGCAATATGGAAATTATCTATCGAACGATATCATATCAAAATATCGATATTGGTGCCCACCCCTAGTTTTTTTATTTTTTCACTGAAGCATGTTAAAGACGTGTTAAACTTTGCAGATGCACATACAAGCGCCTGCACGCTATTCTCACGGGAGTGATAAATTTGGACTTGCACGCGGTCCATGTGGAAATCGTGGGATAAGCAGTTGGGTGGTTAAGTATTAAGGTCATTTGCATTTATTGGATACAAAGCTACGACTATTACTAAAAGCAGTTTTGCAAACCAATTACTTTTGAGAAAACGAATCTATACTTAAAATGCAAATAAGGCAATTACAAAGTAACATTGTGTGGCCCCAATTAACTCAGAAATAAACTTAATTTCCTTGACAGAGTGTTAGATTCTCTCTCTCAAACTTGGATTTCATATTGATGTCACAGAACTGTAGCTACATGAAATGTCAACACAAACTTTACTAGCTTATAAACATGATTATTTAGAATGTTTGCATGTACAATCAGTGGTTTATGAAAGCTTAGAATCAAGACAATAAGTATTACAATTATATAACCCTTGTACCCTTAAAATGCTGAATCTTCACCAGTACCCTTAAACAACATGTATCCATTAACCCTTTGCAGTCCAATTATTTTGACCCTGTCAGGCTGGTCAGGTCTTATTTACTTTTTATTATTATTATTATTATTATTATTATTATTATTATTATTATTATTATTATTATTATTATTATTAATTTCTTAGCAGACGCCCTTATCCAGGGCGACTTACAATCGTAAGCAAATACATTTCATTTTGGGGAACAAACATAACACTTTAGACCATGTGCTGTTCAAACTGAATTAAAAGTGACTTCACATAAAACATTTCAAATCACTATATAAAGGAAAGAATTATACCATTTTTTTTCAACCAATAAAAACATGTTATTCATTTTTTTACTATTTGTATGAGGGGAACACTGCAAAAACTACATTTAAAAAATAATAATTGGTTTTGCTTAGTGACTTGAGCAATCACTCAGGTTCCAAACTTATTGTAAATCAGTAAGACATCCCTAATAAAGAAAACAAGTGAAAAAAAATCTATTTTATAACTATTTGTGAGGGTAGAAAATTCCAAAAAATGCACTAAATTATTTGTTTTGTTGAGTTACAGTGATTAAAGGAAAATCACTCCAGTTCCAAACTTAGACACCCCTAACAAAAGAAAACGAGAAAAAAAAATAACCAAAAACTATTTATAACTACTTCTTTGAGAGCTGCAAAATACAAAAGTGCACAAATTTGAACCAACAACAATTATAGAACAAATACAACTATGTACATGCTGTTCACAGATTTATCTGCAAGTATCCAGCATGTGACACTTTTCAAAGCAGATGTCTATCTATCACAAAACTATCCGCGCTTACAGGTCTCCACCCCACCCTCCACGTCTGGCTCGTCGTGATCGCTTTCTTCATTTTCCCCTTCTGACTCGTCACTGAGAAAAATGAATTTCACCTTCACTGGATTCTTCGAAATCTTCATCTAAAACTACTTTTAGTCACCGACTTCTTCCTCCATCATCTCTGCATGTTCAGGCTGCCTTGTCTTTCTCTGCCATGATGCTCTCTCCAAGTCTGTCTGAGCTTCTCTGCTCAAATCGTTTTTCTCCGGCTGGTTCCGCATTCTTTCCGATTAGAGATGTTTGGGGAACATCCTCTGTCGGCTTTCTCCGCTCAGAGCCAACACATGACCGGTTAAAACAGGTTTTTTTGCGATGTCGGACCAGGTTTTGCAATACTTCTAGCTTAATTGTTTGCATTAAATTTAAGTTATCTTTAATAGCAGTTTAATAGTCATGGATAAAAAAAATATATATAAAATCAATAAATTAAAAAACTGCCATGTCAAATTAAAAACTTTTGGCTGCAGTCATGTACTAGGACTGGCAAACGCCCAAAAATACTTGTATAGTGCAAGTCACACTGACTGAAGGAATTCATTAAAAAATAAATAAACTGCTTTTCAAATAAAATATATAATAAAAAAAGAAACCATTATTTGCTTGTCAAATGATTGTCAGATTACCGTTTCTATAACTGCACCCATTGCTCAAAGTACCTGAACACTCAAACGTATATATTTAATAACTTTCTTTGTTATAATTTAAAACGTTGACCTTGTATAAAATAGCAAAGGCCATAAAAATGGAAAGTTGATTTGATTTTGTTCTGTAACGTAGATTTAAATGCAGGGATGGGAACTGAAATGAGGATGGTCTTCGTTGCTGTGTTAACTTACTATATCGTGGATATTTTCAAAAGTGCAAAACAAAAAGATCACATTTAAGAGCATGTCATGTACATACATGTAGTATGTAACTTGCTGTGGATAAAACAGTATTTCCAGAGGACACAAGGCAGGCTAAAGCCAGAAGATAAGCGTAATGAAAGCAGCTGAGATTTCAAAATCTCTCAGCCTATGGCTATTCTAATAAATACAGCAGTAAGCATCTCCTCAGGATAGGTTATCCCCACGATTTGATGTAAAAATAGTTATTTCTTTTCACTTAGCATCTCCTGTTCCAAGCTGAAAGGAAATAATCTATAGATCCTCCAAAATGTTTACAACTGCATAATGAAAAACAAGCAAGGCTATTTGCATTCCACATGTAATTCTTACACTTATTTTGCAGGATGTGCCTGAAGGGTATTGTGGAGGCAGTAGTTCCTTATCAAAGACTTGCACAAATAGCTATGCCAGTACATGACGGCTAGTATGTAAAGAAAAATACAAGTACATACACATATAGCTGGGTTGCTTAATAGACCGGAAATTCATTGAGTCAATACAAAAATACTTGACACAGACTTACTGTAGTCATCAGTTCAATGGTTATAGCTTTTGGAGAACTAAACAATTCAGTCATTTTAGTTATGTTAACCCTTTGCGGTCCATTGTCGGACTGGGTCCGACATTGCAATTATTCCTCACAGGTCCTTTGTCGGACTGGGTCCGACATCATTATAGCAACGCAATAAACGGGTGTTTAGTCGTTTTTTCTCCGGAAAAAGCAGAGAAAACCATTCAATTGCCGAGTGGTAGCGACAGGAGCCGAGACAAGTCGGGGGAAAAAAAAAAGGCGTATTTCATGAATAGTCATACATGGTATCAGGTATCAGATAATGGGCGTCCATAGTAAACAAGCTGGCTAAGTGCGTCAGCGCACTGAGACTATCATGGACATTTGCAGAGCTTTTTTCAGATGTTATAGTAATAAAATAATGACTTGGATCGCATTATTGAGGAGTTTGGTGATAAAACGAGTGATCTGGAGATGATCGATCGGTATGTACGACTATTATTATTATTATTTATTTCTTACACAGCTGAACGCTATAGCAAACAAAAGGCTGGGGAGGGGCTGGAGATGCCTAGTGTGTGCTTTGTTGATATGTAGGGCCATTTAAACCCGTTTGACTGTGAAAAAAAATACTTTTAAACCGCGCGTATAAAATTAACTGCGCGTGTGAAAATTAATTCGACCTGGCGTGCCTGACGCGCGATTAATAAATGGACCGCAAAGGGTTAAAGGAGGGAGCCTAATTACAATACTGTACTGTATTTTTTGTGGTAGTAGGAGTACAGACTCAATTAATATCAAAGTACAGATTGCCAAGTAGGGAGATAACTAATCCGCACAATTTATTACATCAAGAAATTAGCTGTAGATGGGTCTCAAATACCAATTGTTTCCCCTGCTGTGCACGAGCACCTGTACAGATGCAGGAAAGGTTTTCATTCCACTCATATTCAACATGCCAAAATGTCTCGTGTTAGATGCTGTCATTCAATATCCTGGGAGTACAAACAGCAGTTTCATTTGGGTAAATTGTGATGGATGTGTTTTAGGAGACAGTGGGTAAGTTAATAATAACAATACATTTTATTAACAAGTTGTGTAACATAACGATTGATCTATTTTCATTATTGCTTACTTTGATGGATAACAAGACACATGTTTACTTGCATTGGGTCAAAGGTTGCAGAAAAAGCTTTGCTATCTGCTTTATAATCCAATCATCTCAATACCAGCAACAGCTGCTTCACAAATTATATTTAGGACCATTTTTTCCTCCTCAGGGTGGTCTATCTCCCTTTTAATTTCGTTCTGCTCGCTAGATAGATCCATTTCTTTCTTATTTCAGCTACTGCTCTGCTCCCCACACACTTTCTTTGTAACTAAATTCTGACAACTTCCCTATAGAATGTATTTGTGTTGACCGACCATTTGAATAATTAAATCAATTTCTTCTTTTGAAAAATTGGCTTTCCTTGGCAGACCTACCTATGTTTGTAATTACATAAAATCGGTCACTGTGATTTAAAAGTTGATTATCGTAGTTACTGATTTTTCTCAAAGCGGATCGCAAAAGAGTGATTGCAAGAGACAGCACTTGCGATGTGTTTTATGAAACAGTGACCAACTCTGCATCCTTGTAAGCACATCGCAGAACTTTTATGAAACGGCAGGAGTGTATGGGCCAACTTTGGCCACCCCTGATTTAGACAATAGAAAAATCTATAAAATATACTAGATTAGCATTTAACAGTGGTGTTTTATTTTTGAATAAGCACAGTAAACACTTGGATTTCATAGATAAAGGGCTGGATACTGACTCATATTCATATGTATTGCATTGCTCTATTTGCATATTAGGTAGAAATTAACAAAAAAGAGAACAAGTACCAATCCAAGTTATTCTAATCCAAGATTAAAAGGCTAAGAAAAGTAGGCTAGTCTATGAATACTTAGGAGTACCTTTAAACAGCCCATCAATGCCATAAACCTTGTTAAAAAGCTGTGCTGCAGCACCACCATCTGTTGAGATTTGCTAAATGCAAAATAATGGAGTATCATGTGACTAAATAGATAAATTACTTGGCATTGACTTCAGAAGGGAATGTTCCAGGGAAGCCAAGCGCAAGGTACAATCTGAATTTGCTGGAACCATTCTAATACCTTGTATTCCATTATCATAATCAAGGCCACATAAGTGATATTGGAAGTAGTTCAATTCAAGTGCAAATGTACATCAAAACTTTGTGATATGCTTGAACAATGCAGTCCACAATTTAGCCAATGAAACAACATTATTTTCTTGTTTAAGATCGAACAGTTTCTTAGAATATATATATATATATATATATATATATATATATATATACACACACACATATATACATACATACAGAGCTCTGGAAAAAATTAAGAGACCACTGCAAAATTATCAGTTTCTCTGGTTTTACTATTTATAGGTATGTGTTTGGGTAAAATGAACATTTTTGTTTTATTCTATAAACTACTGACAACATTTCTCCCAAATTCCAAATAAAAATATTGTCATTTAGAGCATTTATTTGCAGAAAATGACAACTGGTCAAAATAACAAAAAAGATGCAGTGTTGTCAGACCTTGAATAATGCAAAGAAAATAAGTTCATATTCATTTTTAAAACAACACAATACTAATGTTTTAACTTAGGAAGAGTTCAGAAATCAATATTTGGTGGAATAACTCTGATTTTCAAGCACAGCTTTCATGCGTCTTGGCATGCTCTCCACCAGTCTTTCACATTGATGTTGGGTGACTATGCCACTCCTGGCGCAAAAATTCAAGCAGCTCGGCTTTGTTTGATGGCTTGTGACCATCCATCTTCCTCTTGATCACATTCCAGAGGTTTTCAATGAGGTTCCGGTCTGGAGATTGGGCTGGCCATGACAGGGTCTAGATCTGGTGGTCCTCCATCCACACCTTGATTGACCTGGCTGTGTGGCATGGAGCATTGTCCTGCTGGAAAAACCAATCCTCAGAGTTGGGGAACATTGTCAGAGCAGAAGGAAGCAAGTTTTCTTCCAGGACAACGTTGTACTTGGCTTGATTCATGCCAAAGCTGCCCGATTCCAGCCTTGCTGAAGCACCCCCAGATCATCACCGATCCTCCACCACATTTCACAGTGGGTGTGAGACACTGTGGCTTGTAGGCCTCTCCAGGTCTCCGTCTAACCATTAGACGACCAGGTGTTGGGCAAAGCTGAAAATTGGACTCATCTGGGGGTGCTTCAGCAAGGCTGGAATCGGGCAAATTTGTCTTTGTGAAGGACGCATGAATCAAGCAGAGTACAAAGTTGTCCTGGAATAAAACTTGCTTCCTTCTGCTCTGACAATGTTCCCCAACTCTGAGGATTGGTTTTTCCAGCAGGACAATGCTCCATGCCACACAGCCAGGTCAATCAAGGTGTGGATGGAGGACCACCAGATCAAGACCCTGTCATGGCCAGCCCAATCTCCAGACCTGAACACCATTGAAAACCTCTGGAATGTGATCAAGAGGAAGATGGATGGTCACAAGCCATCAAACAAAGCCGAGCTGCTTGAATTTTTGCGCCAGGAGTGGCAAAAAGTCACCCAACATCAATGTGAAAGACTGGTGGAGAGCATGCCAAGACGCATGAAAGCTGTGCTTGAAAATCAGAGTTATTCCACCAAATATTGATTTCTGAACTCTTCCTTAGTTAAAACATTAGTATTGTGTTGTTTAAAAATGAATATGAACTTATTTTCTTTGCATTATTCAAGGTCTGACAACACTGCATCTTTTTTGTTATTTTGACCAGTTGTCATTTTCTGCAAATAAATGCTCTAAATGACAATATTTTTATTTGGAATTTGGGAGAAATGTTGTCAGTAGTTTATAGAATAAAACAAAAATGTTCATTTTACCCAAACACATACCTATAAATAGTAAAACCAGAGAAACTGATAATTTTGCAGTGGTCTCATTTTTTTTCCAGAGCTCTATATATATATATATATATATATATATATATATATATATATATATATAGTGCCTATAGAAAGTCTACATCCCCTTTCAAAATGTTCACCTTTTGTTGCCTTATAGCCTGGAATTAAAATGCTTTAAAATAGTTTTTTTCTCTTTTATCTACACATCCTACCCCACAACTTCCAAATGAAAAAAATATTCTAGAAATTTGTAGAAAATTAATTAAAAATAAAAACTGAAATAGCTTGGTTGGATAAGTGTCCACACCCCCCTTGTAATAGCAATCCTAAATTAGCTCAGGTGTAACCAATCGCCTTCAAAATTACACACTAAGTTAAGTGGCCTCCATCTGTGTTAAATTGTAGTGATTCACATGACTTCAAGATAAATTCAGCAGTTCCTGTGGGTTCCCTCTGCTGGGTAGTGCATTTCAAAGCAAAGACTCAACCATGATCACCAAGGCGCTTTCAAAAGAACTACGGGACAAAGTTGTTGAAAGGCACAGATCAGGGGATGGGTATAAAAAAATATCAAAGCGCCTTGAATATCCCTTGGGGCACGGTCAAGACGATTATTAAGAAGTGGAAGGTGTATGGCACCACCAAGATCCTGCCTAGATTAGGCCGTCCTTCCAAACTGGATGACCGAGCAAGAAGGAGACTGATCAGAGAGGCTACCAAGAGGCCAGTGGCAACTTTGCAAGAGCTACAGGCTTTTATGGCCAAGACTAGTCAAAGTGTGCATGTGACAACAATATCCCAAGCACTCCACAAATCTGGCCTGTATGGTAGGGTGGCAAGAAGGAAGCCATTACTCAAGAAAGCCCACCTTGAATCCTGTTTGAAGTAGCAAAAAAAACTCAGGAGATTCTGTAGTCCTGTGGCAAAGTTTTGTGATCCGACGAAACTAAAATGTAACTTTTTGGCCTAAACGCAAAGCGTTATGTTTGGCGCAAACCCAACACAGCGCATCACCCAAAGAACACCACCATTACTGTGAAGCATGGTGGTGGCAGCATCATGTTATGGGGATGTTTCTCATCTGCAGGGACTGGGGCACTTGCTAGGATAGAAGGGAAAATGAATGGAGCAAAGTACAGAGAAGTCCTTGAGGAAACCCTACTGCCCTCTGCAAGAAACCTGAAACTGGGACGGAAGTTCACCTTTCAGCATGACAACGACCCAAAGCACAAAGCCAAAGCTACACTGGAGTGGCTAAGGAACAAAAAGGTAAATGTCCTTGAGTGGCCGAGTCAGAGCCCCGACCTAAATCCAATCGAAAATTTGTGGCATGACTTGAAGACTGCTGTCCATCAAGGCTCCCCAAGGAACTTGACAGAGCTTGAACAGTTTTGTAAAGAAGAATGGTCAAATATTGCCAAATCTAGGTGTGCAAAGTTGGTAGAGACCTATCCCAACAGACTCACACCTGTAATTGATGCCAAAGGTGCTTCCACCAAGTATTAACTCAGGGGGGTGAAGACTTATCCAAATATGATCTTTCAGTTTTGTATTTAATATATAATTTCTCAATAAAAACTTATTTCCCCTTAACAGGAAAAAATCTGCATTTAAAGGCATGAAACTAAGGCACGGACACAACAAAATGTGAAAAAAGTTCAAGGGGGTGTAGACTTTCTATAGGCACTGTGTAATGTAATATTAATTTATATATATATATATATATATATATATATATATATATATATATATATATATATATATATATATATATATATATATATATATATATATATATATATATATATATATATATATATATATATAAAAAAAATTTTTAAAAAGCAGTGGTCCTCCCTCCCGCCAAAAAAGTAGCCCTCCAAGCATACCTCTTGACCTGTAAGGAACAGCAACACGTCTCCTTCCTCCTCTTCACACATGTGGATTTGTATTACTGTTCGGATAGCTGCTTCCAAGTAGTCTCTTTCTGGTTCTGGGGTATAAAATATCTCCACAGGGTGTGTGCGACCAGGAATTGTTAACAGCGGACAATTATCAAAGTAGACCTGGAATTTCCCAGCATCCAACGTGGCGCTCATGACAATAACCTATAAATTTAGAAAACACATGTTTGCTATTAATGCAGAAGTACTGTCATTGTAATAGTCAGTTAAGACATACTGCACACAAACCATGATGCTATGTCTCAGGAAAAGATTCAGAATTTAAGGGAAAGAACAGCTTCCTGTCAATATTTTATAAGAGACAGAATGAAATGAAAGCATTATGAAAGCCACTGTGTCAGCTAAACTGAACCACATCTATTACTTGTGGCATAATATATTCATATGAAGGACTGTCACATTTCCATAAGTCTTTGGCCCTGTCCACACTATGCCTTTAAACCGGCTTAAAAGTGCCAAATACAGCTAGCATCTAGACTACGCAGCGTTTAATACTGTTCGAGCACCAGACTCGAGACCACCTGAGGGGGTAGTCTCGAGTCTGGTTCTAAATTGGATCGCATCAGGTAGTTTGTCAGAAATGTGGATACTGAACTACTTTTTTTTTGTGTATCCTCCAAAATTCCAAAATGCTTTCCGATCTGTACTGCATACAATTTCTGAGGCTTGTTGTAAAATGGTGGATATGGAGCGACACAATCAAATGCCAAAATAAAGGCAAATTGATATCTGGAGCGATGAATCAGTCAAGGACAACTTCAGAGTTCAAAACGAAATGCACACATTATGATAAAATGTACCCCTTGTGTTTTTAAATAAAGCCATAATGTTCATGCTAAGAATCGCTATGTCTTCCGTTGCTGGGTTGTAAACATAAAATACAGTGCATGGTGGGATAATGTCCATTGCGCTGCTAGGAACTTTAACCGAACTATTTTAATATATTGGTTTTACGCATTAAGCGGAAACGGTACTTCAGTGTGGATGCTTTGAGCTGGAATAATTAGAACGTGCGAGTACGGTTCGGTTCTGTAGTGGACAGGGCCTTTGTCTTCACGTAAGATTTGAGTGTCTTCTAGTCTACCCCTATGAAGACACTAAGTTTGCAGACTCAGAGGTTTGAGACCAGTATTAAGCCAGAAAACAACCCAGAACATACACTCCTCACAACAACCCCATTATCCATCTGGTTGATGTGACTGACTCATAACTAAAAAAGGTATGCTTCTCATCCTGTTGGATTGATTACTTTAAATAAACTGACCAGGGAATAATTTACCTGGTGTTCCAAAGCAACTTGCTTTACATTTTTGTGTTAACTGCTATAGATTTTTTTTTTCTCAATAGCTGTTTGTGCAGCAGCCACATTCAACACAATGCTACTTCCACACTAATTGTCTCCAAAAAAAAATCGCTTTTAAAAAAAAAAAAAAAAAAAGGCTTAAAACATCTGCTATAAGTTTCACAATCCATATGACTACAAACTAAGTAAAGGCATACCTTGGTGATAAATCAGACTACACATTTAATTAGTGATGCTCCTATCATTTTAGTTTAAAACTTTTTTGCTCAAAAGACAAGTTACCTTTAAATCCGATCTTTGTCTAACCACTTCTTTCAAGACTCCCATTAAAATGTCTGTGGCTAGTGTTCGCTCGTGGGCTTCGTCAAGGATGATAACACCATAACGTTCCAGAAGTGGATCATTCATCGCCTCTCTAAGTAACATACCATCAGTCATATACCTATATTAAAAAAAAAAAAAAAAACCACAATCACTTAGGTGTGCATTAAGTTTAAAGAGTGTATATAAAATATAAAAGGCAGTACATAAAACAAAGCCAAAAAACAAGACAAAGCTACAAATAACATGACGAGTAATTCTAAGGATTACATTTGCGGCAGACCAACAAATGAAAGCCTGTTTTCTCCCACTGCTAATTAAAAAAAAAAAAAAAAAATGTAGCCACCTAGCTAACAATTTCACCCCAAAGGCTACAGTGAAACACACTGCTTTTAAATTAGGACTTGAGTGAAAACTGTTTGAGTGCATTAAATTATTGTAGGTAGTAATTCCGTTATTTAATCAATCAATCACTCACAGGCTGTAACCCCCAACTCCACAATCCAGCCAGCATTTTTGTAAATAGCAACACATGTAATGAACAATAAAATAAACATTTTAATTGCATCAATTTCAAGAGGAGCTTTAAGGTCTCATCCCGTCTGGCGCTATCAGTGTCAGTTTCTCAGCACACAGTATTCGCTCAGTAACTAAAATTAGAATGCTGTCTTTTTTAGGAAAATAAAATTGAAGCCTATTTTCTAGGGACCCCAAATGCTGATTCAAACTTGGGCACGTCACATCAGGACTAGCAAGTTTCAAAAGGTACTAGTCCCTTGGACTAGTACCACAATATTGTTAGTTTCTAACCCTGCCATCCAATGTACCATATTGCTTACACTTGAACATACATATTGTGTTAAATTACTGTTACTTGGAAGTAGTCATTAACATTACAATCTTCTCTCAAAGGCTACCGATTTTCGGAATGGTATAGAGAAGGAGGATTTTCCTTGTTTGTCAAGCCAGCTTTAGCTGTGCTTGATCTACAAGCAGAATCCCTCATTTTCAAAGCTGGTCATTGTTTATCATTTACATTGCATTGGAATTGGCCACGTGCCACGTGCCACGTACTAGACAATTCTTTTTGCTTGAGAACACTTGACCCCTTGTTTAACCCTTTGCAGACTGACAATTCTACTCTTCAGGTCTGCCTGACATGACTATAGGGCTTGTATCAGTGCAAATATGCACATAAAGTACGCAGTATTACACCGTTCTAAAATCGCTAACGTTCTGAAGATAATTCTTTTTTTTTTTTTAGTGTGCCCAATTATTTTACCTTCTCAATTCCCCACAGCTCAGGAGATTTTACCCAATTTAGTGATGTCAGCGAGCTACTGGCCTCTGAAGAACAAAAGGTCAGTCCTGTAGGTGTCTGCTTTTGAGCTCACTGGGCACCTGGCCAGCAGGGTTCACTACAAGAGGAGAAACAGTCCCTGCCAATTTTACCTCCCTAATCCACAGGGGTGCCAGAGCCAATGCAACGCTCCCTTAGGAATCCCCAGCAAAGACCAGTGACTTGGTACAGCCAGGATGTGAACCTGCGCTGTAGGCCTCACCCTGCACACCAGGCAGCTGTGCTTTTAACAGGCGAGCCATTCGAGGACCCCACAAAAACAATGGTTTTCACATGTTGTATACCCTACGATTACCTCTCTATCTCTATTGGCTTGGGGCTTTAGGGAAATGCATTTTGATTGGGGAGTCTTCCCTGAAGTTTCTCCTCTGAATATTTCCCTACAGTAAATATTGTGTTCATTTATTTTTGGGTTTATGGAATTTAGTATGATTTCAGGTAAGCTTTGTACTTTTGATCACAGAATCTCTTGGCAGAAAACAAAACAAACTTTGCTAAAATAAATAATTCGCTCTTGGTATGTAGACCCAACTAACTGCGTTTTGGTTCAAATGTGTCAAGTCTGAATACTTTTATGCCAATTTGATAAACATTAAAACGCTTGTCACTGCATTGTACGCAATTACATCATCGATCTAATTAGATCAGAATTATAATGAGCCGTCCTGCAAAGGGTTAAACATAGACGTTCAGTTTCCACATGATGCTTTAAGCATAAAATGTGGCTGCACTGGCATTGTAAAATATATCTAGACAAGACTGCAACCAAAAAAGCTTTGACCGGAAATACTTGATAATTTCCCCTTACTTCAAGATAGTCTTTGCACTGCTGCAGTCTTCAAATCGAATGGAATATCCAACTTCTTGTCCCAACATGACATCCATTTCATCTGCCACTCTTTGGGCTACACTCATGGCAGCCACTCTTCTGGGCTGTGTACAGGCCACACCACGCTTGGGTCCAGGAAGTGAGCGCACCATATCAACACACCACTGAGGAATCTGGAAAGACACAATATACAAACTTAAATACTTAATACAATTAAACACTCTTCAAATTCATGTTTGTTTTGAAACAAGAAATAAGTACAGCCTTCCAAATGTGGCAAAGGGAGTATGCTGTACAAATTCAAGACTACTTTAATGCATCAAAACAAACTGCATACATGCTGGGAATAAGACTGCTGCTGCCAGGATCAAATGCAAACATAAAATATTGCCAAACCACTGCCCAAAGGTATTACACAAGCTTTCAAATACAACTGTTAACAAGAGAAAACTCTAAATATGATGTAAGTATATATAAAAGGTTTTTCACGACTAATTTCAATTTGCACCATGAATCTGGGCTGTAAAAGTTGATCTCATCTCATCGCAATATTAAAATGGGTAGATAATCGGCAGGGTATACCCAGTAGGGCTGTCAGTTAAGGCTGCAAATAGCAAATCGATTAATTGTGCACACAATCGAATCATTTGAATAAATACCGAGGACTGTACTGCCCACATACATTTTTGCTCCATCACCACCCCCCCCCCCCCCCAAAACATACTTATTTTAATATAATTGCAGTTAAGTAAAAACGTCTGCACAACAATTAAATGTGAGTGGTAATTACGCCTTGGTCAGGAGAAAACAAACAAACAAACAAACATTCGCAACAAGCCTAAACAAAGTTTAACATACTTTTTTATTTAAATGACAGTTGCAGCATCACACATTGGATCTTCTTAATACTGTACCACCTAACCTTCACTATATGTGAAACACACAATGCGGAAATCCCTACCTAAAACATCATAATAACAAGAAATTGATTTACTTACCACAACATGCATACATCATTGATCGTTTTTTTTTTTTTTTTTATGTCTTTGAATATTGCTAAATATTTGTTAATAACAGTTCAATTTGAAACTCCAAAGAAGCATAAACTACATACAGTCAGTTTTCTTCAATGTGCACAATTTATTTACAGGCTGTTTGCAAGGAATGCAAGCCTGTCGTCCTGCTCTGGATTCAAGGCGGCACGCTTTTTTGTTTGTTTACATCGAAAAAACTTACTTACAAAGCATTTTTAAAAGCTGATTCGTTGGTAGGATGGGAACAGCAAATCAGATGCTAGTTATCTCGAGCAGGAAAAGAAGATCACGCCCACTGCTTGTCTATGGCAGAAATACTGTAAATAGCAAGGCAGGGCGTTCGGTGCAGTTTTGTTGATAAACTTAAATAATGTCATTAACTATGCGTGTTACAAAAATGTAATTGAATTGATTATCCAATATTTATATCGAATGTATATAATGAGTGGAATTGATTGAAAAATCGATTTTCGATTTAAATCGTAGCAGTCCTAATACCCAGTGCCGGTGCTAGGATTTACTGGGCCCTGGTGCAAGACTGAAGTAGACTGACCGCCCACCCCCCAAAATAAATAAATAAATAAATAAATAAAATAAATAAAAAATAAAAATTAAAAAAAAAAAAGAAAAGAAAGCTCAGCTCCAGCACAACCTAAAAAAAAAACCTTTCGAAAATAAATAAAACAGCAGAATTTTGATCTGTCACAAACGTGTTCTTTTATTTTCCAATATAACATATTCTAACGTTATTGTAAGAGGACTGTGAACAAGACAGTAATCAATCAAATAACAGTATACCCAAACATTAATAACTCTTTACTTAATATTGAAACATAGTTTGAAAATTAGTCACAAAAACATATCGCAGCATCAATTGGATTTCTAAAAGTAATGTTAAGTACAAAAGTTAGTATGAAAACGTTTATTTATTTATATATATATATATATAAAAAAAAAACACACACACACACCTCTGCATCTAAACAGCCCACAGTACAAATGCATTCAATACACCTCATAAGCAAAAAACACATTCTATGAACACACTTAATTTAATATCCCAAAAGCATTTACTTTATTTAAATACTGAATTTATACTATATGTTGGTTACATATGCCAGCAGAGCAATTACATGATCTTATTATTATTATTATTATTATTATTATTATTATTAATTTCTTAGCAGACGCCCTTATCCAGGGCGACTTACAATTGTTACAAGATATCACATTATTTTTACATACAATTATATTATTTTCTTTACACAATATTTTTTACATACAATTACCCATTTATACAGTTGGGTTTTTACTGGAGCAATTTAGGTAAAGTACCTTGCTCAAGGGTACAACAGCAGTGTCCCCATCGGGGATTGAACCCACGACCCTCTGGTCAAGAGTCCAGAGCCCTAACCGCTACTCCACACTGCTGCCCATAACACGGACACTGCTGATCTTAACACTGACCTATTGCCAGAGCACTAGCTCTGCGTCCCGCCTCCAGATAGACAATCTGTTAGACCTGATTTGCGGATTGGTGTTTTGATTGACAGTACGACAATACTACCTTGCTAGTTTATTTTTCTAATCCCAGTAGATTAGACGGCCCTGGGTATACCGTTGACATATAACCAGATCCATAATGCTACATTAATGATCTTGCTGAACTTCAATATAAAATCACAAACCAGCCATTTATGACCTGTTTAAAGCACAATGAAACAACATTTATCTACAATGTAATTGTACGCTACTTGCAAAGTAAACAGAAGCCTTATGTACCTTAACCACATTAACAATGATAATGCTGTGCTCATTTTTATAAAATCAAATTTTACTGACATCCCTGTATGGTAACAGGCATTTGTGAAAAACGGGACGAGCCAAAATCAGAACATTAAACTTAAATATTGTACTATAATATTATAATAAATGTTTGTACTTACTCCCTCGCCATTCTCGTAAAATCCTCATTCAGCTGTATTTTCTTTTCATGCGATGCAGTTATCTTTTTTTTTTTTTCTTTTTTTTTTTTTTTTTTAAACGCAAGTGGGTTTTTTTCCCCCAGACAAAAATGAATGCATAACTAATGCATTAATAAAAAAAAAGGTACCGTAGCCAGTTTGAAATAATTTCCTCACAAGTCACAGTACTTCACACTCCCTTCAGTGTGTCCGAAACTGGCAGTTGAAACACAAGCGAGTCAGCTCAACAAAGCCTGATAGGCTACAGTAGAATGTCAGTGATTATACAAAGAAACTGGGTGGTAGAATTTTTTTTTTTTTTAAAACACTGGTTGGATCGTCAACTAAACTCAAAAGCTGATTTGTTATTCTATCACGTAACTAAACTCAAAACCTAATTGGTTAATCTATCTTGCTTGCTTTGCCCTAAAGCCGGCCCCGACATTAGATGCAATACTTTCTCTAACTACAGGCAACATCATAGACGATGAGCGAAATATGGATTACGTATTATTGCGTATCATCTCTGATAAAAGCGTATCCGCGTATTACCAACTCAAAATGCGTAGCGGATACGCAAAATGCGTAGAGGTTACCTGGTCTGTATTTTACTTTATTAATGATTCAATGGAATCAACCAAAATTACACATTTCTCAAATTATTAATTTATTTCCAAAAAAAATGAAGTGTCACAATTATTGGCACCCTTGTTTTCAGTACTTTGTGCACCCTCCCCTTGCAAGGATAACGGCACTGTCTTTTTCTATAATGTTTAATGAGATTGGAGAACACATTGGGAGGGATCTTAGACCATTCCTCCATATAGAATCTTTCCAGATCCTTGATATCCTTCGGTCTGCGCTTATGGACTGCCCTCTTCAATTGAAACCAGAGACTGAGATGGCCATTGTAAAATGTTGATTTTGTGGTAAATTAACCATTTCTTTGTGGATTTTGATGCGTGCTTGGGGTCATTGTCTTGCTGGAAGATCCACTTGCGGCCAAGTTTCAGCCTCCTGGCAGAGGCAACCAGGTTTTTGTCTAAAATGTCCTGGTACTGGGTAGAGTTCATGGTGCCGTTGACCTTAACAAGGGCCCCAGGACCAGTGGAAGCAAAACAGCACCATATCAAAGAGCCACCACCATATTTTACAGTAGGTATGAGGTTCTTTTCTGCACACGCATCCTTCTTTCGACACCAAACCCACCACTGGTGTGCGTGGCCAAAGAGCTCTATTTTCGTCTCATCTGACCATAGTGTGTAATTTTTATATATTATATATATATATATATATATATATATATATATATAATCACACACATATATATTTTACACACACAAAGTGCCTATAGAAAGTCTACACCCCCTTGAACTTTTTTCACATTTTGTTGCGTCAGTGCCTCAGTTTCATGCATTTAAATGAGGATGTTTTCCCCCCCACTTATCTACACACCATACTCCACACTGTTAAGAGGAAAAAAAGTTTATTGAGAAATAAAATTATATATTAAATACAAAACTGAAATATCATAATCGGATAAGTCTCCACCCCCGAGTTAATACTTGGTGGAAGCACCTTTGGCAGCAATTACAGCTGTGAGTCTGTTGGGATAGGTCTCTAGCAACTTTCCACACCTAGATTTGGCAATATTTGACCATTCTTCTTTACAAAACTGTTCAAGCTCTGTCAGGCTGTGTGGTCCAGTGGTTAAAGGGCTTGTAACCAGGAGGTCCCCGGTTCAAATCACACCGCAGCCACTGACTCATTGTGTGACCCTGAGCAAGTCACTTAACCTCCTTGTGCTCAGTCTTTCGGGTGAGATGTAGTTGTAAGTGACTCTGCAGCTGATGCATAGTTCACATACCCTAGTCTCTGTAAGTCGCCTTGGATAAAGGAGTCTCCTAAATAAACAAATAATAATAATAATAATAATAAAGTTCCTTGGGGAGTGTTGATGGACAGCAATCTTCAACTCATGCCACAAATTTTCGATCGGATTTAGGTCGGGGCTCTGACTGGGTCACTCAAGGACATTTACCTTTTTGTTCCTTAGCCACTCCAGTGTAGCTTTGGCTGTGTGCTTTGGGTCGTTGTCATGCTGAAAGGTGAACTTCCGTCCCAGTTTCAGCTTTCTTACAGAAGGCAGCAGGTTTTCCTCAAGGACTTCTCTGTACTTTGCTCCATTCATTTTCCCTTCTATCCTAGCAAGTGCCCCAGTCCCTGCCGATGAGAAACACCCCCATAACATGATGCTGCCACCACCATGCTTCACAGTAAGGATGGTGTTCTTTGGGTGATGCGCAGTGTTGGGTTTGCACCAAACATAATGCTTGCATTTAGGCTAAAAAGTTCCATTTTAGTTTCAGACCACAAAACTTTTTGCCACATGGCTACAGAATCTCGCGAGTGTTTTTTTGCATACTTCAAAATGGATTTCAAGGGGGGCTTTCTTGAGTAATGGCTTCTTTCTTGCCACCCTACCATACAGGCCAGATTTGTGGAGTGCTTGGGATATTGCCATTGGCCTCTTAGTCGCCTCTCTGATCATTCTCCTTCTTGCTCGGTCATCCAGTTTGGAAGGACGGCCTGATCTAGGCAGGGTCTTGGTGGTGCCATACACCTTCCACTTCTTAATAATCGTCTTGACCGTGCTCCAAGGGATATTCAAGGCGCTTTGATATTTTTTTATACCCATCCCCTGATCTGTGCCTTTCAACAACTTTGTCCGCGAGTTCTTTTGAAAGCGCCTTGGTGCTCATGGTTGAGTCTTTGCTTTGAAATGCACTACCCAGCAGAGGTAACCTACAGGAACTGCTGAATTTATCTTGAAATCATGTGAATCACCACAATTTAACACAGGTGGAGGCCACTTAACTTGGTGTGTGATTTTAAAGGCAATTGGTTACACCTGGGCTAATTTAGGATTGCTATTACAAGGGGGGTGTGGACACTTATCCAACCAAGCTATTTCAATTTTTATTTAATTAATTTTCTACAAATTTCTAGAATATTTTTTTCACTTGGAAGTTGTGGGGTAGGACGTGTAGATATGAAAAAAAACAAAACAATTTTAATGCATTTTAAAATTCCAGGCTATAAGGCAACAAAAGGCAAACATTTTGAAAGGGGGTGTAGACTTTCTATAGGCACTAATATATATATATATATATATATATATATATATATATATATATATATATATATATATATATATATATATATAAATAAACACACACACACACACACATACAATATATTAACTATTGCTATTAACACATTAATTTTTTTGGAGATAAACTTGTTTAATGTGTGTTAATCGCATTGCTGTGTCTGAGCCTTTCGGCACACTGTACTTTAATCCCGGCCGCGGCAACATTGGATTGAGTGTCTGTGCAGTTATTGTTTAAATAGAAAGTCAGTGAACCGTATAATGGACCAAAGCACTAAAAATGAATGGGAGGTTTATTTATTTATTTATTTTTTTGTAAACGTTCCGACGGCTCACTGGACAGAAAGACACTTACTAGTATACTGTCAAAGTGAGTTCCAGAATCACACATGCATTCATCTAGTCTGCTGCGTGCTGAACACGCCCTCTCAAAATACACCAGCAGCTCTTCTGCTACAGACAACAACAACAAATTAAACCCACCAGTTTCGACGGAAATTCAGGATTAGTGTAAACCCATGAATCAAGCCAAGACTATATAAAAAAAGTATAAAACAATTAAAAAGAAGGAGTAGGCCAGGGGCATACCCAGTTAGCACACAGGCCCACCCAAATCTGTGCCTATGTGAATGCCAAGTTTAAGTAAATTTACATATATATTTTTTTTTTTTTTTTTTTTTTTTTTTTTTAAACTGTGCACCCCTTAGGCGGGAGCTCAAGTTTAGGATAAAAAGGCTATTTTTAAAAATGTCGCAGGCTTTAGCCAATCAAGGCAAAGTAATCATTGTGATGCTATGTTTGGGTGGGATCTTCCTCTCACACAACAAATCACGTGCAAGCTATGTTTGATTAACAGCTTGTGAGGCAGCTGGCACGGATCTTTTTAAAGTCCCAGACATTTCCATATTCAAACTTTATTTTAAAATACAATGTTTTTTTAAGTAAACTTGCAGACTAATTAGTAGCAGTGTGGTGATCAACGTGGCAAAACAAATGAGTCTTAATTTTATTTAAGACAACGGACAGATGTCTGCAAATTATTAATTTACATCTACTTCAGCAGTGGAAATGGCAACAAGTGAAAATAAATGTCAGAAGAGAAAATTACCAAATCGACTGGATGATTTGTTTGTTACCATCTTTGGGAAAGTGAACCAGGGAGCACCCTAATGAAGATTTAAGAGCTATGTGCAATCATAATTTAGAATTGTCAACTTTGCGAATTGAACAGCTGCTTTCAAAATGACACATATGGCCTCATGAAAGCCGCGTCTATATGCTTGCCACAATCTGACACATTCGGCAATAGAGAAAGTCTACAGAACTGGCATTTACTTTGTACAACGTTCATATGGATGAAGCTGAAGTTTCAGTCTTCATTCAACAAATAATGCACAAATCGACTGTGGGGAAAAAATAACCAACACTAATTTAAAGTTTTAGATTATTGCCACTTGTTTATCTTTCCAAATATGCACACACTTAAGAGTTTTGATCCCAATGACCATCTGTACACCATGAACAGGATTAGTACAACTGTTGCGAGACTCAATGCTGACAAGTCACTGAAGAACATGCTGTCTCTCCTATGGTTTGAAAGAGACCTGCGCGATTCTCTGGAGTATGACTATATATAATTGCAATATTCAACAGCAAGCCCAACGCCTTATCCTGTAAGGTGGAGCAGAGACGAGAGGATACTAATTAGGCAATTTTAACCCTTTGCGGTCCTATGTCGGACCTGGTCCGACATTGCAATTATTCCTATCCGGTCCAATGTCGGACCTTGTCCGACATCATCAAAAAGACGCAAAAAACGGGTTTCTAGTCATATTTTTTCCGGAAAAAGACGAGAAAACCATTCAATGGCCGAGTGGGAGCGTCAGGAGCCGAGACAAGCGGAAAAAAAAGGGCGTATCTCATGAATAGTCATACTTGCCCCCGACACCAGATAACGGCGGCCATAAGGAAACAAGCTGGCTGCTGCTGTATCAGCGCTCAGAGAATATCACAGCCATTTGCAGAGCTTTTTTGAGATGTTATAGTAATAAAATAATGACTTGGATCGCATTATTGAGGAGTTTGGTGATAAAACGAGTGATCAGGAGATGATTGATCGGTATGTACGACTTATTATTTATTTCTTAGCATATGTGAAAGCTATAGCGAACGAAAGGGTGGGGCGGGGCTGGAGATGCCTAGTGAGTGCTTTGTTGATATGCAGGGCCTTTTAAACCCATTTGACTGTGGAAAAAAAACACTTAAACAGCGCGTCTAAAATTAACTGCGCGTGTGAAAATAAATTGGACCTGACACGCCTGACACACACTTAATAAATGGACTGCAAAGGGTTAAGTCATTTACTAACTTTCATTTTATTTAATAATTCCTTGAAATGTAATATTAGTGTGTTCTTGCTGGTTTGGCTTTTTTTTTTTTTCAAGATAATTCACTGCACATATATGTAGAGAATATACAGATTTATAGGAGAAATATTTGATGTATTCAAAGTTTTAATTTATTTAAATAATTTTTGAAATGTAAATTATTTTTTGTGACATCAGACCTTTGGTCATTGCCCGTCCAACCTACATTGGGGCCCACCCACATTTCAGGCGTAGTACGTAAAGCTAGTGCTGCATGAAACGATTATTAATGTAATCGATTAATCTATCGATTATTGCTTCGATTAATCGATTATTCGGATAAATACCAACACATCACTCAATAGCTAGCAAGTTGTACCATTTTCACAGATTTTTATGTACCCAGTGCAATAAATGTCTCAAGATGATTGCACTTCCTTTGCTTTTCTATTTCAGCAACAAAAAATACTCTACAATTTCTAAAGTATCTAAAATAAAGTATTAAATAAGGAATACTCCACGTAGTATCCTTCTGATAAAAAAAAAAACTGCCAGTCAAATGATGGCAGCTAACTAATTCATTGAGACAATTAAAACATAGCACAAATTAACTATAATTTTACAAGCAGAAACTATTTAAGTTGACCACTTCAAGAAAAAAAGCAACTATAGGTTAATTATTGCTTTTTTTATAAATGGAATGGTATAAAAAAATTCTCTTTACTTGTAAAACAAAATAAATGGTCTAACGTTTATTACATTTCACAGCGTGATGCACTTTAAACAAATAACCTGTTTGTTTTCAAATCTTAATAATCCTTTTAATAATTATTTGTTGAGGAAACTAAAAGACATGAAATATATTTGTTATCTTCAAGTCAGTCACGTATTCAACAAAGGGGCTTTGTTGCAAAAATATAAAATCGCTTGTTGCGAGTCACCAAGCATTTTGAGATTGACGCATCGGCACAAAGTAACAAGACATATAACACAAGTGGGGAGCCTGATAAGTAAGAAATACACTTTATATTGTAGCGACCTGGCCAAATTGAAGGTACTTGTGTTGTTGTGCATCTTGTTCGTGTTCTGTGTATTGTGAGGCGAGCCCACACCAGAGGGGGGTGGGAATTGTGTACAGTTAGCCAGTCAGACCTCCTCGTAGCCGAGGTTAAGTTGCGCTACGCCAGGTCGGCATGCAGGCTGGTAGAGTGCAATGATTGGTAGGTGTGCATGAAGGGGGTGTGTTTCAGTGAGGGGTGGGAGGGTAGTGTCTGGTTGAGAGAGAGAGCTTTGGAAGCAGTAGTGCGAGCAGGGGAGATAGAGAAATAGAAAGGGAGATAAAAGAAACAGTTATTTTTTTGAGCGTGGGTCTTAGCCGATAGGGACCTTTAGAAGTTGTCATTAGGGCAATAAAACCAGAGATGATTAAACTAACCTGTCTGCCCGTCTGTTCACTTGAGAGGGAAAGGAGACCACCGCTCATTACAATATTTTCGTAATATTAGGCCTTTAACTGACACAATGTTAGCTGAACTGACACAACTTAATGTATTAATTACATAATTGGCCTTCCTTTCATCTGGTCATTTTACATCCGTATGCTGCCGATCATGCTTGAAACGCATGTTTTATTGTGTTGGTAGTATTTGTAATTTCTAAATTATTGCTCCTCGTAAATTTGGATCAGTCTCAATGGGTAAATTTCCTGGTTAAATACATTAATGATTTTATTTACAGTTAACCACTTCAACACCATGACGTACGCAAGTACATCAAATGAAAACCCATTTACAGTAGCATGCCGTACCTGCGTACATCAAGTTTCCCATTCTATTCTATGATCGGTTTCTCAGTCTAGCGTTTCAGGTTTCATTCTCTAAGGCAGTGCTAGTACTGTGGAATGTGCAATGAAAGTTGGGGGAGGGTCAGGTGACATTTGTATCCAATTGCGTGTCATGTAGCGATTCCAATCTAGCTGTGGCCATTTAGAAGGCTGAGATATTGCAGGAAGCCATTCAACTTTTACAAGTGTGTGTGTGTGTATATATATATATATATATATATATATATATATATATATATATATATATATATATATAGTGTTTAAAATTATTTTTTGTTTTATTATTAGTTTTACTTGTTTAGTTGTAGTTGTTACATCTGGAATTGAAGTGGTTAAGGATAATAACAGCATCAGTAATAAAACAATTTTAAAATTAGATGGATGTAGTAATTGTATCAATTTAATACGCGATTAAAACCGAGATTAACTAATAACACTTTCACACACAAATGCCACTGCCGAGCCGTTTTAAAAATTCTTTCAAATACCCATTCACACAGCAGGAAATTGTGCAATCTATGGCGGTATAACACCATCATAACCCTTTCACACAGGCAAAGGGATCATGCTAGTACAACTTTCAAACCTGTCAGTCATCAGATCGTTTTCATGGCAACAAAAAAGAAATAAGCAGAATAGAGGTTTGTTTATATATATATATATATATATTATATATATACACACATACATACATATACACAAACAAAAACAAACTAAAACAAAAAAGGGGGGAAATCAGTGATCAGTATTAATAAATGAATACTTGAAAAATCAATTCACAACAAACACATTTTGTTTTTGTTTAAAAAGTATTAAAAACGGTTTATTGGTAACCGATTGAAGGAGGCTCCTTTTTGACTTATGCCCCAAGACTAGTGCTGAGCTCTCTGCTTCACTGATCGGACTAATAAGATGACAATTTAAAATTTAAATACTTTTGCAGAAACCATTTCAGATTATTCTTCATTTCATTATATACCACTGGGAAAAAAAAAATATTCAAAAAGAAAAAACAAACCCACCTGTGTTGTTTTGCCAGAACCAGTCTCACCGACCAATACAAAGCTTTGATGTTTTGTGAGAATATCGTTAAATCTTTCCTTGTATTCCCATACAGGAAGTTGAAGCCTCTTCTTCAGGATCTCATAGAATCTTGGAGTGTGCGGCAAATTGGTAAATGGATTAATCTGCTGATGAATTGCTGCTTGTTTTAAAGCTGGCAAACCACAGGGCACAACAGGATTGAGAGAGATACCAGGTGGTTTCATGTCCTTTTCTCTATCGCGATCTCTGTCTCTGTCCCTGTCCCTGGATCGTTCATCACGTTCCCGATCTCTATCTTTTCTGTAAAATATAGGAAAAGTAAGTATTACTAATTTGTCACAATTATTTTTTGCGCAAGTTGAGGTACGTTGGAAAGTATAAATATATCCATGTACCACTGCATACCCCCTCCCCTTGATTAACATGACAGATCAACAGTGTAACAAGAATTAGATATGAAAATTACAATTTCATAAGTGACTCACCATGACCAGATATATGCATGTGAGACGTGCAGACTTATGGATTAAGAGACAGACATCTAAATATTATTTCCAGATTGTGATATTCAATAACTATTGCTAAATAATGTTAACAGTACCAAGTTTTATGACAACTGAATTAGTGGTCAACATACATATGCAAAAATATAAGTGTGACAAACATAAGAACGAATACACGTATAGACAACCCACCCCTATATTGCCAGACTCTAATACTCAATAACTAAAACCAAATAACGTTACACTGAGTTTCACAGCCATTGGATATTCGGTTCTCCAGATATATTAAGTGTTGATTACAAAAAGAAAATGGTAGGGCCACTGTCACTGAGAGCTTCTCTTCCCCTCACAACATAACTGACAATGAATTGTGTGAGGCAGCTTTCTAACGTAGTCAATTAGTCTAAATACTTCAAAAATCAAGTTCAAGAGGTCTCCCCATGACAATCTTAGATTTTGAATGTTTCGGAAATATGTATTGAGGCAAAATATGTGGAAGTTTATACATTTCTGTATACCGGTAATATAGACACATACATGTGGATAGTTTTTGGATTTAGAACATATTTTGCTTCCATTTAGATTCGTGTAGTCAATCAATACCCTTGGTCCACGTCGGTAAGTATAAGGTGTTTTTTTTGTTTGTTTGTTTGTTTGTTTTTTGTAGAGCGCAAGGTCTAGTTACACCCAATCTAAACTTGCATGTGTGCACAACAAATACAACTACACTATACATTCTTATTAAACAGTTCGCTTGGGATATGTTGTTTTGTTTTACATTCACATACCTTGCGGAAACGGTACAGTTGCAACAATTTAACACCAACCGTACGTCACCCAAGGGTCGCTTCTCTGCAATACTATAAGAATGGCTACCAACTCGCGCCATTTTTTTAAATAACCCATAAAGTAGCATAACGAGTGAGATCAACAGAATAATACCATACACCACTATGCAAGGTGCTATACATGTAATAACTGCCATTTTAGCAAATTAAGTAGTTCCTCTTTCACACAGTATCTATTATACTAGGCCGCAAATTGTCCCCACGTGCAAAACCAAAACAAAGGGGTGCTTCCCACGTCTTAGTGCTGCTTATGATGAAATGCAAAAATGTGAGTGCGTGTTTTATAGCTCAAGCAGGCGAACTGCAGTGAAACACCATATTTTTGTGTGTGTGTTTTGTTCTGTTTTCCTTGTTTCTTTATATAAAAGCATGCGGTAGTTAGCTTGTACCAAAGAATGGCGCCGCTCACATGATCCGGGTTCTATTACAAACATAAAATAAAACATGATCCTGCCTCTTATACTTACCCATCAGAAGATGTCCGTTTCTTACTAGACGAATAATCGTCTCCCAGATCTAACCGGTGCCGTTTGGACATCTTTTGTTTTTGCGTGTAGCTGTATTACAATTTAAGTTATACTCGGTAACTACCCTAAACAAACCCTCCTCTCTCCTAAGGAGCAGGCGACAAGATGGCGACCGGAACTACTTACCTCATTTTTATCCTGGATTGTTTTTTAAAAGAAAATGTAATTTAAAAATAATATATTATATTGCTTTATTAGTGTTTTTTATGTTATATATATCTTATTTAAAAATGTAATAAATAAAAAAAAGCAATGAAGGGTAGTGCAGGTCCGGGGTTTGCGGAATGAGGTAAACTCGTGTAATGCTTGTGACGGACGATTAACTGATTTTAGCGATTTAGTGTGTCTAGCTGGTCACTGAAGTAAATTTGTTAATACAGAAGACAGGATGAATGCACTATCGCGTTTCAGAATTCACTGCAGACCATTAATGCGTGTATGTTGACCTAATACCAAAGTTATGTTTTCCTTGACATCCACCCGCATTGTTGTGTGAGCCGAGTGGTGGAAGTTGCAGATCATGCGTGCAGGAAATGTGTTCTTGAAGCTCGCTCGTCTGTTTAATCTGATTGGTTAAAAAAAGAATAGCGTATATAAATATGTGGAGAAGGGTTCGGGTTTCGGTTTTTGGGAAATTTGATAATTATGTATTGCAAGTCATAAATGTATAGTGTGCTATCAAGAACAAGACACTGGGTCAGCTACACAATAATCTAGCCTGTGGTAATTGACGCCGCACAAATTTAATTCAATAACACGTTTCTCTCTAAGGCCTTGGCCACTGAGCGTGTATTTATCTGTCAGTTAATCCCAATGAAGTGGAAGTGTAGTGTGCTGCGGTGAGGTTTATGCAAATATCAGAGACGTGGAGGTGTATCCAGCTCTTTTGCGTGTGTTGCAGCATTTAAACATCTTAAATTATGAAAGAGAACCAGGGCGTGAAATGTGGTTTCCTGGTGAAAATCGAATCCAGGTTAAATTTTGGCCTTGCTAAATTCCTCTTGTCCCTAAAACAAGCCTTAGTGTGGACACACATCTCTAAAAATATGTTATCTCAATGAATATTGAAATGAATGGATGAATTGTTTCATATTTCTATTGTTATTATTTATTTATTAGCAGACGCCCTTATCCAGGGCTACTTACAATTGTTACAAGATATGACATTATTTTTACATACAATTACCCATGTATACAGGTGGGTTTTTTACTGGAGCAATCTAGGTAAAGTACCTTGCTCAAGGGAACAGCAGCAGTGTCCCCCCACCTGGGATTGAACCCACGACCCTCCGGTCAAGAGTCCAGAACCCTAACCACTACTCCACACCGATGCTTTTTTTTTAATTATTATTATTATTATTATTATTATTATTATTAATAAAAATAATAATAATAATAATAATAATAATAATAATAATACTAGTAAGACTAATTATAGTAAATACTAACACCTTATTAGCTTACCAAAAGACATACAGGTTTTAAATACCAACTATTTTAATTCCATTTCTTGTTCTATACAGTACCATTCTGTACATACTGTTTATGTATGTCACATCATGGTCATCAACATTTTCATCATACCGATAGCTCTAATATTGAATTTACAGCTGTGGCGGGGGATGTTTTTACTGACATAGGCCTACTTGTTTAACAGTGTTATCCAAAATTGACATCCTGTGTTCCAGGTTGTTGTCTGTCTGATTCTGCAATACATTGGGGGGTATATTATAAATACTGCACTTTTTATTTGTTTTAACCCTTGAGGTGACAACCGAAAGTTACAAATTGTCAAGTGCATTAAATCATACAGCAATATTCCTACATTTTTAATCGTAGCAGTTACATAAACAAACTTAACAGAGCCCCTATTGTACTTCAGATAACGAATTACTGTACATGATGCGAACAAGTGATGAAGCTCAATAAGTTCTTATCCAAGGTGTTTTGTACAGGGACATGTAGCATGGCTACAACACTGAATGCTGTATGTGAGAGGTATTGGTGTTTTATTATCAGTGTTTATGGACATCAGGCTTGTATGGGGTTAACATAGCCTACAGAGCATGGGATTGCTATTTCACAACCACTTGTTATGGCCTGCAACTGCAGGTGATTTCCCAGTAGTACATATTTTTTAGTTTCTTTTATCATGCTATGTGGGTAGGAGCAGAGTATATAAGGCTCTTGAGTAACAAATGGCAGTTCAGTTTCCAACACAGAGACAAGCATGATTTCCATTACACGAGAGTAGATGTTAAAACCTCATGCTGATTTGAACTCGGCTATCACCAAGATAAGCACCAACTAAGACGTAGCTTTATAGTAAACTAATGTGATCCATATGTGTCTCTATCCATTTGCGCTTCCTTCCATATGATGATGTAGATATCCTTCTGTCTGGTGTTGATGGCTGAAGTGTAATGCTGGCTCCAGGAATCAGCTTATTGCCTCCCTAGCGCATCAGCACACACAACGGCTGCGATGCTGGCTCCGGGGATCAACCGATCAGTGCGGCCTCCCCAGCGCATCAGCATGACAACCGTCTGGATTGAGCTGAGTAGGGTACATCTCTGAGGTCTTCAAGTGGGCACCTTCCATCCTCGGTGTTTCGTCGACTAGCCCACGTCACCTCAAGAGGGCTCGACGGTGATTCTGGCGTCTGAGCATCACCCCCCTCCGTCCCCCACTCAACTCAGCCCAGCTTACTTACCCGTACATCAGCGTTTCTTTCTTTCTATTGTGCTTGAGATCCCCAGCCAGAATCTTTCTGTCTCAACCACAGCCAGTTGCTGCTCCTCTCTGCTGCTTCAGATAAGTTCTCCACTGTGCGACGCAACTCTTGGCCACTGAATCCGACGTCTCTGAGAAACCGGGTTGTAGAGTGTGCCACAAATCCTCGACAACCCACCTCCATCCTCGCTGTTCCGCTTCAGTGGCTAGTTGAGCATACCGCAGTTTCTTCCTCTCATATGCCTCATCTACAGCATCCTCCCATGGCACTGTTAACTCTACCAGGTGAACAAGGCGTGCTGATCCAGACCACAAGACAATATCTGGTCGAAGGGTAGTGGTGGCAATCTCAGGTGGAAAAATAAGCCGTTGACCAACATCTGCCAGCATTTTCCAGTCTCTAGCAGCTTCCAGTTGTCCTGGGCGAGGATTGGTTTTAACACCTTTTCTTGGTGGTTGCTCTCCTGGGAGGAGGAATGTTGTCTCTTGTGTGTAATGTTTTGATGGAACAGGTGGCAACATATTGGTCATGTTACACTTGTCTTCCAATGCTAAGGCCAAATATCGCAGCACCTGGTCATGGCGCCAAGTAAACCGTCCTTAGCTAAGAGCCACCTTACATCCTGTCAAAATGTTCCTTAATGTTGCAGGTGATGAACACAAAGGACATGAGGGATCCTCTCCTACCCAGAGGTTTAAGTTCTGTGGTGATGGGAGAACATCATATGTTGACCTGATGAGGAAACTGATCCTGCTCTGTTCCATTGACCATAGGTCTTGCCAGCCAATCTTGCGTTGTTCCACACTTTCCCATCTCATCCATTCTCCCTGCTTGGCCTGGGAAATGGCCTTTATGCACCTCATCCTCTCCTCCTGCTTTTGCACCTCGTTGACTATCAGCTTCCTCCGTTGAGCTGGGGCTGCCTTGTGCCATGTAGGAGGAGCTGAACTGAGACCAAGACCCCCTCTTCCATGCTGAACTCCTCATCAGATCACCTCCAGGCTGTCTGACTTTGCATATAGGAAGGGGTGATATCTTTTCCTTATGCATGCTTATGGCTTAATATACTATTTTGTCAAATTAGAAGTAAATAATGACTGTTAGCTTTGCATCTTTGTGTGACATGTTTATCACCTTCGGGCAAAACCCTTGAAATCATATATTATTCTGCTAAGAAATAAATAATATAGTCATAATGATGCCCACACAAAATACCTGCCCTTACAGATACTGTTACGCCAACAATGTCCTATGACATCTCGTGTTATGTATGACTTAACCTATTGGATGATGTGGTGGTGATTCAGGAGACGCCAAAGGCAACAATTGTAATTTACACACATAGTTTTACAACCTGACCTTTGAAAACACCCTCTGTAATGGCAAATGGCTTATTGGTCATTATAACTATTATTATTATTATTATTATTATTATTATTATTATTATTATTATTAACAATGGTAGCTCTAATTCTGTTTTTTAAATACAAAGTCGTATTTTTGCTTGTTCATTTTCCAACGTTTTACATACCGTCTCCTTGTTAACCAGTGCTTATAAACAGACCATAATAATACTTTCGTTTTATACTTGACGGTGTTCAATACAATGTAATTTTGCTATAAAACAAAACTGTTACTTAGTTCCCACTGACACACAACCTTTTAACAAAGTTGCTGGAATGTTTAAATTGAGTTACGATGTTGCTACAAGGTTGAGTGTTAGCGGCTTCTCAATGACCGCATGAAGCACGTGAAGCTAGTGATCTAATAAAAACGCCGGTCTCCAATACGTGCCATGTGTGCTGGCAAATATTGTAAATAAACGCTGTTTTACGGTACATGTAATTGCTTTCTAAACATAGCTTAAATTACAATACTTGATGCCTAGCATTGCCAATTTGACAGAGTTGTTTATCATTATTTACAGGAATAGTTCCTCCTTCACTGTAGATACCAGCAATGGTAATCTTTCAAATCTTTATTTTTAAATATAGCATCAATTACAGTATGAAACATGCATTGTTGCGCCTCATTTTTCAAGCTTTATTACATTATTTTATATTAGTTTCAACACATTTTTGTATTAAACACTTGGGTAACTGATCATCCTGTTAAATAAACACCAGACGTGCTAGAAACACGTACTGTATACTAGATGGTGTTTCTGATTGTTCTCTAGAAAATATGAATCCAGTCACGCAGGCTCTGTCAAATAAAATAAAAAAAAGGGATGGGTGGTTTGGGTATGTATTGTGTAACATAATACATTCTGAATTATTCAGTTTGGAAATGCCTCCCTCAAAATGAATAGGAAAAAATTGGACAAAATTGGAAATTAGATTTGGAAATCCCTTATCCATATGTGACCTTTACTTGCTTCCCGGAAAAAAAAACTGGGGTGTCTGTGGATGTCTGCTACTAGAAATCATGAGAACAACTCACTGCGATTCAAAACACTTTTCAAATAAACCCTGCTGATTTTTATATACAAGGGAACCAAATCACAATGCAAGTGCATTAAGTAGATGGCACTGAAGATTAACATAATGGGGAAGATGTATATTTATTTTTTATTGTTTAATTAGCAGATGCCTTTATCCAAGGAATCTTACAGAGACTAGGGTGTGTGAACATCAGCTGCAGAGTCACTTACAACATATCACCTGAAAGGAGGTTAAGTGACTTGCTCAGGGTCACACAATGAGTCAGCGCCTGAGCCGGAATTTGACCCGGGGACCTCCTGGTTGCAAGCCCTCTTCTTTAACCACTGAACCACACAGCCTCCTCTCCACTCTCAGTGTTAACTCAGATCCCTGGTTCAAATCCCACCTCAGCCACTGACTCATTGTGTGACCCTGAGCAAGTCACTTAACTTCCTTGTGCTCCGTCTTTCGGGTGAGACGTAATTGTAAGTGGCTCTGCAGCTGATGCATATTTCACACACCCTAGTCTCTGTAAGTCGCCTTGGATAAAGGCGTCTGCTAAATAAACAAATAATAATAATAATAATAATAAAGAAGTTTTTAGGGGAAAAACCTTACATTCTGAAAGAGGTGCTTTGAAAGAGGCACATTCGCTTATTCAAGTGCTGCATAAAACTGAGAGTGGAGAGGAGGCAGTAGAAAGCAGCAGCACATTTAGAAGATAGTCACTTCTCATTAAAACCATCTCGGATTAAACATATTTCCTGAAACTACACATTTTCTACATGGTCCCAGCCAAATTTAGCAGTCCCTATTGTAAATTACGTCTTATAATATGAATTCAGTTAACACGAAATTCCTGTTTGTGCAAATAATTTTGGAGCCCCCAGGGAAGAAAAATTGGAATAAAACAAATTGCCTTAGTTCAAACATCTGAGTGTAAAGGATATTGGGAAATGTATTAACTGCCATCCAGATTAGTGCCTCTGTACTGTATTTTAGTGCTGTTTTGGGACTACTGATCCTATGACGCATATCGAATTGCCATAGTGCTTATGCATCACTGACATTTCAATGAAGTATTGAAATAAAAAAAGGTGCATTATCCTTGCACACAAAACTGGTGTTGAAAATGGACAAAGCAGTAGATAATGCACCACCATACAAGAAAAAGAAAGATGTTGCTGCAGATTTCAGCATTTTGAAAAACTGGGAGATTAAGAATACAGACCTATAAAAAGAAAATCTGTGGATGCAAGTTGTCAGCATTTCCGATTTGCTCAATACCCTGATGTTGAGGACGCCTTGCTTTTATGGTTTAAAAATGCCCGTCATCAGAATGGAACATGCAGATTTTAAGTGCAATTCATTTGCAATGTATACTTTTTAAAAGTTCACTTACAACCGCATGCACAGTACTTTTTCATTTGATAATACATTTCATTGTACTTAAATTGAAATGTGATTTCAGTGTTACTTTTTTTTTGCTGGTCCTTTGGAATTGGTATTAATGAGAGTTGACTGTATTTCTAATAATATTAATGATACTAAGGCTGGAATGTGTGTGTTCATTAAGTGATTTATTTCCCTTTATATTTTTTCAGCATTCAGCTTTCTCCTTGCTCTGGCCATCGCTGGAACCCGCGTGTCTCACAGTCAGGAACCTCCAACATCGGAAGAGAACACAATGAAAAACAGTCCAAAGTGAACGATTTATGGTAGAGCCTGCTTCATCCAGTGGCCTTGATAGCAAAAGATGAAGAATTTGTGTATGCATCATGTGAAATGAAGCCAAGCACCAAACTGGAAGAAGACAAACCACAAGTTACCGGGCAGGTGCTTTTCAGACAAGCTTACCCTCAGAGGAGACTGGAAAGCATCATGAATCTGGAGGGATTCCCCAAAACAAGTAATCAGTCAAGAGCGATCCACATCCATGAGTTTGGGGATCTCATGATGGTTGTGATGCTACCGGAGGTCATTTCAATCCATGCAAGGTTAATCATCCCAACCATCCAGGTGATTTTGGCGACTTATTGCCCAAACACAGACAGATAAAACAAATTTAAAAAAAACATCCAAGGTATGTTTGGACCCAATTCGTTCCTCAGCAGGGCAGTGGTGATTCATGAGCAGGAGGATGATCGTGGGAAAGGAGACAACCCAGCCTGTCTACTGAATGGCAATGTTGGCAGAGGTTAGCGTGCTGTGTCATGTGAATCTGCAATTAAAACCTCTGGTAGAAAACTTCACAATCCTTTTCCCGCAGCAAGAAGAGGAGAAATGCAAGAGGGCTTGCAAATGGACTAGCCTAGATGTTTAAAAACTTGCTTATCCTTGACCTTCATGAATGAATGTTTAGCTCCAGTGAAAAGTTTTCACCATCTGTTTCAGAAAGGAATATAACATCCTGTCAATGTTGCACAGGTCAAAAGAATACTTTTTACACTCATGGAGATTTGACATCTTTAATAATGTGACTAGCATATTTTAACTTTTGGGCTCTCTTAGTCTAAACACTGGGCTGGCCTCATTGCACCCACCCTGCTCAGAGACTACCACAAAGATAACTGTGTTTGTGACTTCATAAACATGCCAGATATCCATGTGTGCAGAAGCAGAAATAAATGATGATTAAGAACACATATCATAGGATAATAAACCAACATAAAATGTATTGTTATGCAAATATTGTAGTGGAGCAGGGCCCATGTTTTTTTTCATATGCTTTCATTCTTTTGTATTTTGTACTTTACCATTATAAAACAATAATGTAAAATATATACTTTTTAAATATCTGCAGCATGGAAGACAACTATTGTGATAGATCTCCTATGTTTATCTTACTGAAGTTTTGTATAAAAACAACAATCTAGAATCCCACAAGCCAATTAAAAAGCTCCATTACATTGTAGAGCTAATCAGTTACAGTAGGAGCAGGGAGAAATATGTGTAATTTGACGTTCCCATCCACAATACAAATTGAAAGCAACAATATTAAAGCAGGGCATAATAAATAAAAACAAATCTGTCCAAGGGACTTTCACTTTTACATGAAAGGCTTCCTGAATTAGACAACGAAAATGTTTTAATGGGAAACCTAATGAAACAGTGTTGTATAGTAATAATTCAAAACTTTAACAACTGCGTAACATATATAGTCTTTCTAAAGCTGGTAAATTCAATAATTTCTCAATCTTTAACACTGTTTATTCGAAATATCCACATCATGGGATCCAGTATATTGCATAGTTTAACTGTCTGGACTAGTTTTGAACTCTATATAAATCAGGAATTACAATATTGTCAATTTAACAGTTACAAATGATCATAACAAGCTTTTTACAGTATGTAGAAATGCAGCACTGAGGTCCTGTATGTACACTGAAGTGACAAAAGACAGAAGACTAATTTACTCCTTTGGAAACAAGTTAGAGCTTAGCTGATAGTGCATGTATCTCCTGTTTCCAGGCCTGGATGTGCAGATAAACAGACACCCCTTTATGTCCCCAGAATATGATATTCTCAATAACAAGATAAATAATGTTAATCCCTAGTTTCATGGCACTTGCATAAGCAGTACTCCAGACATATGCACAAATGTATGACATAAAGATGTATGGACACAGACATCCCCCTATTTCTCCAGAATATGATATTATCAATAACTTATGCCAAATAATGTTGATACAAAGTTTCAGGGTAATTGAATAAGTGGTTCTCCAGCTATAGTGTGACAGATGTAGGTATGTCCGTATGGACGACTGCCTAAATTGTATCTCCTCACAGGGGATTTCATCCCCAGCTGAAGAAAATAACTGGCAAGAAAGTGTCAATTTTTCTTATACAATACACATGATCATACTTGACTTGAGAGACTCACAGAATACAGCTGTGGACAGAGTATGAAACATGAGGTCTGCATCATCCAGAAAGCAAAAAGTGTGGCGGAAATCAATCGGTACAGTAAGATTTTTAAAAAAGCTCTTCACAGGAATGCTTAATAAAATGTCAGCTTGCGAGGTTCGGGGGGCGTGAAGCTGGGGGGGCTGCTAATCTCTAATCTTTCAATTTTCTAATCTCCAGTTAATTAGTTCTATTTACTATTTAAGACCTGATCACCTGCACCTTTTCTGTCTAGTGTTTCGTTTTGTTTTTTTTAGCAAACGCTCAGACGCCGTCGTTTCGTGCTTCACCTCTAATATCTAAACTTCGTTGCCTCGCTCACGCAGGTCGTTTCTCTGCACATCGCTGCCAAGATATTATCAATCATTTTCTTACCTGCTCAGGTGATCTTTCTTTTCAATCAGCTTCTCTTTTCGGCTCCAAGAGCTCCAACGTTACTCTTTCCTGTTCCATCCGGTCTCCACCTCGGCATCATAGCCGTCCAAAGCGCAGCTTCAATACTCAACTTGTCTGCAACTTTATCAGAAAGTCTGGTCCTCCGTTAAACTTCCAAGCTCCTTCAACATGACATCCTCATTCCCGTTGTCTGCGATTGCCTTACCTTAGCTCTATTTAATTCTACCACGAAGTTTTGTCGGCTTAATCCTTCTTTACTCCTCGCTTGTAATCAGACGCCCCTCCCCTCGCTCCCACTGAGCCAGCACAATTACCGTTTCATCAGAACATCCTGCCCTGGACCTCCATCAGCTACGTTCAACCTTTTAAAGACGTATC
This sequence comes from Acipenser ruthenus, assembly GCF_902713425.1. NCBI lineage: Eukaryota > Metazoa > Chordata > Actinopteri > Acipenseriformes > Acipenseridae > Acipenser > Acipenser ruthenus. The sequence goes on along the minus strand of NC_081189.1, from coordinate 100,255,041 downwards.
CAGCCCATTCTCCCATTCACTCAATTTTTAACTAGTGGCGGCTCGTGACTCGACTGGTCACAACATTCTCCAACTACACTATTGTACTGTAACTTTTCCACCGGCGCCTCACAGACTATGGTTACCACGGCAACGCCCTTATTGAGTGACTGCGGGGAGCGGTAAGTTGTCATGGTGACCAGGCAGCTTCATCAGGCTCTGCGTGCTCTGCGCCTCAGCACTGCAATCTTCCGGCTTCCTGTTGCTGCACTTTCACAACTGGCAGAGACGAATTCAACGCGCCGAACCATAACATCTAAATATTGCGTTAACTTATTTCTATTCATGACTATCTGTCCTAAACATGTCTAGAATATTTATTATTCAAATCTAAAGGAATAAGCAAATGTTCTACATAGACAAGGATTTTAATCTTAATAACTTCTTAGATTCTACCCTGATTCACTCAGGTCAATGATGTAATTCCAATCATAACCTCCGGATGGCAGTATAATACCACAAGCTCTCTCTCTATACATTAAACCAGTTCGGTTTCGCTGCAAAGCTCGGACACTACAGCTTTTCTATCTATCCCCGCAGTTCTCACTCGGATGGATTCTCGGGAGTCTCCTCCTGCCTCATCCTCCGTCTATCTATATCAAATGACATTCTTCAATTTCTACTCTTACCCCCCTCCCCCGCCCCTTTGAGGCGGACTGCTCCTGACCAAATCTATAGATATTTCAACAGCCTCAGAGCAGCGGATTTTTCATCCTCTTAGGTTCTACAGCAGCCTCAGCTCTATGTATTCTCCATCTCTGGCTTCATCTAAATCAGTTTAACTCACAGTCCAATATCCACCGCATTCAGCAGATGTCTGTGCTCTACAGCAGATCATCACACTACCGATGGCAATCCACCATTCACTATTACAGATCCCTGCTTCAGCAGATATCGCCGTTCTGCAGCAGACCACCACGCTCTACCAATGGCAGTCCACCATTCACAATAACAGATCACTGCTTCAGCAGATCTCTCTCTACAGCAGACCACCGCTCACTATTGACAGCACTTCTTTGTTTACTTCCTCAGATCTCTGCACCGTCCAGCAGATCCCATCCTCTACTGTTAATTGCTCCTCCCTGCAGCAGATCTCTGCTCCCTCTTCAGATCTACTCACTGTTCTAGCATGCAAGTTGCTTTAGTTCAGTCTAAATCTGGACCTGCACTACTCCAGATCTTTCAACGCTTCCGTTTTCCTCCAATACGCAGATCGTGGAAGCGTTCTGCAGTCAAGGCTAATGCTAATCCCCATCTGATCAAAAATACAAGGTGCTTGTCTTTCTCAGCAATCTATTTATATGTCCACACATCCTCTCAAATATTACAGCATTAATACATGGTAAGAGACGCGGTGAGACTGGAAATCTGTCTTGTTTATGAGTTAAGGAGTTCCACTCTAGGAGAATAACTGGAGTTGTGAAACCCAGTCTCTGAATGTGAGTTCACCTTTTCCATTTCAAGCAGACATGATAGTAGCAGACCACAGATCGATCCCGTATTCACTGACACATAGGATAGTCAACATCTCATCTCTGCCCTCCATTCCAGTAAATGGAGCACAAAGCGTGCTGAGCTTCCCCAGCAGTCGATTTACACACGTTCGTCAGTTCCAGCTGCCCTTCGGCCTCCACTTTTAGTGTTCAAGTTCCGTCTGCTGCGTGCCCCCCCCCCCCCCCCCGGATTCACCAGCTGTCATTTGACTGAATCATCCTCTCAGTAACCTCCTTCAATCTGCTCAGCATTTCGTATCTGCAGCTCTCTCCCTCCTTCGACAGCTTCATATTGTACAGCTTGGTCAGTGTTTTAAACATTCTGTGCCAGAATCTGATTCATCCTATTCCTTCAAATCAAACCAGATCATGGCTTTCATCATCCAGCTAGGGATTTTTTCTTCCCATCATTCTCTCCATACCAGTAGTTTGTCTGACTCTTTCCGGAATCTTCAAAGTCCCCCCGTCCCCCCCTGCTGCACCTTCCAGCCTGCGTATATCAACAGACATTCTCCACTTATCTCTACTCTTTGGAAAGTTTGCTTGTCCCCTTACGAAGATCTGTCCCCTTACGAAGATCTCCTCATGGAGACCATCTGCCTAACGGCTGATTCTTAAGAGCCTTCCCTTCTGCCTCACCTTCCCGCTGTCCGCATCAATGACCATTCTCAGTTTGCTCATTCTACTCTTCTGAAACGCCGCTTCTCCCCATACAAGGATCTACCTATGGAGATCATCTGCATCTGAGCCCTCTTCGGTCTCCTTAGGAGCTCAGAATTCAGTTCTAATTTACGCCATCATTCAGTTGTGTACCTCCAGACGGATCCATTTCAGCGCCGTCAGTTAATTCAGCTGTCAAGCAGATTCCCCTATCTGCCCCTTATTTTCAACGTCAAGGTATCTCATCTGCTTCTCGGCCGCCTTCGGCTTCCTCAGAAGCTCAGACTTCACAGTTCCCTCAGCTTCAAGCTTCCCTGCAGCGACGAAGATCTCCTAATCAGCCAACCTCTCCACCCTCCTTTCTAGAGCAGGCCTCCTTCCTCAGCTGTATTCTCCCCATTCATTTCGTATAGGTGCAGCTACCTCCGCTGCGAGAGCCAACATCAACCACAGTCTGATCAAGACCATGGGCCGCTGGTCCTCTTCCGCAGTGGATTATTACGTTCAGAACTCACAGTTTCTTCTGCTTCTGATTTACTTCACCATTCGGTCGTACCCCCAAGAGGGATCAATTTCAACGTGGTTAGTCCATTCAGCTGTCAAGTAGAGTCCCCTATCTGCCCCTTTTCATCATCAAGGTATCTCCCCAGCAAGACCCCCCCCCCCCCCCCCCCAGGACCCTCGGTTCATTGATTCCTCTCGCTCCTATCATCACTCATCGCCCCTCCTTCCACCCTCCAGAGCAAGCCTCCCTCCTCTACTTCACCCCCTCATTGATTTCTCTCACTCCTAGGATCACTCGTCACTGGATTCCAACCTACCTTGCCTCCAGACCGGGCCTCCTCCCCCCCCCAATCATTCCGTAGGCACAGCCCCCTCTGCTGCGAGGGCCAACATCACTCACAGCCTTCTTCGGCTTCCTCGGAAGCTCAGAATACACAGTTTCTTCAGCTTCAAGCTTCCCTGCAGCGACGAAAATCTCCTACTCAGCCCAGCTCTCCTCCCTCCTTTCTAGAACAGGCCTCCCTCCTCAGCTGTATTCTCCCCATTCATTTCGTATAGGTGCAGCTACCTCCGCTGCAAGAGCCAGCATCAATCACAGTCTGATCAAGACCATGGGCCGCTGGTCCTCTTCCGCAGTAGACTATTACGTCCATTCATCTCCCTTCGATATAGCAGCAGCCCATTTTAAAATTTCTAGCATGCCCGGAGTGGGGGCTACCTGTTCGCCGGGGCCACCTGAGGTTTTCCCCTAAATTCGCTTCGAGGGGTTTTTTCCTCTCCACTGAGCGGCAGGTATACACATAGTCAGGTATACACAGTCACATCCCATTAACAAATTTACTAATCCCCCTTTGTTCGTCCTTCTGGTCTTTCGTTTGTTTGTTTATGTTATGCGTTGGCATGTTCTGTCTTGTTTGTCTCACGGTGTGGGAATTTTCGTAGGTGCCGGGGGTCCATCCTTTGGGGGGCAAGTGAGGCTCACTTCCCCGACCTCAGGGCTAGGCAGCCGCCTCCCTTACCTTCAGGGGTTCTCACCGCGTGAGTCAGAGCGGACCCCCGGCCAAACTCTGTCCTGTCGCAGCTCCTGCGCTCATCTCACTCGAGGCTCTCTTCTATTCTGCCTCTCTTCAGGACGTGGTCACTCGTGCCGAGTCCTATACTAACCTCAATGCTCTGTCCTTATTTTCAGGTCCCAGGCAGCGTGATGTCTCGGCCAATCAGGGGTTTTACGAGCGCCCCTTACATAAGCCTCAAATGCTGGGTACCTCTCTCATCTCCTCCCGAGGGGTGGCTTTTCAAGTCTAACCCTCATATGTGTGTTCAGGTTGCCGGGTCCTCCGCCCCTGGGATGTCGACAGCGTCGGCCCCAGTCGACGACCTCTTTTCTATCCCGTTTCAGGTTGCCGGGTCCTCCGCCCCTGGGATGTCGACAGCGTCGGCCCCAGTCGACGACCTCTTTTCTATCCCGTTTCCGGTTGCCGGGTCCTCCGCCCCTGGGATGTCGACAGCGTCGGCCCCAGTCGACGACCTCTTTTCTATCCTTTCCGGTTGCCGGGTCCTCCGCCCCTGGGATGTCGACAGCGTCGGCCCCAGTCGGTGACCACATTCTGTCCTACTAACTGCTCCTTGCTGCTTCTTCTGCCTTATCTTTCCCCCCCCAGCTCACGCCCAGTGAAATATTATCAAAATAATTATCAAAATAAAAATAATTCCCCATCTCGTAAATGTATGCAAATTATGTCACAAAATACCGCGAGGAAGAGATTTGATATGCAAACCATATTTACTTAAGGGTGTTAACTTTACTAGGTGCCTCAGCGTGTGTTAAAAGTACCGCTTATTGAAACCAGACGGTGTCACAGAACCAGCAGAAAAGCTGCTCAAGAGAGCGAGAAGAGTGAAGGAGAGAGTATTTCGGGCCAGGCAGACATTACTAGGGCTGTGTGAGGAGGTAATAACTAGATACAGATTGAGCACAGATCATACTAGCTGTAGGGCCCCGGAAAATTCACAATATCATGAATCTCACAGAAATCGTGTATTTGACTGCCTACCGTGAAAACTATGCATTTTATTTTCCTTACAGTATGTTACATTACTCTTCACTTGTCACTTTTATCAAGCAGAAGCAGCGTTACAGTACACGGTCCAGCGTCACTGCTGTGCATTTAGTTACTATGGCAACGGGGCCAAACAAATATCGGCTTCATGACTGGTAAATTCCTCATACTGTACAATCAGAGGCGGGATGTTTATTTAGATATTGTTGATGTATTAGTTTGCATTGTATGATTAACATTAAAAATGCAGACAGCTGACAAATAAAAAAAAAGTTAAATTCATCAGAAGATCGCGTTCAGAGCTACGAAAAGGGGACGTTGCTTGCAGATGGTGGGATTCTGTTTTGCTCAACTTCTTTTGGATCATCTAAGAAAAGGTACTATTGACAAGCATCTTGACAGCGCAGTACACAAAAACAAGAAAATCAAACTTGAAGTTCAGGCTAAATAATATCCAAACAAGCAGGACACAAGAAAAGAGCACAGAAAGTGGATAAACACGTAAAGTCATCAGGCTTGAATTAGTGGAAGCCTAGTGCAGCAAACATACCGATACAACGACTGGTCAATGAAATATTACAACGTTTTCTAAAGAAAAAAAATCCAGAATTGGAGCCCTGCCTAACAGTGACACACTCAGACGAGAGTATCTCCCTAAAGTGTACGAAGAATATTTAAATAGAAAAATGAACAATTCTGAGCCTGTTTGCGTTGTATGCAACGATGCCACTGATGACAAAGGCAACTGTGTTTTGTACATTATTTTCATCCCACAGAGCTTTACAACTGCTAATTCAGAGGAACTTACTGCTTACTTAGTAGATACACTGCATCTTGACCCTAACCACGCAACAGTTCAAGGGGTGAGAGTCTGGGCTATGAGAATAATTGTTAGTAGAGAAAACATGTAAAAGGGGTTGTCTTGTTCGATGAAAAGGAGCTTGGCCTTCCAGACTGTGCTCAGTGTCCCTCGAGGAAGGAGTAGACAGCGGATGCAAACCCAAATCCTTCAAGGGTGGAATAGGTAGAGGATGCTAACCTGAAATAAAGGACGGAATAAGTTATAACCAGAGAGACTCCCTCGGGGATCTGAAAGGAGATAACAAGTAGAAAGCTTAGTTGGGACATTGAGCTCTAATCACATAGTTGGCCATAAGCTGCCTATGGATAGGTGTGGCCGGTGGTCCCCTCTGACTCGTATGATGAGAACCGCCCCCGTTATCCAAAGGCAGAGGTGGGATAGCACCTGATCTGAGGTCGGGGCAACGAGATCACTTGCCCCCCAAAAGGAGGACCCTCGGCTCCATAGAAATTACCCAAATCCGTGCAATGAACAAGAGACCACGTGCCAATGCATAGGAAAAACACACGAGACAATAATAAAAAGAGGGTTAGATAGATGCATGGATTATGTGTATGTATAACTATACCTATATCTCTCGCTCAGTGGAGAGGAAAAACCCCCTTGTGGTCCCGGCAAAGAGATAGCCCCTACTCCGGGAAAGCTAGCTATGGTTTGCTGAGCTGTGCAAATGTCGGAAATGGATAAGCGTATATATTAGTCGATTGCTGATGAAGACCAGCGTCCCAGACTCTTTATGAGGTGTGTTGACTCTGGCCTTGGCCGCTGATGTTGCTGCCCCGATCCTGAAGGAGTGAGGGGTGTAGAACTGGGGCGGAAGGCCTGCCTTGGAGATCAGGGAGGCCAGATGGGAAGAGAACCAATGTCTTGATACTACTGTACGGGAAGAATTCACGAACAGAGGGTCTGATGGGAGGAGGGGTTTTCTACAAGCGAGGTACTTAGACTTGGAGCTCTAAGGGCAAAGAGGAGAGTTAATTTTTGACAGTTGTATGAACTGGCCTTGACAAAGCTGATCTAACTTCGATGTGCGAAGTAGGAGGATGAAGTGGGATTTAGGAACGAGTGAGAGATTGCAGGAACAGATGCCGATGGAGGGAAAACTGTTGACCGATGGCTGTGAATTCTGCACATCTGAGAAATCCAAAGAAAGTGGAGACGTGAAATCCAAAGTGAGGAGACGTGAAATGAAAGTTCTATCCTGAAGGATGATGCGTATTGAGTAGTTGAAATGTCAGAGCAAGGACAACAATTCGCATTTTCTGATGGAATTGATTAATGAGGTATCGAATACAGTCCAGTCCAGGGAGGCATGCTTCAAACTTGGTGTCCAAGGTGATGCCCAGAAATTCCAGAGAGTGTACTGGGCCGATGGCTTTCTCTTCAGAAAAAGGAACACCGAGTTCAGAAAATAGTGTTCTCAATTTTGTAATTGCTTCTGTTGGGGGGTCTGATGAAGGCGAGATTAGAAGAAAATCATCGAGCAGGTTGGGCAGAGGTTAAGAAGTAACCAGCAGAGAGCTTCGGAGAATGAATCGAATATCTTGGGGCTGGTGCGGTAGCTGAAGGTGAGTTGCGTGGTGAAATAAAATGTTCCTTCCCAGCAGATTCCGACAGGTAACATAGGGAAGGATGTATGAGCATAACTTTGAAGACATCGGATATATCTGCTTTGGCTAGCCAGGACCCGTGACCTGCTGATTTGATTATAACCTAATGGCGTCTGAAATTTGTATGTATTGCAGAGAAAATTGGCGGGAAGGGGGGGGGGGGGCAGAATGAGAATGGTCAAGAACCATTTATCTGTCTCCGATTGAATAAGAGTGCAGACTGATTGAGGGTCCGTGGTTGCCGAGTGGAGGTTATTGCAGTTATACGAAGATGTTTGAATTCTTGTCAGGCCGGGAGAAAAGCGGTGCTGCAGACCATTGATAAGGTAACTTGAGAAGAGCTGATCGGGGTGATGTTGGAGGGCTTCAATCAGGGCTGGGATGTTTACTGGGGTACTGTACATAGGTTAGAGCGCCATTTCTTAGGAGCGGCTGGGCAGACAGATTGAGAGTGGGCGTCGCAGCAGTAACTGCATATATGTAAATTCCTGCAGTATTTAGAAGAGCAGACAGAGGCATTGAAATTATTTCATATTTGCTTGGAACCAGCAAACGTGATGTGTGGAGTAGTGGTTAGGGCTCTGGACTCTTGACCAGAGGGTTATGGGTTCAATCCCCAGTGGGGGACACTGCTGTTGTACCCTTGAGCAAGATACTTTACCTAGATTGCTCCAGTAAAAACCCAACTGTATAAATGGGTAATTGTATGTTAAATAATGTGATATTTGTATAATGTGAAATAATGTATAATGTGATATCTTGTAACAGTTGTAAGTCGCCCTGGATAAGGGCATCTGCTAAGAAATAAATAATAATAATAATACGGCCGTATTTATCCATATTCCTAGAGGAAGAAGGTGGAGTTGATGCATGGGATGAATAAGAAGTTGAAAATGGAGCTGAGAATCTGTCCCTGAAGCGAGGTGGAGTGGAAACAGCTGCTCTGTGAGAGGTGGATGCTATGGCAGTTTTTGGACACAAGGATGTAGAGTGAGCTGTAGAAGCGCACACTGCACAAGCGTTTGCTCATAGGCCTCCGAAAACCTGTTGAATAGATTGGGATCGGAGGTAGCCCAGTTGATTACTATGTTGGCAAGCAGCCAATCTTTATAAAAACAGCTGGTCAGGGGGCTGGGTCTGCTGGCGGGAGTGCTTTGATTTCCGTGTTCCTGGTGCAAGAGGTCTAGTTGCAGGGTAGAGTTTGGCTTGAACTGTAGAAGGTCCTGCTATTTCATCTGAGCAAATGGTGGAGCCGTCCATGGTGTTTAGAGGTGAATCCTGCATAGGGATTTCCTGGTAGTCAGAGAGGTTGTTCATGCTGGCTAGATTTAGCTCAACGGAGAACAGGGTCGCGGTGTATGAAAAACAAAACACTAGGTAGGTGTGAATAGGCTTTAAATAGGAATTATATCATGATTGACGGGGGCCAGATGATGATTGACAGGAGGCAAAAATTAGAAGAGCTCTAGCTCCCGCCCCCGAATTCCACATAAAGGTTAACATTAGTAGGTCAGGCTATCATTAAAACGCATGTGAAGAATGGCATTGATTTCAACTGTGTGTCTGCCTTTGTAATAACAGACAATATAACAGAGGGAGAAACACGAGCTGTTTACATCTATGCTTAGTTGTAGAAGATGTTTTTTTTTTATATAATTTTTTAAATTTTTTTTAGGTTGATAGGCTTCAGTGGCATATATGATGTTATATCATTTACCAATAATTTGACGGTATCTGTGGTTTTAAAACGTCATAAAAATAAATTTCTACATATTACTAGAAAGCGCTTCGGTTTTGTCATTTCAGGTTTGCATTTAACATTTCTCCCGTGTTTAATATTTTGGGATTAAAGGCAGCAATATAGGCTATGGGAATTATACGGTCATTGCAATTAATGTGTCAACATAATTTATAAAAGGTTTACAAAACTAGAAAATGTTACTGAATGTCATTCAAGGTTGTTTTTAAAAAATCTATTGTCTGCTTGTTACTTTTTTTTTGCAGCCAACACAGACCATTTAAACCACTCTTGTTTCCAGCAAAAGTTTGTTACATTTTTAAAGATCAATAGTGACTCGAGTTCCAATGTTACAATGTACTCGTACATCCTCAGACAGTCAGGGATATATGAAGATTACGAGGCAGGTGTACATGCAACCATTTCGGCTATGTTAATATATTTATATTTACACCATGTACGTGTGATATTTAAGTAGGCTATGCTTAAAATATACAAAAAAATTATGAAAACCATAAAGGTCCAATAAATTAATGTACAGAGTGAGAGTTGAGGTGCAGTCATAAATACAAGCGATCAAATATTAAAAAAGAGACGTTTCGCCAAACACTTTTTGAAATGTAAACAGTTAAGTTTTAATTGACTGAGCAAGTGCTTTGCTAACGTTGATTAATATTACAAAATAAATTGTAAATTAACCTGCCACTAATTCAAGGCAACTTTCAGAAACGTTTTTCTGTTAAAATCAACAGTTGCCAGAAAACCTTTTGTTTCTTAAATCATTTTTTGGTTTTGCTTGAATGTTGCAATTGCGGAAATTACTTGAAATTGATTTTTTTTTTCAGATTTTTTTTGGCATATACTACAGTACATGATTTTTCTTTTTTTGGTTTGCATCTATTATTATTATTTATTTCTTAGCAGACGTCCTTATCCAGGGCGACTTACAATTGTTATAAGATATCACATTATTTTTACATACAGTTACCTATTTATACAGTTGGGTTTTTACTGGAGCAATCTAGGTAAAGTACCTTGCTCAAGGGTACAGCAGCAGTGTCCCCTACCAGGGATTGAACCCACAACCCTCCGGTCAAGAGTCCAGAGCTCTAACCACTACTCCACACTGCTGCCCTTATTCCTTGTTGCACAGATTTACTGAGCTCCTGTACACTCAATACAATTACTGTATAGGTCTATTCATTTCTAGTATAATATCTACATGTATATATTACAGTATTATCCAACGGGGATTAGTAGGTATATGTCCCATGCTATGTTACAAAACATGGAATGGCTGCAACACATTGAAATTGATATAATATGGCACAGTATCGTATAATAGTGTATTCCACATCAATAAAATATACATGTAAATAGAAAGTTTTCTCTAAAATGATGTCACGCAGTTTAAAAATGTTTGTAAAATGTCACCATTCATTTATACCCAAGAAAAGTTGGATTTAGAAGAAAATCCAGATACATACAGTACTGTGCAAAAGTTTTAGGCAGGTGTGAAAAAATGCTGTAAAGTAAGAATGCTTTCAAAAATAGACATGTTAATAGATTATATTTATCAATTAACTAAATGCAAAGTGAGTGAACAGAAGAAAAATCTCAATCAAATCCATATTTGGTGTGACCACCCCTTGCCTTCAAAACAGCATCAATTCTTCTACGTACACTTGCACAAAGTCAGGGATTTTGTAGGCATATAGTCAGGTGTATGATTAAACAATTATACCAAACAGGTGCTAATGATCATCAATTCAATATGTAGGTTGAAACACAATCATTAACTGAAACAGAAACAGCTGTGTAGGAGGAATAAAACTGGATGAGGAACAGCCAAACTCAGCTAACATGGTGAGGTTGCTGAAGACTGTTTACTGTCAAAAGTCATACACCATGGCAAGACTGAGCACAGCAACAAGACACAAGGTAGTTATACTGCATCAGCAAGGTCTCTCCCAGGCAGAAATTTCAAGGCAGACAGGGGTTTCCAGATGTGCTGTCCAAGCTCTTTTGAAGAAGCACAAAGAAACGGGCAACGTTGAGGACCGTAGACGTAGTGGTCGGCCAAGGAAACTTACTGCAGCAGATGAAAGACACATCATGCTTACTTCCCTTCGCAATCGGAAGATGTCCAGCAGTGCCATCAGCTCAGAATTGGCAGAAAACAGTGGGACCCTGGTACACCCCTCTACTGTCCGGAGAAGTCTGGTCAGAAGTGGCCTTCATGGAAGACTTGCGGCCAAAAAGCCATACCTCCGACGTGGAAACAAGGCCAAGCGACTCAACTATGCACGAAAACACAGGAACTGGGGTGCAGAAAAATAACAGCAGGTGCTCTGGACTGATGAGTCAAAATTTGAAATATTTGGCTGTAGCAGAAGGCAGTTTGTTCACCGAAGGGCTGGAGAGCGGTACACGAATGAGTGTCTGCAGGCAACAGTGAAGCATGGTGGAGGTTCCTTGCAAGTTTGGGGCTGCGTTTCTGCAAATGGAGTTGGGGATTTGGTCAGAATTAATTGTCTCCTCAATGCTGAGAAGTACAGGCAGATACTTATCCATCATGCAATACCATCAGGGAGGCATCTGATTGGCCCCAAATTTATTCTGCAGCATGACAACGACCCCAAACATACAGCGAAAGTCATTAAGAACTATCTTCAGCGTAAAGAAGAACAAGGAGTCCTGGAAGTGATGGTATGGCCCCCACAGAGCCCTGATCTCAACATCATCGAGTCTGTCTGGGATTACATGAAGAGAGAGAAGCAACTGAGGCTGCCTAAATCCACAGAAGAACTGTGGTTAGTTCTCCAAGATGTTTGGGTCAATCTACCTGCCGAGTTCCTTCAAAAACTGTGTGCAAGTGTACCTAGAAGAATTGATGCTGTTTTGAAGGCAAAGGGTGGTCACACCAAATATGGATTTGATTTAGATTTTTCTTCTGTTCACTCACTTTGCATTTTGTTAATTGATAAATATAAACTATTAACATGTCTATTTTTGAAAGCATTCTTACTTTACAGCATTTTTTCACACCTGCCTAAAACTTTTGCACAGTACTGTATATACATTTTTTTTTTTTTTTAAATGTTACAGTACTTGTAAATGTACCCTGGATTTACTTGTATACAAGCAGATGCTTTAGAAATTATCTATTTCATGGCCCAAAGTTGATGAATAGTTAGCTATATTATACATATTTATTAGGAAGAAAATATATTTTAAAAAAGAAACAACCAGTCTTTAGCGTAAAGATTTCACTTAGAGAAATGTTACCACAATTTATTTATTTATTTTTTTTAGCAGACGCCTTTATTCAAGGCAACTTAGAGACTAGGGTGTGTGAACTATGCATCAGCTGCAGAGTCACTTACAACTACGTCTCACCCGAAAGACGGAGCACAAGAAGGTTAAGTGACTTGCTCTGGGTCACACAATGAGTCAGTGGCTGAGGCGGGATTTGAACCAGGGACCTCCTGGTTACAAGCCCTTTTCTTTAACCACTGGACCACACAGCCTCCACAATGATGTCACCTCAAGCAACACAAACAGTAATTGCAAGCAAAATACACTGACAAAACAAGGATTTGTTAGGCGAGATGAGATTTTATGGGATCCCTGGGACAAAGTGCATAAAGATTAAACTACCTGCTGTGGTAACATGCTGCCAGTCCTCTGTTTTTTGATTAAAATCAGTAGAAGGGCGGTTTCCTGGAGAGCTCATCCTAATTACACCCCTTGCAGCACCCTGGCAACCGCTGTGGATCTGAACAAAAGATCAGACATCCATCAGTCGGTTTTATTCATCCAGCTGTGAAAAATCTAAATCCCTCGATGTTGTACAACAATGGTTAAATTGAATATGCGGTGTTGAAAAATGCATGGGTTCAAATTGGTTTTGTTAGCTGCCATTAAAAAATGACCTGGGGTATTTCTTTTTAACATGCAAGTGTAAGATTCTTCGTCATATTTCACTCAATGTTATTTGCGACTGAAGGTTATGTTAGTGCAGTGAATTACTACAAAATGAATCTAACTGGTTTGGGGATGTATATCTTTTGAAAAGGAAGCAAAATGTGGGAATTCACCACCTAGATTTACAGAAAAGCTTCCTTACATTAATTTAAGTCCAGCAGCTGCATTATATGAAAATCAATGAGAATCATATGCTGTTTTTATCCTCAACATGCTTTTAAATGTAATATATTCAAAATAATTAATAAAGTCATTCTCTGAATAAAAGCCCCCAAACCATCTTCTGAATGTCAATTTTTGTAAATCGCAAATTACAGTTAAAAATGCTCAAATTTCGAAAACCATTTAACTTGTAATAGTCCTTGGTATTCCGTCAGCAATCTGTTCCAATCTGTTTTCTTCCTTCTTCCCAGGATGAAACAGAACATCAAAATGCACACATCCCCTACAAATAAATCATTCAAATAAAATCATGAAACAAAGTCTTAAGCAGAACTCTGTCTTACATATCTTCTTGGAATACCTTATTTATATTCATTATCAGCCATCACTCACAAAAATGAGAAGAATCTATGCAACACTCTCTGCAAAATAGTTTTCATTAGTTTCCCTTAATTTATTTTGACACAGTTCTTTTGTGGGCAAGGGGCTACGTATTTGGGAGTTCAGTTCAGCTGTGGTATTATTGGTTACCTCACTACTAGAGACATCAATGTTTACCGTGACAGTGTCTTTGTCTTCTACTAGATCACCTGCAGTAACATGGTCACCCTCAGAACCTAATAAGTCAGCTGGACTGTCCAGAGCAGACTCATGCTCCAGTACCTTGTCCAGATGTGCCCCAGCTGCCACTGGACACTACACTGTTGTAGGGTTCTCTGTATCACTGCACTCTAACTCTGCAGCTCCCAGCTCCTCTGTCATCTTCACAATCTCAGTCCCACTTCTGTCTATTTCCTCCACCGTGGGCGAGTGGGGCAAAGATAGGACATTGCTTGTGTTGTGCCCTGTGCTGTCTAAACAAAACGGCATGTCACCATCTGGATGTGCCTGTGAATTCTGTGAGTTTTGAGGCTGGTCCTCTTCAGCTGTGCCCTGTTCTCTTGCAGACGGCTCACTGTTTTCTATCCTGTCATCTGTTAAGAGAAACAGGAGATTAATGGTCAACACGTGAGCTTAATAATAATAAAAATGGTGCCCATTTTCTAGTGTGGCTTCATGACCTTTAAATGTGCTCATCTTTTGGCATTAGTCCCCTTGTTGTCCATTACAGTTTATCTCTATTCTATTAAGGGGGGGGGGGGGGGGGCAATGTTTTTGTTTTTTTTATTAAACCATTGTTTGATTTCCCTCCTGTTTTTGGAGTGCATGAAATAACATCACGATTGTATAGTATATTGTACAGGAAAATGTCTGCATATTAATTCACCATCTGTAGTTTGTTTGTTGATGATATGTTGCACGCTCCATTTGTATAATTAACTAATAATGGGGCAATTTCCATGGAAAAAGAAAAATAAGTCTCACCTTTTTGTCACTCTGTTTTGATAGTACTTTCGGGTTGTGTGTGTTTCCATGAAGTTTTTTTTTATTTTATTTTTATTTTTAGCCGGAGAAATTGTCATTCCAAATGCAAATAACCTAATTAATTTTAAAATACGGGAGGGTATATTTAAATGTTTGCGTCTGACTTTGCGCGACTGCTCATATCATACAGCTTTCTTAAACTGGGTTTCCAATATGTTTTTAGGTTGTGCTAAAACACTGAGAGTGCAGCCTGCCTCATTTGGCCACCAACAAAATGTAATAAAAAAAAGTACGGAGGAAAAAATAACAAAAACACAGACATAGCTTAACACAAATAATAATAATAAAAAAAAATCCGTAAGAAAGCTCTCTCATGGAATGTATTAATTGCTAAATATATACCAAAAAGTCCCATTCATAAGTCCTACAGGACCTGACGCTACACTGTCCCCCGCTTAAACACTTCCCGGCCTGGGAAGAACCTGCTTCAGTCCAGTAGCGGAGGGTTTTGAGAGAAACGCAATGCAGAGTCCCTCCTGGATCTGGGCTCCCTTGGACCACTACTCATCTCCACATAGTGAGACAGAGGCTAGCCAGAGCAGCCCCAACAGCAACCTCAGAACCTGGCTATTGTTTGGAGAGAGTTGGGTGCTGCAGCCACGGTGTGGGGTACTCTCTCTCAGGCAGCGGCGCTAGACTCTCTCCCGGGGGCTCTGGCGATGTTCCCGCGCTCTCTCTCTGGTGATGCGCCGTTCTCTCCCGGGGGCTCTGGCGACGCAGAGTTCTCTGTTGGAGGCTCTGGTGATGCGGCGCGTTCTCTCTGGGACTCTGGCGATGCGGTGCTCTCTCTCAGGGGCTCTGGCGACGCAGCGTTCTCTCTTGGAGGCTCTGGCAATGCGGCGCTCTCTCGCTGGGACTCTGGCAACTCGGCGCTCTCTCTCAGGGGCTCGGACAACGCGGGCGTTCTCTCTCGGAGGCTCGGGCGACGCAGCGCTTGTTTAAATTGTGGGAAGTTCATTAGAATTTTTTTTTTCTTGCAAAAATAAATTAATGTGCTGAATAAAATAATTGATAGTAAAATTCAGGGCAATAATTCTGAATATTTAAAATAAAATAAAAAAAATACATGGCAGTACACGTCTTGATTTCATATTCAAACAAGTCAATCTTTTAAATGGTTATTTGGCCCCAAACTGCTCCACTAGCAAAACCCACTAGTTGTTGCTGCCCTAGTTTATGCAACAGCTGAGCATGGTTTCTGTAAAATGCACTGTGCTGTCATGTTTAATGAAATCAAGTATTTACTTAAAATTAAGTATTTTGTTAGATAAAGAAATATAAATGTATGCGCTGGTTTTTAAGTTGATTTATTTATTTATTTTTACAGCAAAAGTGTTGTTTTTGTATTGCGCCACAACCCCAACGGTGAAGAAACACTGCCCCACAGTTCAGTCAGGTTTATTCAGTTCAAAGCTGGCTGTACGTGGGAGAACAAAGTTCAAAAGTTTAAGTTCCAGTGGCAGGTACTGCTAGTTCTATGAAGAGTGTGAACTTTAGAACACATTTTCTGCAAGACCTGGCATTTTCTCCTGTTAAACCGACATGCCTTAGTAATAGGTCTTAAACCATAATACTTCTTCTAATTTTTCAAATTACTGACCCATATTCTTCAAAAATCAGTCAAAAGGTTAAACACTCCACTCAGCACAGACATTTGTGGCACTGAAAGACGCGTTTCAATTTAGCATGTAAAATGTCTATATTTATAGGCTACTATCAACACATACCACATTTGAATGTCAGCAGGCAGAATTCGCTAACATTTAAAGATGGCATGGCATTCCAGAGAAATGAGTGCTTAGTCATCAATACTGATATTGCTTTATTAAAAATGAATTAGAAAAAAGAAATCTCCCGTAGCATGCACTACTAATTACAACAATTTGCCGCTCATGGAGTGCATTATTAATGAATACTGAAACATGTTACACACAATTACACACTTACCTTCAGAACGCTGTGCCTTTAGCTGTGGCTGCGGTTCCATTAACTGAAGCAGAGGGGATCTGGGCCTCTGACTCATAGCGAGAGCTGGCTCAGCCAGTGTTATGGTATCCCTTCCACCTAGTTTTAGAAATGTTAGAAACACTTATTCCATTAAACAGTATATATATATATATATATATATATATATATATATATATATATACACACACACACACACTGCTGTGCAAAAGTCTTAGACATGTTGCATTTTTCTACTCTGATGCATTATGAGCATCAACAATTTACTCAAAGCCTCCACTAGTGTTTTCTACTATTATAACAACCTTGACTTGCATAAAGAAGGAAACACACTGAGTGAAATAGCTTGCATCACTTGATTTTCAAGGTGTGGTATCCGAAGTATAATCAACAAATACAGAGAAACATCATCTGTAATTGACAAACCCAGGACTGGAAGACCCCAAAAGCTGTCTAACAAGGATGAGCAATACTTGAACATAATATCCTTAAGAAATAGAAAGAAGACAAGCATTGAATTGACAAGAGAACTGGCAGAAGACACAGGTGTCATTGTCCATCCATCAACAGTCCAAAGCACCTTTGACCATTGTTCCATAGTCCAAGTTATGTGTTCTCGTGCATATTTGAGCCTTTTAGTCATGTTCCCCTTTCTTAACAGAGGTATTTTTACTGCAACACATCCATCCTTTAAGTCCTGATTTAAAGAGTGACCTTCATACTGTTGATTTGATGGACAACAACACCTGTGCCTTCTGCCAGTTCTGTTGTCTTCTTTCTATTCCTTAAGGATATTATCTTTAAGTATTACTGTGATGAGTCAAAGGGGTTTCGGTCTGTAATTCAGCCTCCCGACAGTAGAAGGCATCAAACCAACTCGGGACTTCCCTTACCAAGATCTCGTGACCATGACAAAAGTCATCTTTATGAGGGGCGGCACCTTGGTGAGGGGCGGAAGTACGAGTATGTAAATTCCAGCCACTGGAGTCACGTGTGGTTCAAGGACACCTGTTAGTTGGAATTGGTGTTCCACTGACTACCGGGGCGGGGCTTTGCATACTAAAGGGAACGTGCTACTTTGTCCGGGGTTGGTCCCACAAAGGATAGGCGGAGGAAAGGCTGGAGGGAGAGAAGCAGTGCCGGGTTCTCTTTGTTTTTATTTTCACGGACAGAAGCTTTACTAACGTTGTTCTTTTGGTTCTGATTCTTTTCTTTTTTTTATTCAGCATATCAAGAAGAGGACTAAGAAGCTTCCGTTCCTTTCCTTTTGTTTGTTTATTTTTTTTCGTGTAAATATTAATAAAGTAAAAACATTTTACACGTAAATTACTGTCTGGAAATTCCATTATTACTCACACGCCTCACAATTACTCATCCTTGTTAGACAGCTTTTTGGGTAGTAGATTAATGCAACATGTCTAAGACTTTTGCACAGCAGTGTGTGTGTGTGTGTGTATATATATATATATATATATATATATATATATATATATATATATATACACACACACACTAGCTGAAGTACCCGGTGTTGCCCAGGGAAATTCAATATTTTAATATTTCATGCATGACAAATTGGGGAACGGTAGCATTATGGTTTCCTATAAGTTACCAATCTTGGGTGTCGCACAATTTGCTCGGACCCCTTTCCCTACAAGTCATGTAATGTTGTAGCTTTTCAGGAGGCTCTAAGAGTGCAAAGGTCACACAGTCTCACAGGTGGAGGTGTAACAGGTGGAGGCTACAGTGAAACTGGAACTCAGAATTATTACAAACGAGTCAGTGAAAGGTTGAAACACACACACACACACACACACACACACACACACACACACACACACACAGAGAAATGTAAAGCTACTTATTTTTAAGGCACTCTTGGAAAAAGAGTTCTGACAACCAGCAGCTCAAAGTATAAATGAATATTTAATGTAAATTGCCATATGAATGTATTTATTATTTTAACAGTACATATCTGAAATGTAAATGTGGTGGAGTGTCCCGCCCCTATTTATTATTATTTGTATTTTTGTTTGCGGCGCGGATAAAAGCGCCGCGTCTTTTATTATTATATTTAAAAAACCCGTGAGGATGCATGGCTGATCAGCTACTGATTATTTAACTAGCTGACAGTCATGCATCCTTACCAAACGTGTGCAGACTCTGGCCGAGGGGTAATAAGATAATTAACAACTAGTTAATCCCTCGGCCAGAGTATATAAACCTGCAGCTCTCTGCACTCGGGGTTGAGTGTAGAGAGGAGAGTACGGGAGAGCGGAGAGAGAGAGCGCGGGAGACCGGAGAGAGAGAGAGAGCGTGCGCGAGAGCATATAAAATTAACAATTGCTATATTTAAAAAAATATACTTGTTTCTATTAGTTTGGCCATCGTGCCTTTTTGTTTTGTGTTTTGTTTAAATCTTTTGTTTCTGTTTATTTACTTAATAAATCCACGCTGAGTGCAATAGCATTCAGCTTCACCCGCCCATCCACTGTTTTGGTTTGAGTTACTTCCTGGTCCGTGACGTCATCAACCGCACCACTGCGAGCCAGACTGTCACAGTACAGTTATGAATTCAACTCACAGAAGAGATTGCTAAAATTTGCTCTAGCTTTGGAAGATGTCAGATCCTGTAAATATATAATGTTATGCGCTCTAATGAAACACTGATCAAACATTAAAATCTGTATACTTTGATTAGTATTCAGTATTGACCACACTGGGGCACATTTGAGAATACAAATGGGACTTCACAGAACCTGTATGGTAAAATAGTAATACTACAGCTGTCGAAGAGTATGTACCAGTTGCTGCTGGCGTAAACCATATATATAATCCCAGATGTTTGGGGTATTCATTGATTTGCCTGCTTCCACTGGGAGGTTAGCCTGTTACAGGTGTCTATTAGCACTATGGTATTGATTTTGTTTTGAAGTGGTTTGCTTGTGTATAGTTTTGTATATTTCTTTGATCACTGAGTTTATTTTCACGGAGGACTCTTATGTAGAACTGATTTGTATGATGTGTTTTTGTATTTATTTGCACTAATGTTTTATAATCACTGACTTTGCTGGACACCCCACACCCCTGAATGGATTACTGTTTGGAAGCACATTCCACACAAGGGGGTTTAATTATTTTCAATTGGCTTTAGGGTTTAAAAGACAGAAACCGCTGAATGGAAATGGAAAGGGGAGGGCAACGCAACGGGGCAGAGAGCAGAGGGGAGGGCAGTGAAATGAAGGCAGCGAGACGAGAGCAGTGACGAGACGTGACAAGAAATACAAAAGAACATAGAAGGGAAACAAAACCAAACAACCAAATGACCAAGCAACTACGAGCGGGTGGTTGTAAGAGGGGCCACTATTGCTACTTGGAGGGAGAGTGGCATGGAGTTGAGTCTGATTGAACCGCTCAGGAGAATCGAGTAGCAGCTACCACATAGAGATCCCGGGTCAGATACTGACAGCGAACGGGATGTTCCAGACGGGTTGAGCATTTAGAGGGGGAAGAGGCGAGATACCTCCCCCTCGCAAAGATAAGTGTTCAACCTTTCTTTTGTTTGGAAAATGATTGTTTGTTAATGTCCTGTTCTTTATGACTCGGGTTGCTTAGCCGAGTTTTGTATGTGTTTGTTTATAGAACACTACTGTCTGACGTCACCAGTGATCTATTGGAACTGCTGTAACCTATACAAGGCTGGACTGCTGCTGGGACGAGTGAAGAGCACGTTGGGATTGCTATTTGCTACGATTATGACTTTCATCTATTTGTGCTGTCATTCCTGTTTTGCATTTTGTTGACTCTCCTTGTTTAATAGCCTTTTTATTCATTCTAGCTGCTATTATGATCTAGATATTTCCAAATACTGTTATTTGATTGAATTATTATTGCAGTTAATATGTCATCATTGTTAACTTAGGTACTTGGCTTTTATCTGCATAATGCTATATAGTATTTTTAAAGGTTTTTAGAATTTAATCAATAAAATCTTTTTTTTTAGTATTGTCTGGCTTTCTGTGTCTGTCTTTGCAAGGTGTTGCTACCACAGTATCCCGAACATTAGTTATGTTGGTGTCTTACCTATGACAAGCCAACTAAGACATACATTTAACTAATTTGATGCAGTATGAGCCTACTCATTATTTTTTCCAAAATACAAATCATTTACTGTTACTTCACTGAAAGGTCGAATTTGTCAAGTACATTGATGGAGGCAGGAGCCTAAATGTTTGTTTGCTAGCTGCAGTTTAATTGAATGTTTTGAAGTTATAAATTATAAATATTTTTTTTAATCATTGTAGTTTATATTCACTGTACAATTAAACTGTGCTTAGTATATGGTTATATGCCACAGTTCTAAATCATTATAAATATGATTTATTATTATAAAGAAAAAATAGAGTTTAAGTATTGTAACTTTTTTTATTTTTTATTTTAAACAGGCACTACATAACCTTATTTGCTGTTCTCAGTAATCTTTACCTCAATTCACTTTCATATACATTTTTTCCCTCTGAACTGCAGATTTAGTGAACAATAATTTATTTAGTGGGTACAACCGTTATGAAACAATACTGGAGGGAACCCTGCCTGCAGTCTAACAATGACAGGCAGGTTACATACTGCAGAGATGATGCTGGCGCCTTCTCCCACAAACAAAGTGAAAACAGCCCCCTCTACTGCTTCACTGAGGTTATTTCTTTATCTGCAATCTTGAAATAAGAAGATAAGTGTGATCTGACTGACGCAGGTTTAAGTTAAATTTTACTACATCGTATTTAGGACTTGAGAGTTCTTATTATCTGCTTTTTTTTGCTGTTGAGCAGTATGCCAATGCAATTATGAGCCAGTCTTA
Organism: Acipenser ruthenus; assembly: GCF_902713425.1. Classification (NCBI taxonomy): domain Eukaryota; kingdom Metazoa; phylum Chordata; class Actinopteri; order Acipenseriformes; family Acipenseridae; genus Acipenser; species Acipenser ruthenus. Next base: position 100,233,678 of record NC_081189.1, on the reverse strand, counting down.
TGCCTTGAAACCCAGAGACCATGTAGGAATATGTAACTTTGTTAAGTACCACAGATCTGCCATATCTGATGGGCTGGTGGGCTTGAAAATCTAAATTGACACAGCCAGTGGATTGCAGAAAGGCATCTTTATGGGTTACTGCCCAGTGGTGCAAAATAGTGAATTTCGTCATGATCTATCTAAGTGAATTTATGAAGTTGATTAAGTTTTTGTTATGTTTTGAGTAATTCCTGTTCTATATATATATTTTTTTCTTTTTCTTTCTATTGCACTGCTTTGCCTTTTAAAAATCGTATTCTACATTGTTGATAAAATGTTGATTTCTCTCCGACAGGTAATAAACAAAGCCGACCAGCAAAGGAAGAAGCACATGCATGGCTAACATGCCTTTTTCCTTCAATGCTCTGGTTGACGTGACCCACAACATGAAACTATAAACATAAAAACAACTGTGGTTGTATAAAAAAAAATAAAAAATGCTAGTCGTAGTACCCAGCCCTATTCACCAAGTTATTTAAATTAATTATAATTAAGTGATAGGAATATGTAAGAGTATTTTATTAAGAAAAAAACGATTTGTTCTTGAAATAATTTTTTTTTTTTTTTTTTTTTTTACAAAACAGGAACTTATTTCAATTTGATCCTGATTTGATCACCTCTTCAACACCCATCCAACAATGACATTAAGACAAGGGAAAAACACACGAACAGCCATAGTGCAAGAAAACACATTCAATGTCAACCTGTTTCATGGATTTGTTTTTGTGTGATAATCCATGCTCATGCATTCCACAATAAAACAAGGAATTTTACTTATTAAACAAAAAACAAACATACTCCCGAATCCCAATGACACCTTGTATGTCAGGCCTTCGGATAGCAGTAGGAAAAGAAAGAAATTTAGTTAGCTACTGTTGTATTAGTTTTGTTAGTAATCAAATTCCGATTAACTGTTTGGGGCTGGGTGTTGGGAGTTTGTTTACATGATACAGGGATATTCAAGTGAAGGAAATTCCATATATTTTTTACTATTTGTGATCCACGGCTGATGAAAAACAACATGACAATGAACAGAGTAGACAGACTAAAGGCACCCAGATAAAAACATGAAGACATGCATTGGGTTTAAAAAATGGACTACAATACAACTTCAGCATAAAAAACCTCAGACGTTCAAAAAGGGATTAGTTAGTAATATCTATGTGTAAGTGTTGGTAATGTTTTACAGATCATTTGAAAAAGCACCATGTATAAATAGAACCACATCTAGTGAAAAAAAGCTGCCTATACTTAATAGATAACCACTAAAGGTAATACTATAAGTAACCCTTGTATACATTGTATTGTACTTAGCTTTTTAAGTCCTTGAAAGCCAGAACAGTACAGCTGTTTGTTCCAACAGTATCTCACTGTTTCCCACTTAAATATGCATGTTGCACACAATAAGGACACTACGGGTAAAGTCTATGTTGAGTTGAGAAGCACTCAACCATGATAACATGAATAAAATGACTGAAAATGTTTTAATTCTTTACTGTCGTGGGTATGTTCTCATAACTATTTAATGTATATTTTCTCATATATTGGACACTGGGCAGCAAAGGGTTAAAAGTGCAATTAGGCATCTGCACCTGGGAAAAAGTCTGTAAACATAGAATGGGTTAAACAGAGTAATACACAGCAAAGAGCAATATCCTGTGGGGAGTCAGTGAAACTCTCCACCACAAACAGAGCAACTCCTAATGTAAACATAGTAAAATACTTCCATTAATATAATCAATACAGATTATACTGAAAGCACAGTGAACTCCTTCACTGGACTAACAACAGAACAGTGAACCAATATCAGTCAGAAAAAAACAAAGACAGGTTCTCCCAAATACCTTCTCATGCGTGTTGTCCATTTAAAGAGCCCTTAGAGTTTAACTCTACAATGTCTCTTTCCAATTGAGACTTACAAAGCTGTTTTTTTTTAGAGTGAATGCCATAGGCACAGCTATGATGAATGTATTTTATAACAAAAAACCTGTATAAAAGCATGAGACAGCTAGACAGAGAATCCATCCTATAGTGATCAGTGATACATTTAGAGCATTGTAAAAGATTCTTCTGTTAAATGTAAATTATGTTACAATTATCAGTTGCATGTCAGAACTGCAAAATGCATCTCTATGGATACAATGCATGTAGCTGGTTTTGAATGACAAGAATTAGATTTGACACTGGTAAAACTGGTGCCCATCTACTCAACAAAGAATACATACCAATACATGATATTACTGACCTGGGAGACTCCACAAACCAGAGATTTCCAATGTTTTCAGCTTCTTCTCAAGTTCTGCAACACGATTACCCAAAATCCTTTCAAATCAAACAAAAAGTCATAGCTTGTTTAAGCGTTATCTCTACTAAAAACCATCCCCCCGCCAGATTGGAAATAATAGCACTGCTTCCTCCCTCCTCTTTATTACAGTTTTATGTGTTTTTGTTCACACTTTTTTACAACAATTTTTGTTTGGATTTCTTCATGCAAATGTAAGTATAGTTTAAGGTTAGGCTTAAGTTAATATGACGTCTTGAAGACACCTTTGCAGAGCTAATTTGACTCCAACACTATAAAGAATACAAAACCACCTTCTCATAACCCTGTAGTACTAATCACCAGAAGTTAAGAAGTCTAAAAACAACAACTAAACACACAAACAAACAAAAACATATATATAGCATCTTGGGTTTAACTGAAAATCTTTCAGGAACTTCCCCTAATGGGAGAAGAAAATAACAGGAAGTTATCTAAGTGATAAGTCACATTTAAGTGTTCTATTTACAAAACATTTACTCGTCAGCTATTAAAAGTTACAGTATTTTTTTTATGAATACAATCTAGTCTGATATTTATTGATGTGTTCTAGATTATTGAAATATCATTCATTAAATAACTATAATTCTGCTGTATGCCATTGTATAAAATTGCTTAATATTGTTGTGTACTTCATATCTACCTACGTCTTATATGAAACAATTAAACCTCAATAAAGAGAGTTTCAAGCTGAAGCAATTAAATAGGAATTGTATGAGGCTTTTATTAACAAATTCTAATCCTATGGGACATATTAGAATGACACCAAATTCCACTTAGTGTTGCTGATTCAAGGTCACCCACTAGAATGCTGGTAGGATATATATTACAATCTCCGAGCCTACAATTACTGTTGTCTTTAATCACCCTGAAGCACTCACATCAATGACCATGAATATGTGTTAGCTCAAATTAAGAAACAAAATGCTGACTCCAAAAAAAAAAAATAGTCTTCTGCAAAACCACCCCCCCATGAAAACTGTCAACAAGAACTCAAATGTTATGCAAGGTTAAAATCAGAATCACTCCATACTTGTTAGTTTGACGCTGGTGTTGTAAAACCATATTTTTCTCATGAATTGTCTCGAGGAGAGCAGTAGCCAGGGACTTCAGGTCTGATATGGACTGGGGAGTAGCAGGCAAGCTGCAACCATTGCCTTCCGATAACAATTCCTGAACTGAAAGTTTATCAAGTCAAGACAGAATATAATGTACAAAAAACTTTATCTACACTGTACTTCATCTACATTTTTTTTTTTTTTTTTAAGTATTATTTTGAATATATTTATATAGGATGAGTGGATTTTTTTTTTTTAAATAGATATATATGGTCCTATCCTTAGTTTATAGGGGTATGGAAAGCAAATATTTGTTTGACTTTTTATTAAGTCTTGCTACCAACACCACTCACTTCAGTATGCTTTGGAGATTCCATTCCAAACACTGAAAATGTTTTCAGATAACTTCACAAGATCAGAGTACAAGTTGGTACAGCTGCAGGTCAGTGAACCCTTAAATTGTTTACATATGATGGTGAAGCAATAACAGGCTACCTTGTTTGGCAGACAGAACCCCAGTGAGGGCACTGCTACTAGATCTGCTGCTTGTCTTGGAATTCTTTCTTCGCTCAAGGGCATTCTAAAAGATAAATGCAGTCAAAATCTGACAGTCAGAAGAATAGCTATCAACACAATAATGCTATGTCCTAGACATTATTATTATTATTATTATTATTATTATTATTATTATTATTATTATTATTATTATTATTATTACTATAGCTGTTTATTCAAATAGAATAGTTTAATGTTTTCTCTGAAAAATCTTTACATTATTAGCGTTATGTTTGCAAATGATGGGAAAATGTTCTGATGTCACCAAAAGACATTTTTGCTTATATCGAATATAAAGTAACAACTTCCTGCTACCTTGTACTTGACAACATTCATTTTGAGCAGGTTAACCTCCTCTTCTACTTGCTTTAGTCTTTCATGTAAATATCTGAAAGAGAAACAAAATGGATTTGTACACACCTGTCTGTAGACATAGAAAAGTTTGGATTGTATGTTTGAATTGTATTCTTAAAGGGTGCTGGATTGATTCCACCCAGGAGTCCCCCAGAATATTTTTTTATTTTTTATTTTATTGTATCAATAAGAATTACCCTTTAAACACTATCTGTCATTATCTGAGTTTAGGGCTATATAAAATTGAAACATGAAGCTGCTACTGTATCATGCACATGCGATATGAAATGAAACGCAGATTTAAGAAAATACAACATCCATACTAATTCAACTAGTCTTTTTATATATTTAACCTGTAGTAAATTGCACTGATGAAAGAGAATGTCTGGCAGCATCAGCCCAATTTAATTCTTCAGTGTAATAAGTAAGACAAACCTGTTCTCCATGCACAGAGCGTCCACATCAATAATTCGGTTCTCATGCCCTCCGAGGACGTGATTGAGTTCTTGGTTCAGTCTGTTGGCTTTGTCCTGGTAAAATGAGCGTTCGGCTTTCACATCCTGTAGTTCATCCACTGATGCCTGGAGGTCATGCTCCAATTGCTCATTCTACAGATTTTTATTTTTTTTTAAAAGAAAACATTTTTTTATGTTATATCCAGATGGAAACCTTAAAACTGTGAGAAGTGTAAACCAGTCAATCAGCTAATAACATCTTAGAGAAAACTAAATAGACAGCTGTAAATGAGCAGGTTTGAATGGTTACTTGTAGACTGGAAATGAATGTAATAAGACTCTTATCTAATGTCAAAAGCACCCTTCTAACTGTGCCAGTAATTCTGCTCTTTCCATGTATTGAGAACTCCTTAAATCGGTGGAAGTAAATTAGAATACCTGAAAAATGACATTTCCAGCAGAAAAAATAAATATACTGCAGTACGCCAAGCCATCAATGATATACTTCTACTACTCTACACACATTTTAAACATGCATGCTTTATGTTATCTTGCGGGTGTCAATAGAATGAACAGCACTGTATACATGTTGTGAAAACAGTATTTTTCTTTGTTTCTTTGGTACTGAACCTATAAACAAGTTCATACAAGACATCCACTTTCCAGAGGAGAATAGAGGTTTCTTACTTGTTCTCTTGATTTCTCCAGCTGCTGCACAAGGTCTTCACGTTCATGCGCAGGGAAGTGACGAGCTCCAGCCTCGTCGTCACCCAGTCTTTGTTTGGCAATGGTCATTCTGAGGAGCTGTGGGGAAAAATATACACAATAGACTGCAAGTACTAAAAATACACTTTGTTAAATCTTAGACCAACTTGAAGTAAATTTTTTTTTTATCAATTTCCTCATTGTGCAACACGATTCATTGTCAAGGATTTTTACTAAATCACTTTGCATAAAAAATGCAGTACAGAAAGACGACATACAGCAGACACACTTAACAGGCAATACAATAACTAGTTTAATTTGTTTGCTCCAAGTGAGATTCCAGGACTTAATTACAGCTTGGAATAGGTAGCTGCATTTCCCCAGTTTATAAGTACTCATTTCTCTAAATATGTTTTGCCCAATTATCTTTTTTTATTGGTTTAAAACTTGGATACATTTTTTAGCAGGCAAAAAACAACACTGCGAATACACGGTTTAGAGAATTCAGGTGGAAAATCTGCAGGGATGCATCTGTTCTCCAGAATGGTTGATGGAGTCATCATTTTTGTTTCTCGTAAAACATCAGTGCCATCTACTATCTTCACTCAATCAAATATGAAAAAGGACAATTAAGAAATAGAAGGTGCTTCCCCCCCCCCCCCCCCCATAATTCTGCAGAGCAAACAGTCTGCATACAGTATTATATTATGCAGTCAAGCTGCTACCTCCCGGTTGCTTTCAGTGTGATAAATAATAGCCCACCTTGTTATCCCCCAGTGCTTCTCCCAACCTCTGCTTCAGATCCTTTATTTCTTCTACCAGTTGTTTATTGTGTTCACGGGAGTCTCTCAACAGCTGGGCAAGATTCACCTGAAACCATATTCTGGCTGGATAAGCAGTGTAAGAGCTCATTGGCTTACCAGTAAATGCATTTAGATACAAAAAAACGGCAGGTTAAAAATACTTACTGATATTACTGCAATTTGTTTGGAAGAAATAATGATGGATAACAAAAAAAAGCCATGATATAAATCCTGAAATAATTACATTTGCTTTATTTGGCTTTGTTGTTCCCTACCTAGACTTTGCTTTAAAATATTTGAAAATCGCTCAAATGCTATACTTCCAATTTTTACCAAAGCACTCTCAAGCTGATCTAATTAGCCTTATTCCATGTCTGTGGAGTGTCTCAGCACATTTATTAGGACATATTTCTTTGTATTGGTGTTGGAAAAAAAACAGAGTTCTTTTGACAGTTCTGATTTACTGATGTAATTAAGGGAGCTATGGAAGCCTTAGAATTAAAGCATGATGGTGTACCAGATATAAAGACGAAAAAAGTTTGTTCTTTAGCTGTAATTTGTCTGCAGAGTTAAAAGATAACTGAGGCTTTGAAATCTATTTTGTTACTTCTTCATTTTAGCAAACTTGTGATTTGTCTTTCTTTTCATTCAAATGAAATCTGTTGGCTCATTGTTTTTAAATGTAGTATTTCAAAATTCTGAAGCACAACAGTATACATAAAAAAGAAACTGTTGCTACCTGGTTCCTATTCACTTCCTGTGTTGTATTATTATTATTATTTGTTTATTTAGCAGACGCATTTATCCAAGGTGACTTACAGAGACTAGGGTGTGTGAACTATGCATCAGCTGCAGAGTCACTTACAATTACATCTCACCCGAAAGACGGAGCACAAGGAGGTTAAGTGACTTGCTCAGGGTCACACAATGAGTCAGTGGCTGAGGTGGGATTTGAACCGGGGACCTCCTGGTTACAAGCCCTTTTCTTTAACCACTGGACCACACAACCTCCTCACCACTGGACCACACAGCCTCCTCATGGTGTGATTGCAGCTATAGCACTGGAGTACAACTGACCTGAGGCACAGGAAGTGATGCTGCCAGTGCTAACAAGTATGTCAAGGAAACACTTACAAGTGTGACGAAATAGTTAATGATCCTCAACAGTACACAAGGATAATATACAATAAGAAATGGCACATAACAGTTAAATGAAAATTAGATGACTGGTATTAATGACCTAGATGTCTGTAGGTAAGCAAATGAGGTGTTAGTATAATGGAGTATATACAATCATTGATATTTAGAATTACCTGTGGTGTTCTCAAGATGTAAAAATGGAAGTGTGACATACAGATGATAGGATGTACTAATCCAGACACAGCTCTACATATCCCCACAAGCTGATACTACCAATAACCAATGCTACACTAAGTTTTACCACAACTGGACAAGTGATTTTGACACGGTTCTAACAGTTCTTATCTGCCTAATAATACACATACCTGATTTCGTTTTTCAGGTGGTAAAGAAGGGTCACCATCCTACAAAAAAAACAACATTTTATATCATTAGTCATTTTTTATTGTATATCATTGTTATTTAAACAGATCTGCAGTTTCCTAATGTTAAATGCAATATCTATTTGTAATAGCCGACTGCGGGGAGATGATGTGCCAAATATATTAGTTGTGCATCACAAATATGCTTCCCTCACTTAACTTCAGAAAACCAGACTTGAGGAATGTTTTCAGAAGCTGGAATTGTAGGTAATCATGGCACACAATAATCTAAACAGAAACAACAATAGAGATTGACAAAGCACACACATAATACAATATAAAACAGGTGATATTAAATAGAAGGACAATGTAGATGATATTTAACTTAAATACCACAACCAAAAATATTAAGACCTATCAGGACGAATGGGAAGATGCAATTATCCAGTGTGGGAAGGGAATCCATATAAAAGAAAGCCACAGGCATGACAGAAGATCTTCGTGAGTTAGCGGTTTCCTCTAGTGGGGTATATGGTTCAAGCCAGCCTAGGCAGGTGTGTGTGTGTGTGTGTTTGTGCCTCTGCTGCAGCTGGGAGCATGTGCTCACTGATGGTTCTTGAGTGCACCTAAAACAGAACAGGCTGTAACTATTCTGAGCCAGAGTAAGCTCCAAACAAAATGGAGACCAACATGTAGACTAATATATATGTTAGTAATATCCCCCAACTTGTACATGTAAAAACATAAGTGTGGCATACTCTACATATGTTACAGGATAGAAAGAGACCTATGGTTAGAGGTAGAAGAGTTTTAGATTCCCCTCTAATACACACACAAATAAAGACATATGGACAAGCATCTCCATATTCTCCCAGAATCTGATAACTCTCAATACCTTATGCTTAATAATGTCCTAAAAACATTCTCACAAAATCACCATGTTTGTAGATATCTGTGAAATTCAGAAGTGTGATATGGACAGGTGCCTCCACTATATCCCCACACACTGGAGAAAATGAACTACAGTATATCATTTTCAAGTAGGCAGCAAGCCGTACAATGAGCTCTCTGTACTTCTTCTTCAGAGACTGGTGCCGCTCCCTCAGCTGGTTGGCCATCAGTTTGTACTGGTCTCGTTCCTGCTGGCAGGTGTCCAGCTCCTTGGACAGGATCAGCAGGGCTTCCTTCTTACTCTCCAGCTTCCGTTTACACACCAAATACTGCAATCAAGAGGGGAGGAAACATTAGAAAAGCAGCACTGTATTCAGACACAGCTGAACAAGTATTATGTGAATGATCTGGTATAGTAAAGCTTCGTAGCTTTGATTAAGAAGAAAAAAAAACACAACATACATTTCCAATCTTTGAAATATTTCACTCTTCTTAGGTTTGTATTGGGGAAAAAACTGGTAGTGCAAAGCCAGAATAATGGTGCACACTGTTGGATTTTGAAGATTAAGGTTCTATATTTACCCAGGACTACATTTTGACAGTGAGAAAGCATTCAACATGTCTGTTATATAACTTGCATGTCAAAAGTTTAAAGTGATTCAATTAAATTAGAAAACTCGTGGCAGCTTACAGCATACGTGTCCCACTAAGACTGGTCAAAGCCCCTGAAGCCAAGCATAGCCTGGCATAAAACCAAACTGTCTTGAGGTTTGCCTTTGATTTACTAAACCAATTGCTTTGTGGGAAATCGGTCGTGGGGAAGCTTTTAACTCTATAGCGTAAGTTGCACAAGACAATAACACCCAACAAAGTTAAAACAAAAAATGTTCAAAACAGAAGCAAGACACACAAATGGAGAAGATTTTTTTTTCAAATGCATTTAATGATTAAAATACTAACAGAAAATATAGAAGATAACCCCAATGCATAAAAATGACTCAGGTCATATGTGAACATCTCTGTACTGGTTCAATCTTCCACAAATAAATTCATATGCTCTAATAATGCTTTTCAACAACATGATAAACTTGCTAAATGGAACTGCCCATCTAAACTACACTGTTCCCTCCCCAGCTCAAAGCGTCCACAATAAAGTATCATTTCATGTTTAGTGGGGCTTAAAGGGTACAAACACTATTAAAATAGTTTAGTTACAGTTCCTAGCAGCGCAATGGACTGTGGGACTTAATATGACATTATTCCACCATGCACTGTATTTTATGTTTACAACCCGGCAAATAAAGAGCCCATGCCCACGGAAGACATATGCGCTTCTTAGCGTGAACATTATGGCTTGGTTTTTTTAAAAACACAAGGGGTACATTTTTTCATAATGTGTGCATTTCATTTTGAACTCTGAAGTTCTCCTTGACCAATTTCATCGCTCCAGATATCAATGTGCCTTGATTTCAGCATCTGATCACGTCGCTCCATGATCCACTATTTTACAACAAGCCTCAGAAATTGGATACGGTACAGCATTATTAATAGCTGTTCTCAACTCCTTCAGGCGCCTGTTCCGAGTACTGTATTTGTAATGTCCACGCGCCAAAACATATCAGAAAGCATTTTGGGATATTGGAGGATACACAAAAAATGTAGTTTGGTATTATAGCGTCCACACTTCTGACAAACCACACTATCTGATGCGATCTAATTTAGAACCAGGCTCGAGACTACCTCCTGAGGTGGTCTTGAGACCAGTTCTTGAGTACAGTCTTAAACGCTGTGTAGTGAAGATGCTAACTGTATTTAGCACTTTTAAGCCAGTTTAAAGGCAATTAATACGGTTTAAAGGCATAGTGTGTACAGGGCCTTTGACAGCAGTCAACATTCTGCTGAGCAGCACTCAAGACAAGCATATTATCTCTACATCTCTGCTTACATGTGCATCATTATTATTATTATTATTATTATTATTATTATTATTATTATTATTATTATTATTATTATTATTTATTTCTTAGCAGACGCACTTATCCAGGGCGACTTACAATTGTCACAAGATATCACATTATTTTTACATACAATTACCCATTTATACAGTTGGGTTTTTACTGGAGCAATCTAGGTAAAGTACCTTGCTCAAGGGTACAGCAGCAGTGTCCTCCACCTGGGATTGAACCAACAACCCTCCGGTCAAGAGTCCAGAGCCTTAACCACTACTCCACATACTATTCAGTTGTGTCAGGAAAGGCCGAAGTAAAAAGAAACAGGGCCGAAGTAAAAAGAAAAAAAAAACAGGATTTACACACAAAAAAGAATCCCTCCTCACTCAGGCTTCATAGAGTCCCCCTGTGTTTCAAGGACCAACCCTGAGCACAGCAGTGTGTCCCCTTTTGTATGCCAAGCCCCATCCCTGTAGCCAGTGGAACACCGATCCCTATATGGCAGGTGTTCTTAACCTTCACATGGCTCGAGTGGCAGAGATTTACATACTTGCGCTTCCACCTCTCACCAATAGCGTTGTGAGGCGAAACTCAAATCCAGAGTGCAATCTAAGCGGAAACACAAAATAAATACATATACCGAGAAATAGCGGCAGGTCTGGCGAAAGATCTGTGCAACCCCCTCTCTGCACTTTTTGATTATAGTTGATCTGTATGGAAGGGTGGTGGGCAATTCACTGACACACACGGGAGACAGAAGATTTATTTGAAAACACCGCACTGGTGCCCAGGTTTATTATTTTAGAAATTTTCTTTTAGCCCGCAGAGGACGCTGTTGTCCGTGGCCTGAGTACCGGCAGTGGTTAACAGGACCACAGAAATACCAATACTCATAAACAGTTAAAAGCTGGCGCACTCACATGAAAACAAAAGGTGAAATGAAAAGGGAAAATAAAACACAGTAATAAAACTACAAAATAAAGGTGCTGCTTACGCAGTGCCCCCACTGCCGCTAAGCCGGTCAGCTCGGGATCTCCGTCCAACGCTGATGCACTATACACTGGGGTGGCCAAGGTTCCCCTATCACTACACATGTCCCCTTGGGTACCTAACAATATATTTTAATAAATGGTTTATTTATTGCTGGCTGTCTTCGTCAGCCGTGCTTGCCTGTTTAGGTCGCTCGCTCCAACCACTGGAGTTCTTGCCTGGTTTATGTTTACACTGGCCTTCTCACCCTGCATCTCTGGGTATTCCCAATCACAGCAACCCGAATGCATAACCAAGCGCAGTACTTATGGGCCGAGCAATCCCCCAAGGCCCGCCTCTCAGCCACTCAGCCACTCAGAGAGAGGGAAAGTCAACACACCCTCTTCCCCACCTCTCCGTTTCACTACCATGACTGACAGGCAGATCTACGAGGCTGCTGCCCCCTTCCTACAGTACCATGCATGCACCAGATAGTCAGCACAGACCCCCCTCCCCCCCCCCCCCGTTACAATCTGTTACACAATTACGTTTTACATGTTATGGTCTATGTTTTAAATAAAGATTGTTTTAATAATTTGCGGGCCATATCATTTTATTTTTTAAAAAAAGGAACAAAAAGTTTTGAATAATTACAAACAATTTAGATAGTGTACTTATATAACAAATTATTATTATTATTATTATTATTATTATTATTATTATTATTATTATTATTATTATTATTATTATTATTTATTAATTTGCAGTAGTAGTATTTGTAACAAGGCTAATTTGAAAAAATAAGCTTTGTTAACTGCAATTGTATACAGTAAAGTTTTTTCTCCGGTATTCCTGTGGCTGCATGCTTAAAGCCTCCTTTAACTAAAAATAAAGGACTTATGCATTATACATTTATGTATATATGTACACAAGGTGAGATAATATTGGTGAAGATACGGAATAGAGTTCTTTTGAAAACAAAAGGGTCTTCATTATAACAGTAATCCTTCACATAACAAGTGGGTCAGGAACCACTATGTTGTCTAAACAAATAACCATTTTTCTTGTAGACTGCAAGATAAGCATATATTTTTTAAGATGAGTCCGCAATATGTAATACCACTCTGTCTCTTCTGCCTTTGTGGTTTGGGGAGGGAAAACTCGTCATCCCTTCAGTGGTCGTTATGACGTCACCGAGCACGTATTGTAATTTAGATGGTATGCGCACGCATTCGGAACTAAGCCGGCTCCGAGCACAACCGCTGTGTAAACGCTACGTGAAAAATTATAAGAATCTCCGTGATCAGTCGGACCTGAGTCGGCTTAGGTCCAAGTTGGCAGTGTAAACGCAGCACTACAGTGGCAGAGTTGTGCTGGGTCAGTGTAACTGGGAGGCAACCAATATCAGTAACTGCAATATATGTATGTTTGCCCTGCAGTAAGATACAGCCTTCAAAAAGGTCCTCTTCTTTTAAGCTTTTGTTTCCTATCCAACTTCCTCATGCAAGAGATTAAGAATAAGGACAGTTTTTTGAGTGCTGCACCGCAACACTGCCGGCCAGCTCTTGTGTAAACTGTTTTGATCAGTCAATGATTCAAGTGTAAAAAATACTGTTGCATTAAATATATTGGACTTTATACTGTGTTGAATTGAAAATTGAAGGCACTTATTAATTGCCTTTACTAGGAATCAATCCTTTAATTATTTTGTAATTGTGGTCTTCAAATCGCCTTGTCCAATAGCATGGCAATAGCCTCTCCACAAACTTTTCACATAAGACACACAATCAATTAAATGTGTTCTCCCTTGAACTACTGAAATTCTCATTAATGCCATGGTAACTGACATGCTCTGCAGGATGTGTGTCTGAATTCTTCCTTAGTCATCCCTCTTAAGTGGGCGGGCTCCCAGTCTTCTGTGCATGTAGTATCATATATATTTTTTTACATAAATACACTTTAGATTTGCAGTATCCATTTAAAACAGATCTGTTCACCTAATCTGGGCTCCTATACTTGTGACAAGCACAGATAAATAATGAATTGATTTCCTGGTATTATTAGAAAGCCTTTTAAGCTGTTACAAACCCACTTTCTGAGCATACAGCTCATTTTTTGTAACATTTTTATCATTGAAAACACTCAGCAACAGTTTGAATGGTTTCTTTATTTCTTCATCAACCCCTAAAATCACATCTGCTGCTTTTCCAGTTAGCAAACAAAAACATCTTTTAAAAAAATGAAACGTTATCAACAACACTGCAAGTCCCTTATGCTACTGTGCTATATTTATGTACCATCCATAGATATAGCCAGTCTGTATCCACCTCTATGCCAGCACAGTACATAACCTTATTATTGACTTGTATTATTATATCTAATCTGCATTAACCTTAATATACAGACACTTACAGCTCCAGAAAATACAGTCCTGCCCCTGAGTAGGTCATGCTTTTATGAACAGCACTTCACAGAGGAAGAAAAAAAAAAAAAACAATGTACAGCTCAGGGACATCTAGCAGTTTACATAGGTTATTCTTGATTGGCCAACTTGGTAACTAAGGATGTACAGAAAAATAATACTAATGTACCATGAACAGGATAGAATGGAACTGATACCCTCTTGTCTGAAGTGCCTCTTTGGTTCATCAGAGAATCCTACAGGTAGATTTAGAGCCAGGTTGAAATGCTTCTGTACTGACCCCGCTACATATGTTGGTAGCAGTAGAATGACAAATATATTTGAAAAACATATTGAGCAAGGGGATAAGTGAAGAAAATTTAACAATGTCGCGAAAAGAGATACTTAGATTTTCTCCCAAGTTCTGGAGGTTGTGAGTTCAGGTCCTATCCATGTCCAGAGTAAAACTAATTTAAACTACAAGGATGTCTTTTTTTTTTTTTTTTTGCTCAAATATTAATTAATTTTAACAAATCACTCATCATGATGATGATGATGATGATGATGATGATGATGATGATGATAATAATAATAATTATAATAGATAGATAGATAGATAGATAGATATAAATACCACCGTACATCTAAAAAAAAAAAAAATCACATTTCATTTTATTGTAGTAAAACTTAATATGGAGTAAATTTCCACTTTTACTTCATTTTATTTAACATATTTGTGACAGGATTTGTTCGACTTAAAGGTTTCTTTTATGAGATAGGGTCACACATCACCAACCAGGACGCAGTCATATCGAGACTGCGTTTTTAAATTTGGACAAGTTCGCACCATAGTCTCATTAAAAAAAAACTACCAGTACAAGCACAATGCAACATGACACCTGTATACATACACACAGGTGACAAATTACATTTTCAGTCTTATGCCTGTCGAGATGGTACTCAGCATTTGCACAGCTCTAATCTTGTCGTAACCCACGCGCACACACACAGCATCCAGGCGAGATGATTATGTCGCTGCGTACTCACCTCACCCACCAGCCCTTGCCATTCGCTCTCGCTCCTTTTGAAATTACTCATTTTGAAATGACTAGTGCAACTTCATACAATAAAAATGTTCTTATTTTAAAATATCACTATGCAAAACTAGAAACACAGCGGTATATACAAGCCGAGTAAGAGAATCCCCCGCAAACTCCTCCTCCCAGCGCTCTACCCCCCTTCACATCTGCCGTGTTTATACTACGTCAGCATTTAGCTGTAAGGTGGAGCCAGCATAGGAGGGTGCAGGGATTGCAACCGGGAGAGTGATAATATTGCCAGTGAAATACAAAAAAATGTATTTCAAAACCTTGCTTAGTATATCATCCAAGGCACTCAGCCTGCTGCAGTACAGTGTATCAAACACCATGCTGGGGTAATGAGAGAGTGCACACTACTGAGCCACCAAAACCACTTTCTGCACACCTGCTTTACTTAGGAGGTCTGCCATGCAAGTTCCTGTCCAAATGGGTAGGGCACTACAATGGACTCACTACTGTCTTGTTAAGACCTTTTTTCCCTTTTTTCTTTTTAACAAACGTCTTATTTTTACATTATTAAAAAAATACGCTTTTTGTGCGGTATACAGAGTGTTTGCCACATCCCATGCTGGTATATAACTCATTTCTCAGCATATAAACTTTTTTTTTTTTTTTTTTGTCCTCGGACAGTGGTGACCAAGTTTTCCTGAGGGGTTCGGATCCTGATTAGCATAAGGAAGCTTAGTGTTTGAATCAAGACAGTTACCTATTCAATATTTCTAAAGTAGATAAAGACAAATACGTTTGTTTGTTTATTTTTCTTAGAAATGTTCCATTTAAATAAAAAAAAACTCACAGTTGCCACAGTTGCAGAGGGGGCAGATATTACAGTTGCACACCCAAATGTTAACACCTCATTTTAAAAATTGCACCTTTTATGAGTCTTTTTGGAGGCAACGTGCATCATATTAAAAACAGGACACAGACATGATCTTGTGTCCTGATTGAACTGGCGCAATTATGTTCATCGATGGCATATATAGTAGACTATTACAGGTATGTGCAGAAATGTATTTATTTTTCATAAACACAAGATGACGCTACTTATCTCACCACTGTCACTGTGGGAGGTAATATGTATCAGTGTCAGTTTGAAGCTTTTCTATTAATAGCATACATAAATGTTTCCAGCCTCTGAAGAACTCAACCTGCATAAAAGCCAAGAGAATGGATTACAGTCCTGTGCATGCGACAAGCTTAACTTTATACCCAAGAGCACCATCTAGTGCTCAAGCATCACAAAAACAAATGCTTGAAGACACCTTCTGAAATAGTTCCAGTTAAGCTAAATTCCAAATATGTGATTCTAAATATATTCTATACCATTGTATTATCTGTTAATTTAATTTGTGTAAGAAATAGGACCAATCAGATTGTGGGATTGCAGTGTGTAATCAATCAACCAATTGAAGCTGCCTTTACAATCAAGTATTCAGTCGGAAGTTAAACTGTCTAAACTGGTTCCACCAGTTTAAAAAGTTGAAACTAAATGAAAGGGTTTTGGGAAAACTGTTTTTGTCATGTTATATTCCAAACTATATATATATATATATATATATATATATATATATATATATATATATATATATATATATTGTAAGACAGCAGGGAGGGGGTTAAAACCTCCCTGCAGAAAAACATGTGTGTAAGGCACATTTTGGTTTGTTTTGTTAATTGTTTAATTGTTTTGTTAATTGTTTAATTGTTAATTATCACCTGCACCTGGCTATGATTGAAAATTAGAGCCAGGTGCAGGGTTTATAAGGAGAGCAGCCAGTCTGCTCTGGGTGGCTGCTGAAGAGGGTAGAAGCCCGACTGTGCTGGTGTGTGGGTACAGCCGTAATTTAAAAAGGAAAAGGTAGAGTCAATCCTTTTCCTGTGTGTGCTGTTCTGTTTTTTTTTTTTTTTACAGGTAAACAGCTTAGCTGTCCTGTTTTCTTTAGTTTAGGTTCCTGATTTGTGTTTAGTTATTGCTCAAAGAAGAGCTAGGTGTTTTGTTTATTTTGTTTTTGTGTTTATTAAAAATTGCACAACCGCGCTTCAAAAATCCATTTGTGTGTGTTGGGTTGGTGTTTTTAAAGGGGTAACAAACCGTGGTGAGGGCGATTGTTTTACATATGGTGGCAGCGAGTGTAGGCGCCCTAGAGACCCAAGAATGGATTTTAAAGAATTAATTGAGAGGCTCAATAAAAACACTGCTGCTCAAGAAGAGCACACAAAGAAGATGGTGTGGCAGAGACAGGAGCTGGGGTTGGCCCCGTGGATAATACAGGAGCGGGAGCCAACTGAACTGGAGCTGCTGCTGCAAAAGTGGGAGCTGCCGTCCCGAGAGCCAGAGGGGGTGGAGCTGCCGTCCCAAGAGCCAGAGGGGGTGGAGCTGCCGTCCCGAGAGCCAGTGTAAGACAGCAGGGAGGGGGTTAAAACCTCCCTGCAGAAAAACATGTGCGTAAGGCACATTTTGGTTTGTTCTGTTAATTGTTTTAATTGTTAATTATCACCTGCACCTGGCTATGATTGAAAATTAGAGCAAAGTGCAGGGTTTATAAGGAGAGCAGTCAGTCTGCTCCGGGCGGCTGCTGAAGAGGGTAGAAGCCCGACTGTGCTGGTGTGTGGGTACAGCCGTAATTTAAAAGGGAAAAGGTAGAGTGAATCCTTTTCTGTGTGTGCTGTTCTGTTTATTTTTTTTTTACAGGTAAACGGCTTAGTTGTCCTGTTTTCTTTAGTTTAGGTTCCTGATTTGTGTTTAGTTATTGCTCAAAGAAGAGCTAGGTGTTTGTTTTGTTTTTGTGTTTATTAAAAATTGCACAACCGCGCTTCAAAGATCCATTTGTGTTGGGTCGGTGTTTTTTAAAGGGGCAAGGAACCGCGGTGAGGGCGATTCTTTTACAATATATATATATATATATATATGGAAATAATGATTAACCATAGTTGTAAAGTAGTTCAATTCAACTAATTTTAACAAAATATCCTAGTTACCTTCTCCGTATGGAGGAAAATGGACAATGGACAAGGTTCTTAGCTATATCATGGGCTCCAAAATGATTAGTACATTTTGCAATTGAAATGTATTTAAAAGTTATTTCTGTAAGGAACAGTAGAAAGTTATTTTACTATCGGAAATAATGGAATGGATTTTAATACCTTTCAATAGATAATAATTAAGTAGTTGAAGCCTTTGATTTAGACCTGCTTTTCTCCCCAGCAAGGAAGTGCAGCAGTGAGCAGTGCACCTGCGCAGAGCACAGGGGGGCTGGTACACTCACACACTCTGCACTCTTCAAAGTTAGCCTGCACGAGCCTGCACGTCCAGAGCCTGCACATCCAGAGCCTGCGTGTCCAGAGCCTGCGGGTCCAGAGCCTGATGTCATGGAGTGACCGTAAAACCCATCTTCCCTTGTATAAGGGAGAGATAGATAGCTCTTTGATAGAAAAAGTTTTATTTATTTGAAGTTTTCCCACTGATGATGGGAATGGCAATGTAGAGATGGAAGCCCTGCTAACAAGATTTAAGTTTTCGCAGGTACCAGGCTTTTGAAGAGAGCAGAAACTGACCCAAGACTGTGACAGCTACTGGAAGCAGGCTGATCTTTGGGATACAAATTGAATATTTGTGAAACTGCATCTGTGTTAAAATGTTGCAATAACTGTACTGTTTTTTAAAGAATATAAAGCCAGCAGAAATACTAAACAAATTGTTAAAGCACACTGTTCATACTGGAAGTTATAATATGCTCTGTTTTAACTTATAGTTATGTTATAGGATTCTATATTCCTGTTTATTCTGTTATGACAGTAAAGAATATTATTGGATCTTTGTAAGTCTGACTAAAAAGGGAGCTGGGTTGGGGTCACGCTGACCAAAAAACACCTGTGAAATGAGCTAAGCTTGTCTTTGTCTGAGCTACTGGTGCCAAGGTTTATAAACTTGAGGAGAAAGGCAGAAATTAGAATCTCATTTAATTAATTAACTCAAATGTTCACAGTCAAGTTTCTTATTTAGCTTGATCGGAAAGTAGTCTTTAAGCTAAACACAGGCATTCTAGAATATAAGTGTGAATGTTTTATTTTAACAGAAGAACTGTTAAGTTTGAAAACAAGAGAATATAGTGCAGAAATTAACTTAAAGTAAAAACTTCAGTCAAAGCATAATGGTACCAGTCTGTGTCAGGCATATAGTAGGATCTGCTAAAGAGAATGTAATTAATTTGTTAACCTGTCTTTGCTTGAAACGAAACGGTACCAGGCGCATGGGTAACTGGAGAAAATAACTCTTGGCAATTGAAGATAGACTTACTGGTCAGCAGTTTTACATCAAAGGTTTCTATGATGGCTGATCTTTTTAAGAAACATCTTCTGGTACATGAAAGGGAGTATATGGTGAACTGTTTATGGCTTCATTAAATCATAGAAATTAATGAAGACCTAGTAAAACAAGTGAGAGGGAGCAATAGCATAGGACCATATTTAGATTTAGTAAGAATGCCATACATAGGGGAAACTGCTTACAGAAGAATCTTCTATTAATGATGAATGACCTTGGCAGAAAAACAGGTGATCTGAAACTTGCCTGAACAGGATTTTTGGAAAAAACAGAGAGGTGTCACGTTTAGTTTAAAGCATTGAATAGCTAAAATTGGCCTGTTATATTTTGACTGTTTTTGATAGACTGGATTTAAGTGAAAGTAATTGGATCTATAATTTTAGACTTAGAAGTTTGCTATGAACCTTCTACCAGCCTCTATGCAATATGTTTTAGTTAATTGTTAAACCACATCTACACATGTAATAAAACCAACCTACTAAGGAGGATGTCTTTTGATGTTAAAAGGGAAATATATTTTTTACCCAGGTTGGAATAATTAAACCAAAATAGGTGTTATATATTAAACACATCTCTTTCTATGTATTCTTCTATAGTTGCACTGTATTCCCTTGCATGCTGTGTTCAGGAACTCCCTGGTACCGAAAGAGACTAACATCAGTTCAAAAGTTCACCTCACATATTTTGGAAATTTAGGGGAGGTGGATTATGGGATGATGGCCCATTAGAAAGGGTTACTGGGTGTATTTGAAAATGTTATTCACTTGATGGACATGAGCTGTGAAGGCATATTAATGTTTACGATTTAATTATGACTTCTGACGTAAAAAGCGAAACAAAAACTATAAAAACCGAGGTCAAATCCTAGTCAAGGGTCACTCAACTTGCTAACTACAAGCTGATGTGATCCATGCTCTGAAGATCTCTGATCGAACTGGTTGCTGTTGGTGTCGTATTTAGAAGTCTTTGCCTTTGAAGACAGTTTCTGGCCTTGCACTATATTCTACACATCCATATATATTTTGGAAGGTAAGTACTATTTTGAATGTATGTCTCTTTTATATTGATGCATTGCTATATGGTATATGATTTATGTTTTAGGCTAAGAGAGTGATATATTGGATGCTCTAGAATTTAGCAGTGGGTGTTTTTAGCTTTATGCATGCATAGCTTAAGAGCAAAACATGTTATAACCATAAACTTATTGTGATAAAGTGTATGTCCCACACCATAATTTGGAGGTATTAGGACCGTGGGGTTTGGGACATATACTCCATTTTGGTAAAGGTTCCTCTCTATAAGGAGTCCATCTTGGTGAAGGACTCTTAAGTGCTTGATTGTTTTGGTATTTGTTTAATTTATTGTTTAAGTGTTTTTCAGTTGGGGTAATTAGAGCCCCTTTAACCCTTTGCGGTCCATTGTCGGACTGGGTCCGACATTGCAATTATTCCTCACAGGTTCTTTGTCGGACTAGGTCCGACATCATTATAGCAACGCAGAAAACGGGTTTCTAGTCGTTTTTTCTCCGGAAAAAGCCTAGAAAACCATTCAATTGCCGAATGGGAGCGACAGGAGCCGAGACAAGTAAAAAAAAACAAAAAAAAAAAACAAGGCGTGTCTCATGAATAGTCATACATGGTATCTGGTATCAGATAACGGGGCCGTCGTAAGTAAACAAGCTGGCTGACTGAATCAGCGCACAGAGAACACGGACATTTGCAGAGCTTTTTTGAGATATTATAGAAATAAAATAATGACTTGGATCACATTATTGAGGAGTTTGGTTATAAAACGAGTGATCAGGAGATGATTGATCGGTATGTACGACTATTATTTTTATTATTATTTATTTCTTACATATGTGAAAGCTATAGCAAACGAAAGGGTGGGGCGGGGCTGGAGATGCCTAGTGAGTGCTTTGTTGATATGCAGGGCCATTTACACCCGTTTGACTGTGGAAAAAAATACTTTTAAACACTGCATCTAAAATTAACTGCGCGTGTGAAAATTAATTAGACCTGACGTGCCTGACGTGCGATTAATAAATGGACCGCAAAGGGTTAAAAGGGACGGGGAGAACCTGTTAAGGGGAGGAATAAGTAAGAGAGAGACAGGAGAGCACATGCCAGAGTGTGTTTGTGTTTTGAGTTTGTTTGTTTTGTTTACTACAGCGTTTTCATTACATCCTGGTTTGCTGGTTGTTTTGAAGAGGACAAGGTTCTGCACCCACTGACTTCATTACAGTATTGAAGTATTAATGCTATAGGAGACTGTGTGGTCCAGTGGTTAAAGAAAAGGGCTTGTAACCAGGGAGTCCCCGGTTCAAATCCCACCTCAGCCACTGACTCATTGTGTGACCCTGAGCAAGTCACGTAACCTCCTTGTGCTCCATCTTTCGGGTGAGACGTAATTGTAAGTGACTCTGCAGCTGATGCATAGCTCACACACCCGAGTCTCTGTAAGTCGCCTTGGATAAAGGCGTCTGCTAAATAAACAAATAATAATATTATACCTGTTAAGGAACTGGACCTCCCA
This sequence comes from Acipenser ruthenus, assembly GCF_902713425.1. NCBI lineage: Eukaryota > Metazoa > Chordata > Actinopteri > Acipenseriformes > Acipenseridae > Acipenser > Acipenser ruthenus. Next base: position 100,211,718 of record NC_081189.1, on the reverse strand, counting down.
GATTGCCTGTCAGTTGGGATTCGACATAGTCTGTAACTACTCAATCAATTTTTAAGCATTTAATAAACCGAAGTACTGATACTTCTCTGATTTGTTAGAGTATCTATATATATATATATATATATATATATATATATATATATATATATATATATATAATATATATATATATATATATATATGTGTGTGTGTGTGAATTTGACACTGCATGTCCAGAGCCTGCGCATCCAGAGGGTCCAGAGCCTGCACGTCCAGAGCCTGTGTGTCCAGAGGGTCCTGAGCCTGTGCGTCCAGAGGGTCCAGAGCCTGCGTGTCCAGAGGGTCCTGAGTTTGTGCATCCAGATCCTGCGTGTCCAGAGGGTCCAGAGCCTGCACGTCCAGAGCCTGTGTGTCCAGAGGGTCCAGAGCCTGTGTGTCCATAGGGTCCAGAGCCTGCGTGTCCAGAGGGTCCAGAGCCTGCGCGTCCAGAGCCTGTGTGTCCAGAGGGTCCTGAGCCTGCGTGTCCAGAGCCTGTGTGTCCAGAGGGTCCTGAGCTTGTGCGTCCAGAGCCTGTGTGTCCAGAGGGTCCTGCGCTTGTGTGTCCAGGGTCCAGATCCTGCATGTCCAGAGGGTCCTGAGCTTGTGCGTCCAGGGTCCAGATCCTGCGTGTCCAGAGGGTCCTGAGCCTGCGTGTCCAGAGCCTGTGTGTCCAGAGGGTCCAGATCCTGCGTGTCCAGAGGGTCCTGAGCCTGCGTGTCCAGAGGGTTCAGCCTCGCAGCTGATGGCGCCATGCCTGCCGGAGTGCCCATGCCTGCCGGAGTGCCCATGCCTGCCAGAGTGCCCATATGTGCCGGAGTGCTGTCCTGTGACCGGTCACAAGAACATTCAAATGTTGTAACATTTTCCTATTGTTTATTGTTTTTACGAAGCTTTTCAATAGAATTACATGGCACTCACTATTTTATTGCTCTTCCAAATGTTGCCACCATACTGGACCAGCAGTGAGATATCTTTAAGTTATGATGAATAATAGAGCAGAAGCTGTCATTACAGTTACACAAATTACAGAATCAGCTAGTAACCCAGGACACACTGAAAATAAGCACCTGTTTTGAGCAACCTTAAATGTTCCATCTTCCTTTGGTAACTGGTCCCTAGTGCCTAGAAGAAGAAAAATCAATGGCTTATGAATTGCCACATAGAAGTTTTTCAGCAGTATGCTGCAAGCACCTAGTTATTCTCCGTAGTCATTGTGTAAATACCAGTGGCTTGCTTTGTAGCACTTAATTGAAACAAATTCAGATATAGTCATCACCCTTCTAGTCACACCAGTAGTCACCCCTTTATTCCACCTCCAGGCCCTGTTTCATGTTCATGTTCAAAGACTGAGAAGGGAGCCCATAAATCAAGACATTCTCTCTGTATCCCTGCAAAATAACCAGCTGCAGATACTGCTTTGTGGGTTTTCAGCTGAAAAATGACTTATTTGGCATTCTTCAGATGTAAACCTTTTTCTTGAATTCCCTGCCTAGTAGTGGTAGCAGGATACTTTTGATGCAATTGATCATACTGCACATTGATTTGGTTTCTGATTCCAATTTCACCCACAGCACAAGTTTAATTCTACTGCTTGTTTTCAAACACAGACTCCCTTGAGGAAAGCATGCTAAGAATACAAGCAGTAAAATGATCTGAAGCATATTACCTAGGTTTTGAGTTTTTATTTTATTTTATTTCAAATTAATAGATTATTTCACAAATAAACATCTTGGATAAACCAGTTAGCAACGATTTCATTATTGCAGCAAAATATATATAGTGTATTGTATTGGATTGCAATATATTCTTTGTCTAAACAAGTTAGCAGTGATTTTGTTTAAAATCTTAAACAAAATACAGCTTATTTTTCTGTTCTTCATACATATATTGTAGCATATGTCTTTTTTAAGAGCATTATTATAATTTTTTTTCTTCATTTCTTCCAAAATTGTATATCCACACCAATGTTTTCTCAGTAAAGTCGAATGAATCACTCAGTAATCACTGCAGCTCTGCCATCTATGGGGTGGAATGTGGGAGCTACTGAAAGCAACAACTTCAGTCTGTTCAGTGCTGAAACGATATGGGTAGGTCCACGTGTTTCATCTACTGACACAGACATATGTTTAAAAGGCAATTCTGCACAATATTTGACATCTTTTCTTTCATCGGTCAGCTCCAGTTATTTTTTAAACTCACAAAATTGCCAGTCCATTACAGAACCCACTTGTAAATCCAACACTGGGAAAATAAAACATTTTTGGAACGTTTTGTGTGATTCCACATCGCAGGCACCCGGCCTGTTTTTAAAAAAAAATCTGTTACTGTGGATCATCTGAGACGGCTTTGGGAAAATAAGACATACACTCAATTTTACTGAAAAGTAAACAAAACAAATAAGAAAAATGAAGAAAAAATGATCTGCTTGACTTTTTACTATTAGTACTTTCTTCTTAACTTAAATAATCAATCAAAAGATATTTGGATTTGCTTATTATACAATAACAGTACAACATTTTATTTTCTTGGTTTCTTCAGGTATTTTTTTCCCCACCAAGGGTTTTTGACTGTTTCTGTGACTGGCGTACCCTTCGGGCGACAGAAGAAGCTAAACAAACACATTCTGTAAACCTTCAGTCTATGACTCCTCAAGGACTGGCTCTCATGGGACAGACCATTGTGGGAGGAAGCAGCATCTGTGTGAAAATAACAGCCTCATCTCCTGCTGGCATTGGAATATAAAACAAAAGTCTCTTGTATCTTGCCAATAAAAAAAAGAAAAAGAAGATGTACAAAAGAAATAAACCAAAAGATGTTCAACTAAAAAAAAAGGGGGATTAGTGGCAAGGAATGGAATCTAAAAACTAGAATAGCAGTAAGCTGCAGTGTCCCTTAGTCTTAGCCAAATGGGTATAATTATACTATTAATATGATTCTACTACTACTTGCAACAGTGGGAAGTAATGTTTTTTCAGATATGAAGTGAATATCTTTGCAATGGATATACATTTTTACACATCCAAATGTGATTAAACGGTGTGATGAGTCAAAGGGTTTTTATCTGCAATTCAGCCTCCCGACATGATAGCAGGTATCGAATCAACCCAAGGCTTTCCTCACCCAGATCACGTGACCGTGACATAAGTCACCTTTATGGGGGGCGCCATCTTGGTGAGAGGCGGAAGCGCGAGTATGTAAATCTCTGCCACTCGAGTCATGTGAAGGTTAAGAACACCTGCCATACAGGGATCGGTGTTCCACTGGCTACAGGAATGGGGCTTGGCATACAAAAGGGGACACACTGCTGTGCTCAGGGTTGGTCCTTGAAACACAGGGGGACTCTGTGAAGCCTGAGTGAGGAGGGATTCTTTTTTGTGTGTAAATCCTGTTTTTTTTTTCTTTTTACTTCGGCCCTGTTTCTTTTTACTTTGGCCCTTCCTGACACAACTGAATAGTGTGTGGAGTAGTGGTTAAGGCTCTGGACTCTTGACTGGAGAGTTGTTGGTTCAATCCCAGGTGGAGGACACTGCTGCTGTACCCTTGAGCAAGGTACTTTACCTAGATTGCTCCAGTAAAAACCCAACTGTATAAATAGGTAATTGTATGGAAAAATAATGTGATATCTTGTAACAATTGTAAGTCGCACTGGATAAGAAATAAGTAAAGACTGACAGTGAGTTTGCCGTCAGCCCGACTGAACGGCAGCTGAAGAAAAAAAAAACAACTGCGCTATTTTAAAAAAAATATTTTTAATCTCTCACAGCAATCCCCTCATCGTTTCCATTTTTTTGTTTTGTAAATAAACCTTTGTTTTCACTTGCAGCACTGCCGGGACTGTTTATGTTATGTTATTTTTTGTTTTATTATTATTTTGACATTAAATACATTTTCCTTGGAAAAGAAATGTACATAGCCTGGTTAAGATTATTAACTTCTTCTCAAGGTTCCACTGCAATCCCATTGGTTGAATTATTTATAGCTTAACGTCAAACAATGTATTGTTCGTGCACATCAATGTCCTCTGCAAATTCTGTAGCAATTTCATTTCCTAAAAATAACTCTTCTATCCCACCTACCTCTCACTTTTAGAGCTTTGGCAAATGACAGAAAGGACACAGCAAGTTTCCAGCCCCCCTTCATCGTCCCCTCTATGTTTCCTTTCAAAACTGCCTTAAAAACTTGTCCTTTTCAGAAAAAAAGAGCCTTTGAAAGGACTGTGTCTCTGCAATGCAGTGTGCTCTTACTTTAAGACAAATTCTATTGAATAAAGTATGGAAAAACATATAGGGGTGAGTATTATTAGACTTTTCTTTTCCTGGTCCTGTGTTAACCTGCCACAAGGGCCTGATTTTAAAAACACAGTAATTTCATTTTGACTTAATGTACTCACTTTTATCTGTTTTAAAAGTATAGATCTGCTTTGCTTTTGTTTTTCAAGTTTATTTGTTCTGTTTGCTAAATGACGTTTTGTTAATAAGTGTGAAAAGTGTGATTTGCTTTTTTAGTTCCTGATATTACTAGACTTACTCAACAAAAGTTACCAAGCTTTGGAAATTAGGCTCTAGGTCAGTGTTTTTCAAACTTTTTTTCACACAACCCACTTTAACCAAATGGTCCACCCATGCAAAGAAAGTGGTTGTTCAAATGAAACAAAATCTTAGTTCCCTCTCACGGATTCCCTACCATTAACTCAATAAACTAAACAAAAACACCCCCGTCAGGAAAACTAATAAACGACTGGCTTCTACCTTTTTCGCAGCTTGCTTTTCAGCTCGCTCATGCTCTGTCTCTTCTGTGCGGGGTCGAGCTCGAGTTTCCCTCCCACATTTACTTAATGTGACTGGTGAGCCTGCTTGGTCCTCACAATCTCACTCCAAACAGGTTCATGAGTGCAACACGCATATCAGGCACAGAGTTCAGACGGTTCCTTTGCGTTGTCTTCACTTTTGTTGAAACGGAAAATCACTCCTCGCACATATAGGTCGCCGTGAAGGGCAGTAGCAACAAAATGCTTTTTTTACTCAACACTGGATACTCCTGGGAGATGATAATCCAGAATGATGACAACTTTACGGACATGTGGCATGTTTTTAATGTGCTGTCACAGGTCAGGTGCAGCAGCTCAGTCCTCCTCAGTAGGAGTCAGCTTTAAGTCAATCACTGACTCTGGGCTTTCAAACTCAATGGGATTTTTCACCCACCTATTGTCTTTCAAAATGTCAAACTTCTCCTCTGGAAAGTAGCGATAAAAATGGTCAATCAGTGCAGTCAGATGCATCTTAATGGGGCTTGTCAGTTCATTGACAGTTTCCTTACTAATATTGTTTTCTTCAATGTGCGGCAGCATTGTGGGGAACATGTAGTAGTTGGGGATTTTCAGTCGCACTTGCCACAGTTTCATTGACTTTTGTAAAGCAACTATTTGTTCCCAGTGCTGAAAAATATCACCATCCTTTCCTTGCAATTTTAGGTTCAGTTAGTTTAGAATCGCAAAGATATCTGCAAGGTAAGACAGAGTTAAAAGCCATTTTTCATCACTAAACGAATTAGCCAGAGGGGACCGTTTCTCAATGAGGAAAGCGTGTACTTCATTCCTCAGTTTGTACACTCTGCCAAGCACCCGACCCCTTGACAGCCACCGTACCTCTGTGTGGAACAGTAAATGTGTGTGCTCTGCCTCCATTTCAGAACTCTCATTCGCCAGCGTTTCCCCGCATATAACACACGTGGGTTTTGCATCCTGATTTGCGTTGGAACAATTCACAAAACCGTACCTCAAAAAATGGTCTTTGTACTGCTTTGTTCCTGATTTTACTTTTTTCTTTGCAGGCTGTTCACCGGAGGTCCTGGGGCTCTGTTTATAGCTCGTGCTGCTCTGTCCTGTCGTGGATTTGGTGGAGATGCTAATGTTCTCTCTGTCAGATTCAGATGTGAGATCCTGGCCAGTAGGTTTATCGGCTATTGGTGTCTCTGGCCCTCTCTTTCGGATGATAAAACGATCCATGGTTACACGCAGCTTGTCATTACATGTGTAGCGTAGAGTGTGAAATAGTTTACTAAAGGGAAAGAAAATTGGCGCCAATTGGATAAAATGTGTACATCCGAACAGCGCATGATCAACGTAGTACCATTGACCATGGTTAATTGCACACTAACAGGGCATGCTAATCTGTTTACTGACCTCATGTGGTCATGCTGTGTACTGCAGAAAGAATATTTCATTTACCCAGAGAAAAAAGGCCTGAGAATCTTTGCTAAATCAATTTTGATGACCCATTTTTTAACCTCCTGCGACGAGGGTCGCGACCCCCACTTTGAAAAACAATTCTCTAGGTGACATAAAATCCCTTAACAAAGTAATTTAAATCATGTTAATCTCTAAATATACATGTAATGGAAACTACACACATTGATAGGTGTAATTCACACTTAGCTAAAGTAATATTTTGGAAAGCTGCTAGATACTTTGCATAATGACTTAGCTAAAATGTGATTTTGTTCTTGAATTTCATAAATTAGCTAGCTATTGTGCAAAGCAACAAACAGAAGTCACTCCTAAAAATGCTTTAGTTTAGGAGTATGAGGTCCCCGACTGGCAGCACATATTTTATATATTGCAGATATACAAATTAAGTTTTTATCTAAACTTTATTGCTGGTACATATCACCTAGTTCTAATGGTTCCAGAACATATTGCTACATGTATGTCCCACTTGTTTTACTTGATACAGCAGTTTTGTACTGAGGGGCAAATTTCTATTTCTCACATGCACCAAATTGCTTATTGCTACTGTTTTGATTAAGGGGGTTCATATTTCTCCTTGTAACAGAAATAATTTATCCCTGTGTTATTCATCATGTTTGAGAAAGCCAACTGGGCTGGGTGATGAATGGGTTTGGAACCTTCTTGTGCACTCAGTACAATGCTGTCAGCAGAATCCACCTCTGCTTTCATCATTTGGTGGACAAACTGCAATCATGCAAGATTATTTCATGGTCATGGACCCTGTTTGTCAAGGTTTTTTGAACATTATTTATAATTGTAATCATAAAGATACTCTCTCTTATGTCTTTGTGCATAATTGAATGACAATAATCAGTTGCACAAACTAAGGGTGTTCTATAAAAACTTGATAACCTACTGTGACAGGAATGAGCAAGGTTGAGACTCAGAGACAGTATAAAGTTCAAAAATAAAGTTTTTAGTAAACAAAAATACAAAATAAACAGGCACGAGGGCCAAACAGAAAGGTTTCAAACACAAAATAAACACAAAACAAAACTTACAAATAAAGTTTCCAGGCTGGGCGTTGCCTTCACTGGTCAAAAAACCACAGCACACACAAAAACACTTCTTCTCTTCTAGAACTCTCTCTCCAAATGGGAGGCTGAGGCCTCCTTTTATGCCAGGTGGCTGAGTCCTTAATTGAATGATTAATGGGTTGATTGCTCCCACCTGACACAATCAATCTGGGCAGGGAGGAGAATTTAACTCCTTCCCTGCCAGTATTTCTAAGGGCAGAGCCCTGCTCTGCCACACACTTCCCTCCACGTACAAAGTACGGAGGCCGCAATCAGCCAAACTCCCCCCCCCCCCCTTTGAACCCAAGCCCTCCCCCCAAGAGTCCCCTTATGTCCCTTGGGTGGGCTATTTCAACGGGCGGTGGTGGGTGGGGTTGATGCCGGATCCCCCAAGCTTCCTTCAATAGTGGGGGCCCCGGACCTTCAAAGCCCATGAACGCTGGTAGGGAAGCTGGAACGTCTCCCTCTGGTGGCGGAGGCAGGAACGGCGGCCCGTCTCCCTCTGGTGGCGGAGGCGGGAACGGGGCCTGTCTCCCTCTGGTGGCGGAGGCGGGAACGGCGGCCCGTCTCCCTCTGGTGGCGGAGGCGGGAACGGCGGCCCGACTCCCTCTGGTGGAGGAGGCGGGAACGGCAGCCCGTCTCCCTCTGCTGGCAGAGGCGGGAACGGCGGCCCGACTCCCTCTGGTGGCGGAGGCGGGAACGGCGGCCCGACTCCCTCTGGTGGCGGAGGCGGGAACGGTGGCCCGTCTCCCTCTGCCGGCGGAGGCGGGAACGGCGGCCCGACTCCCTCTGCCGGCGGAGGCGGGAACGACGGCCCGACTCCCTCTGCTGGCGGAGACGGGAACAACGGCTCGTCTCCCTCTGCTGGCGGAGGCGGGAACAACGGCCAGTCTCCCTCTGCTGGCGGAGGCGGGAACAACGGCTCGTCTCCCTCTGCTGGCTGATGCTGTTCCTCCCACTTTTCCCACCTCCCCCCATCTCGACGCCACAGCGTGTTGATAACTATGGGGAGGTCGTGGAAGAGGTCCGCCTCAGGGTGCATCAACCAGTCCCATATTTCCTGGGATGGTGGTGAAGGCGGTGATGTTGGAAGTGGTGGGGTGGTTGCCGAGGACGGGGTTTGCAGCTGCTCCTGGTCCAGATTGTGGGGGCATCCTGCCCAGCTGTGGCCATCCGCCTCACAGCGCCCACACCAGTCTGGTGGCCCATCTGGACAGGACCTCCACCGATGATCCACCTTCCCGCACCGAGAGCACCAGGTAAAAAGGCTGGCTGGGTCCTCCAGCTGGGGTGGCTGTTGTTGCAGCAGCTTACATTTCTTCGGCTACTGCATCTCCTGCCTTTGCCGCTGTCGGCTCTTCTTCCCCATGCCTCCAGGTGACGTTATCCCACTTCTGAGCACCAAATGTGACAGGAATGACCGAGGTTGAGACTCAGAGACAGTATAAAGTTCAAAAATAAAGTTTTTAATAAACAAAAATACAAAATAAACAGGCACAAGGGCCAAACAGAAAGGTTTCAAACACAAAATAAACACAAAACAAAACTTACAAATAAAGTTTCCAGGCTGGGCGTTGCCTTCACTGGTCAAAAAACCACAGCACACACAAAAACACTTCTTCTCTTCTAGAACTCTCTCTCCAAATGGGAGGCTGAGGCCTCCTTTTATGCCAGGTGGCTGAGTCCTTAATTGAATGATTAATGTGTTGATTGCTCCCACCTGACGCAATCAATCTGGGCAGGGAGTAGAATTTAACTCCTTCCCTGCCAGTATTTCTAAGGGCAGAGCCCTGCTCTGCCACACCTACATTTTAATTTTCTTTATAAAACATATTATGCAAACATGGACAGGAGTTGTGGTGTATAGTGGAAAGCTATTACCCAAAGCCAAAGGCCAAGAGCTATATTGTCCCCTGGGGGACTGTGACAGAAATACAGTGATTCTTGGTTGTAAATCTCCCTCCCGACCTGTGAGAACAGAGTAGCGAGAACAGAGTACCTTGGACGGGTTGGCCCGATTGTTCTTTCCAAGGGTTCAAGGGAAGTCGGCCAGCTAGAAAGGGGGCGGAACGCCGGCACGTTAACTCGTCGACCCGGAAGGGAAATGATGTGGCAGTCGCGGATTGGAGGGGCGGCTGCACTCTTTTACTAAGGGGTCATGTGTGACGGCATAAAAGGGGATGGAGAGACGCAATCTGTTCCTTTGTTTATGGTTACAGAAACAACCCGGAAGGACCATTGTTGTGATATTGTACGTGAGTGTTTTGTTTGTTTTGTCTCATCTCTAATATTTGATTATTGTTATTAGTAGACGGCTAACACGTTCTGGAGCTGTCGCCAGAGGATAGCACGAACCCGGACATCACTACACCTGTGTCACGATAATTATTGTATTTGGACAACGAGCACTACAGCACTCACCCAGGACTGGTGACCGTGTTTGTGTATTGTCCATGTACTATTGACTGTGTTTATTATTTGGGACTTGCTACCCGTTTATTTATTCCACTGCATTACACATTGCTGTGTATTGCCTGGAATTATTGTTTGGTCACCAGACCCGGATTATAATTAAAAACCAATTGTCTGTCTCCTGATTATGCACCACATCACTTCTGCACCTGTAAACTGCAGCCACTTTGCCACAAGGACACATTAGCAACACAAGGGGACAACAGTTTTCCACAAAATGTGAAAGACAGCTTTACCTGCTCAACAGGTCACAATGTTTGAAATGCATTTATAAACCATGGACAGTGACTGTAGGAATTCGAGAAAAAACACATATTAGTTTGATGACCGTAGATTACGACTAATATGCGTAATTAAGCAACAGTACCGGTCGATGATGGCTCTACCATGTGATAGTTGACCGTGACGGGAGTTATGTGTCCCGAGTCGAAGGTGAGGGTGCTAACAAAAGTCAAGGTCAATTACTATGACACGGTAGATCCATCATCGAGAGGGCATTATCGCTATTAAAAAACTATTGTTACCTTTGTTTTCTTTAAAAAATACTTTAAAACCTAGATTTACCTTGAACTTGTACTGATTCATCAGGTACCTTTCCGCTGAGTAAAGACGTTCAAAGAAAATAGTCCCGAACATTTTTTTAAATAAAAAAACAAGGATGACATACATATAAAGAGAAAAACAATGAGTTTTTATTTAGTAAATCGATTTTTGTTTTTTTATTAACTTGTTAGGGTTGTTACTATTTATAATCTGGACATTACCTGAGGAATGAACAGAGCAATTACTGAACAGTCCGTGTATGATGAACTACCAATACAATCTCTCATTAAATACACTCTAAAATGTCTCCTGACTCACCATGTTTCTACCTTTAGCTAAAGCCTTTCTCTCCTGAATCTACATATGAATGGAGCAATATTACTGAACTGTCCGCGTCTCGCTTTGTTGTTGTTGAAAGATGCTGTGGCTGTGCTGTCGAGCTGACCATCTGTGATTGGCTCTCGGCAGTTGCAGGTACAGGATTGGTTTTTTCGTCAATGTAAAGTATTGATTGGCTGGTCTTGGTGGATAATAAAATTAATTTGGACCAATTGTGTCTTTGTTTAGTATTTACTGTCCAATAGATGAGGTCTATGCTTAAACATACAGCAAGTCAATAAGAAAAAAACAGGACTTGCGCGGATTGATTTTAAATTTGATTCACAGTTGGTGTTGAGACGTTCCAGCAGGCATCTACCGTCTATTAGAAAACGATTGAGTGCAAACAGCCAATCAGCTTCCGGATCTAGAGGGCTTCTATTTTGCATAGATGCCCGCTGGAATGTTGAAGTGCTTTACTGTGAATTACATTTTAAATCAATCCGCACATAAATACCGGCTTTTTCCCTTAACATTCTAATCTACAACTAATCTGATAATATAAAAATGCTACTTAAACATTGATACTTTCTGATGCTCGTCTAGAGACAAGTGAAATCATGGCTGTGACAGGACACCATAAAGAAGGCTCAATTCAGAGCTACGGGGACAGCAAATCAACAGGAAAGACACGATTGGTCCACAATTCTGTCATCAGCTGGATCCAAACAACACCCTCCCTCAAAACCAGCCAGTCAAACTGCCAACCCTGCTTCAGTTTGTTATGTTCACTAATGTTTCAATAATGAAATCCAGTGGTTATTAATGAACGGCTAGCTTGTGCTAGTCTTTTATTGACATGCTTTCTTAAGTTATTTTCAAAACTTCTTGTAGCCTGTAAAACTACCTCATAACTTACTATCAAATCTAGTACTGACACCTTGTGGTCATGATATGCAACTGCATATCATTACATCCCTTTTTCTTTGAGGTATAAACAATTTATTAAATTCTTAACAATGAGAATAATAGCAACACAACTTAATGCATTCAACCAAACATTTGCATAAGTATTGTCTCAAATAATCACCTTAATGATTAATCTTAAATCAATTACATTTGTGTTCAATGCTTTTAACTCAAAGCAACATTTTACTTGCATGACATTTGTGCCAAATACTTTTAAATTAAAGATTCAGTCTTTCAATTGTACGTGAGGATCTTCTCAAAACAGGTAAGTCAGTCTGTTTGTTTGATGAAGAAGAATCTTCTGTGAGCACAGGTGAAGACTAAGCTGTAGGGTGGTTGTCATCTGGTTGTTCATGTTCTTTATTATTATTATTATTATTATTATTTATTTCTTAGCAGATGCCCTTATCCAGGGTGACTTACAGTTGTTACAAGATATCACATTATTTTTACATACAATTACATTATTTTTTTACACATTATTTTTACATAAAATTACCCGTTTATACAGTTGGGTTTTTACTGGAACAATCTAGGTAAAGTACCTTGCTCAAGGGTACAGCAGCAGTGTCCCCCACCTGGGATTGAACCCACAACCCTCTGCTCAAAGAGTCCAGAGCCCTAACCACTACTCCACACTGCTGCCCTTGTTCTTGTTCTTGAAATGTTTCTTGAGTTCTCAGAAGGCTGCGGCGATTTCTGAGGATTTGTCCATCTCCAGTCCTTACGGTGTATGACCTTGGGCTTATTTCCTGCAGAATTGTTGCCTTTCTGTTCCATGCATTTGGATCTTCAATTGTCACTACATCGTATCTTGACAGTGGTTTCAAGCTTTTTGTTGCTTTGTCATAATTTTGTTTCTGTTTCCACTTCAACAACTCTTGCTTCTGCTTTAGCTCTTTATTCTGCTTCTCCTTCGAACCGTAGGGTAGTGTGGTACGTAGTTTATGACCCATTAAGAGTTCAGCTGGAGATGAACCACACTCCAGGGGTGAAGCTCGGTAGCTCAGCAGAGCCAAGTAGGGATCCGATTTGCTGTCTGTTGCCTTTCTTAGCAGTTGTTTGAGAATGTGAACTCCTTTCTCTGCTTTGCCATTTGACTGCGCATGCAGTGGGCTCGATGTGACATGCTGAAAGTCATAATGTTCAGCAAATTGTTTGAATTCCTTGCAGTTGTATGATGGACCATTGTCGCTTACCACAACTTGAGGTATTCCATGTCTTGCAATGATGGACTTGATGTGTGTAATCACACAGTTTGCTGATGTGCTGGAGAGTAATGCCATCTCAGGATAGTTGGAAAAGTAATCTATCACTAGCAGGTAATCTTTGCCATTTAAATGAAATAAATCAGTTCCAACTTTTTGCCATGGTACTGTTGGAAGGTCGCTTGCTTGTTGTGATATTTTAGACAAGTCTCACATTTACCTATCATCCTTTCGATGTCCAGACTCATCCCACGCCAGTAGATTGCATCTCTAGCTCTTCTCTTGGATTTTTCAATTCTGAGATGTCCCTCGTGAATTCTCTTGAGCATGTCTTGATGCATATTCTGTGGTATGACTATTCTGTCTTAGTCCATTTACAACATTCAGCTCTGACTCTGGTAGTACTGTCCAGCCTTGATGAAGATTTGCAATTACTGTCTGCAGCATTGTGTCTTTTGCTGTCTCTTTTGCAATCTGCTTTGATTTCAGGTCTGACGCAGGTAGTCCAGCAGCCACCATATTCACATGAACATCCACATCTTTTTCAGTCAAACTCACATCATCTACTGTGTTCGCTATGGGTGCTCGGGACAGGGCATCTGCTAGCACTATGTACTTGCCAGGCGTGTAGATTAGATCAAAGTCATAGTGTTGCAGTTTCATCATCAAGCGCTGAATTCGAGGAGACATTTCGTTCAAGTTTTTCTTTATTATTGCAATTAGCAGTTTGTGATCTGTCTCCGCTGTGAAAGTTGGTAAGCCATTGTTGGAAAACATGGAACAAGTATTGAATAGCAGTTTGCTACGCATGAGGAATGACGGCTGTATTCATGTTATTTTTCTGAAAAGTGATTTAACATTGGATAGAAAAAACTGTTAGTTCCAAAAATGCAAGCACTGCTGTAATAGATGAAGACTGGCTATATACTCTGGGTATATAGATACTTGCACTGCATTGACTCCGAGCAAGCAAGAAATAATAGCAGCTTCATTGAGCAATGGCTGGCCAGCAGCACACGGCTGTACAAACAAGTCCTTTGATCTCCAGCCCTGACATGAAAGAAGCTTGCCCTTCGGGGAGTCCACTGGGGTATAAAACTAGTTAAATAGGTTTTTGCTTAGAATATACAGCTGGTTTATGAGGGGGTCATAAAGCTAGTCTTCAAGGGGACCAGAAGAGACCAGGCTCTAAGACTTCAGAGAGATCCAAAGAGATAATGCCACTGGAATCAAAGGGTCTCAGGCAAATCGGAGAGATGGGAACAAGGAAGATGACAAAAACCAGATGTATGGACCTTTGTGGCACCAGGGGTCTGAAGAATGCACTGAGTTCAGAGGTCTTCACACTAGATCACACACACACACACACACACACACACACACACACACACACACTCACACACACACACACACTCACACTGAATGAAATATATGGTAACAGGATAATGAGTTGTACCTTTTCTATTGGTTAAGTGTCAGAGAAAGAGGAGGAGAGAGACACCTATGCAGAAGGGTATTTAATGTCATGCAACAATTGTAAGAACGAGTATTCTGTTTGTCCTGTACCTGGGACCAGACTCCCTGCATATTTCAATAAACCTAACAACTGATTGAAGAAAAGGACTCTGTGCAGTTTCTTGAATCTACTTACTCACCATCCTTTTTTTAAGTTACATCAGCCATACACATAGCTGTGGAACTTTTCACATCCAAACACTAGGCCTAGACATTCTTTTTCTATCTGGGCGTAGCGACAGTCTGACTCTGTCATGGACCTTGAGGCGTATGCTACTGGTCTCCAGTCATCATATTCAGTAGCTTGAAGCAATACTGCACCTAAACCATCTTTGGATGCATCTGTGGATATTTTTACTCTTCTGCCTGCATCGAAAAAAGTAAGTACTGGTTCTGTTGTCAATGTTATTTTTAACTGCTGCCATTCCTTCTCATGTTTAGCAGTCCACTGAAACTCATTTTTTAGATGTAAGAGTTCTCTGAGGTATGCTGTCTTTGAAGATAGATTCGGAATGAATTTGCCAATGAAGTCTATCATACTGTGACAATCGCGGCAGCGCTCAGTGTTTTAATTGAACAAAAGGTTTAAACAAAACAGAAGACAGGACACGGCACTTGACGCCAAAATAAATAGACAAACAAAACGGATTAACACTACACAGACGGTGGACGGACAGACACACAAACACGGTGAGTAAGAATAAACAAACAAGTATCGTGCTGGTCCTACCAGCACGCGATAGCAATTGTTATTAATATTATCCTCCTCTCTCTCCCGTTCACTACTCACCAAACACCCAACCCCGAGTGAGTAAAACGTGCATCTATATATACTGTTGTGCCGGGATTCAATTACTAATTACTTATTCACTTGAATCCCAGCACGTGAATTAATTATGTGCAACCTCGTGCTCACATATTATATACTTTAAATGCACGTGAAGTGATGTGCAATCCCGTGCCTAAATACAACTATACATTTTAAATAACTTGTGCTGCACACACCCATTTATATCCCGTGCAGCCATCTCTATACACCAACATTAACACACCACACGCAACATACAACACAGAAATGCACACAGGGGCGGGGCACATTGCCACACATACCCATTACGCGTAGTACACCTTTCTTGTCGGTGGGTCTGGGCATGTTGAGAATGGCTTGTACCTTGGTTTCATCTGGTTTTATTCCTTTTCCAGACAACCTATCTCCCAGGAATGTGATTTCCTTTATGCCAAACTGACACTTGGCTTTGTTCAGTTTCAGTCCATTCCTCTAGATGCTCTGCAGTACTTTTGTTAGCCTTTCATTATGCTCTTGTATCGTGGACCCCTACACTATGACATCATCGACATACACCCTCATTCCTGCCAAGCCTTCAATGATGTGTTCCATCGCACGATGAAAGATTTCAGAGGCTGACACAATACCAAAAGGTAACCTCAGGAAAGAGTATCTGCCGAAAGGTGTGTTGAAAGTACAGTATTTTGTGCTGTCCCCATCCAATTTCAATTGCCAAAAACCCTGTGAGGCATCTAGCTTTGTACAGACTTTTGCACCTGACATCTAACTTGTGATTTCTTCACGTTTAGGGATCTGATAGTGTTCTCTTTTTATGTTTGCATTTAAATCCTTAGGATCCATGCACACTCTCGGTTCACCATTTTTCTTTTTAGCACATACCATAGAGTTAACCCAATCGGTGGGTTCCTCAACCTTCCTGATAACTCCAAGCTTGGTCATCCTGTCCAGTTCTTTCTTTAGGCGATCACGCAGGGGTGCTGGAACTCTCCGTGGAACATGAACCACCGGCTGTGCATCACTTTTGAGCTGGATCTTGTATATGAATGGTAAAACTCCAAATCCTTTGAAGATGTCTGGAAACCTCTGCACAATGTCATCTACAGTGTCACAGTGTGTGTTTACTGCTACATTGGATGAGTTGTTTCGGTAGATTCATTGAACTAGATTCAAGTCCTCACAAGCTTTGTCACCTAATAGTGAATCATGTACATCAGGAACCACAGCAAACATGAGGTGGTGTACTTTGCCTTTAACCCTCACTTTTAGTCTGCATGTCCCTTTGGTGTCAATGTTCTGTCCATTGTATGCTTTCAGTAAGACTGCCTTTTTGTGAATGATTGGCTTTTCTTTCATTGCACTGATGTCACTCACACTAATTAAGTTTGCTTTTGTGCCAGTGTCCATTTTGAGTGGATTAACGCTCCATTGATCTACAGCGGTACAATCCATTTGTCCTCCATAACTGTATTAACATGTGTCTGTTCAGTGCTTTGCATTACTGAGGGCTGTGCATTGTCTGGTAGAGTGTCACGTCACCATACCCACAAAAAACGTGCCACTCAAATCTGTCTCATCGACTACATGCACAGTCTGCCCTTTCTTATGTTTGCCTTTTGAAAAGCATTGTTTGGCAAAGTGATTTTTTCCTTTTCACCTTGTGCATTGCTTACCAAAAGCTGGGCATTGCCTTGGCTGATGCTGTGATCCATACCGTTTGCAGTTAAACGTGCTGTTCTCAGTCTGTTTGGTGTTGCTTAATTGCCGATGTGTTCTGTCTGGGCCTGACACAGCGCCGACCACTGCGCTGTCACTCATTACTGTGGCACTCGTGTTTCCACTGAAAGTCTTAGCGTGCTGCTGAGCTAGCTCACTGGCATGGCATATTTTTACAGCATCTTCTAAGGTAAGTTCAATTTCTCTGAGAAGCTGTTCTCTGACTTTCTTTTCATAAACACCAATGGTGTATTATTGAAAATAGCAGAAAAACATTTCGTTGTATGATATGTTGTATTTTTGGAGGGGATACGATTATTAGTATTCTGTGTTTTGCTTTTGCACAAAGCATCCTTTCTGTTTATCATAGATACACATAGCTGAGCTTCTCTTATGGTTGTGTCTGGAAAACCACAGTTTCTGAAAAATACACATATTTCATTTGTTTTGTTTAAAAAATCACTATCATCACTGCAAATGCGTCTCAGTCTTAGTAATTGGGAGTACGGAATGGAGTCACGACAAGCTTTAGAATATGAAGAGTCATATCTCAGATATAAATGAGAGTCTGTTTCTCTGTAGAAGATGGTGGTGTTGATGGTAGAATTAGAAGAAGTGATGGTGATGTTTAAAAATGATACACTTTTAGAAATGTTCCATCTATACCTCAGAGCTGGATGGCACTGGTCAATAAAATTAATGAAATCATTTAATTCTTCATTAGTGTTAATTGAGATGCTGAATATATCATCAGTGTATCTAAGATATAAGATAGGTGTATTTCCTCTGTACTCTTGAAAAACTTTATTTTCAATCCATCAGGCATATGAGGGCCCCATTTTAGTTCCCATGTTGACAGAAGAATATTGGTTGCAGGTTCATTTACTGTCTGTTTATCAAGGAAGTGCTTAAGTGCTTGTAAACCATCACTGTTGGGGATAACTGGCTTTCATTGTTTCTATGTAAGGCAAAATTATCTAGTATTTGCCAAAAATGGGGAGAGTCTTTGACATTCTGCAATGGTTCTGAAAATATCAACAAGAAACTTTTCAGCTTACGTCTTCATTGTTAAACAAGGTATTTGCCAAATAAACATTTGTCTCCTTTTATTTTCTTAGTTTGAATTTATGATTGCATGCTCTTTTCTATTTCTATGCTATTATTTGTAAAACAGCAATCTTTGTGAAAGAATTGACTGGACTGACAAACTTGTAATTCTTCATACCATACAGTAATTACTTCACCTTATGATGCTACTGTACATAATGTCTGTTGCATAAAGCCACAGAGTGTCTGTTGTATGAAGCCAGAGAAGTATACATTTACTCCCTGCCTCCAACTCAATTTTTCTGCCTTGCCCAGGGGTGGCTGTCTCTTGAGAGAAAACTTAGGTGAAACTCAGGTGAAACTCAGGTAGTCAAACATTTCAGCTAAAGCTGTCATCAGAGGATGGATTAGCTGAAGGATCAATGGATTAGCTGAAGTTTTACCTCAGAGTTTATGATTGAGAAGACTGACAAACAACATAATCAAACTACCCTTCCGAAGAAAATAAATTTGAAAAAAAAAACATATCTTCGTGTATGTATGATCATTTCGACAGGTGAGAGTACACTCAGACAAAAAGAAGAAAATTGTTCTGTTTGTCATCAGCATTTTATTCTCTATTATACTTTATCTACAAGACTAACATTCAATAAGATTACTATATGTACAAAAAATCTACATCTCATACAACTTGCATATTTGATTTAGCGGTACTGTTAGATATAGTACCGTAGTATAATTAAATATTGGTAGTAGTAGTATTGCAGATTATTCAAAGGTTTAAAACTGTACCAAACAGCAATGTACTGTACAAACAATGCTGAAATGAAACAGTGCTTTCACCTTGATTGTGTGTAACATTTCACTGGCATCAGAACTGACATGGAAAAAAACACAGATCAATAGTCTGTGTGCCTGAACATTATATTAAAGTTTTAAATACGCTGAGAAAATCCTCATAACCTACAAGCCAAAGTCTGCTGAATGTATGGTACAGATCCATGCGAGAATAATGTTCTGTATACAGAGAACCAGTTTAATTTACTGTACAAATATGCATAGGTAATGATTAAAAAGGCAGCCATTTTTACTGTGGTTTTTGAACAACACAGGGCTAGGAAAGAGGAACATACAGTGGCTTATTAAAAAAAAATCAACCTTAGCTGGTTGTGGGACTACTACTATCAATTACCACTGCAGAAGCACCTTTTTGGGGTGTAAAATGAAGAGTGGTTCCTGCACTGTTAGTAAGTGGGTAACATGTGGGCCTATACTTGTGGGACATATTGCTTTTTAAAGAGTGGGATGATTATCTTTTAGGAGATACCAACACATGTAGTAAGCAAGGGAGAGGATTTTCTTTAAATGGCCAATAAATGTTATACGACCATCAGTTCTAGAAAATTATACGACACCTCAGCACCATAAACTAGTACAGGCTTTCCATGTTTTGGTAGGCCAGAGTATACACTGCTTAATTAGTATAGGGCTGGCTTTCCATCACTGTCATTTAGTGCTTGAAGGGCATGGAATCAAAAGAGCTTGTATCAATCTAGTAAAAATATGTCATCAAACTGGGGTGTTGGAATTATTCTCGTAACAAAATGTGTATTTCCTATACACTGCGGTTACTGCTTTTGCATAGTTTCTGTTTTTATTTCCTCTTTGAGGCCTATTGTATGTGTGGTCTCTTCTAATGACAAAGTGCTTGTCAGTCACCTGCTCTTCTGAAGCAATGCCTACAGCAGTGCAGCTAAGAAGGACTTGGCATGATATCTTCATGGGCAATTAGTCTAAACTGATGCCACAGGACATTAAACACACAACCCTTTTAGACATAAGGCAATAAAATATCATCATTTCTCCCCCAGGTAGATGAAATTATGATGACTATTCTTCCAGTTCAGGCTTTAGTTGGTTGCCATATTTTATATTAAACAGTTAAAAGAGTGCTACCTGGGATGAACTTAATTGATTCAAATTGATTACCGTAAAACTTCAATTAAACGCCTCCGGCATTTATTTACAGTATTTGCCAGCAGACCCGACGCATATTGGAGACCTGCGATTATTTGAGGCTGTCGTTTATATTAGACCTCTAGCTTCACATGCTTCATGCGGTCATTGAGAAGCCACTAACACTCAACCTTGTAGCAACATCGTAACTCAATTTAAACATTCCAGCAACTTTGTTAAAAGGTTGTGTGTCAGTGGGAACTAAGTAACAGTTTTGTTTTATAACAAAATTACATTGTATTGTACACCCTCAAGTATAAAGCGAAAGTATTATTACGGTCTTTTTATATGCACTGGTTAATAAGGATACGGTATGCAAAACGTTGGAGAATGAACAAGCAGAAGTATGACTTTGTGTTTAAAAACTGAATTAGATCTACCATTGTTAATAATAATAATAATAATAATAATAATAATAATAATAATAATACAAACTTCTAAAATGTTTTTAAAAATGAACACTAAAAGCAATAAGTATCAAAAAAAATCTTTTAATCTCAAACTTGTACATTGTTATAACAAAACACGTTAAAATACACCAAGACGTTTGTATCTGACAGCACGCTTAAAATGATCAAAACTTTTAATAACGTAATAACTGCATGAAACAAATATGCATTACATGTAGGCCTACCTTAAATTACGTTTTCTATTATTATTATGTATTAATCCTGACTCACTTTCATCACTTTCATCGCTGTCACTTATTAGCAGTTCATTACGCTCAAGCTCCTCCTCATCTTCCTCAGCTTCAATGGCAATGACAGAGACCCAGTGTTTAATAAAGACCCGGCGTTTATTTACAATATTTGCCAGCAGACCCGCTGCGTATTGGAAACATGCGATTATTTTAGACCCGGCAATTATTTGAAGTTTTACGGTAAATATTTTTTCATTCCAAATAAACATTTAACTCCTCCCAGCATATGTTCCACTTTAGGCAGGTGTTTGTTCTCATTGAAAACCATTAAAAGTCAGAAAAATTGCAACCTTTTTATTCAGATGTGTCGGTTTCATACTCCGAGCTATAGAAGACATTTGCTTGCTTGCTTGCTTACCTATTACAGTACATCTCATATTCACAAGCTTAAATCAACAATGGTGTGCTCAAATATCTGAGTGTTTCCCTTGAAGCTGGAGGTGAATATGAAATCTCTTCTGTCTGTGGACACTGCTGTGAAGGAACGGGGAGCCTGAATATAGATCTCTTTAAATTTGATGAAAAGCTTTTTCTCCTCGTCCCAGATATAGATCTGCGAGAAGGTGTAATCGCTTCCCAGGGCGAGGTAGTGGCGTTCTTTGAAGGAGAAGGGCTGCATGATCATGGAGCCCCGAGAGGGCACAGACTGGATATCCACAAACTGCTTGTTAGTCCACTTGAGGACCTTGGAGTCACCAATGAACCTGGTCAAGGCCAAGTAGAGCTCGTTCTTCATCTGGAAGCTCTTCACCGCAACAACATCCTCCATGTTGGGGATTTCGCTTTGCTGGGTGAACTTCTTAGAGCTCTTGTTCCACTGGAAGATCACTGGGACCTGGGACCTGCTGGCCAGTATTAAGTGTGGTTTTCCATCCAGGTCAACAAACTCTGAGTCTGTATCCCTAAACCATTCATGCAGGGACTGGTAGGAGTAGAATCCTTTAGTGTTCCACTTGTAAAGTGTGGACAGCCCAGCTTTGGAGCTGTCTGCTATGACAAAGAACCATTCTTTGTCAATCTGGAAGGCCTCGATGTCATTAGGTTTGGAGATTTTGGAAACTTCAATGTCCTGAAACTTTGTGAACTTGGTCTGACTTTCATCATACTTGTAGATGTGGGAGCCCCCAAAAAGCTGTGCTACTATAATAAAGATCTGGTCTTCGATCAGTATGGCTTTGCATCCAACTATTGACTGCCCTTTAATAAAAAAAGGAACATCCAGTAAGCCCCACTGCTTTATAATTGATCTCCTACTTGCCAATTAGAATGTTAAATGCAGAAATGCAATATTAGTTGAGGAGATAGCTCAGTATAAAGCACATAGGTAAAATGCTTTTCTTGTATTGATTGGCATAAAACATGTATGAATTAAAACCTTAAGTAGTAGTAATATTAAATTATCAATATTAAGCTTAGGAAATGTTTTATATCAATCACAGTTACAGTAGGTAATGAGGACAGAGGAAGCACTCAAAACCTAGCATACGTAAGAGAGAATTGCTTGTGATGTTATATCCTTAATACTTTAAAAACAATCTGTCCAACACTGCTTTTTAAGATGCTAGTTGTCCCAATTCTCCCGTCTTCCCTATACAAATGTTTGGCCTTGTTAATATATAAAATGATAGCTGACTCATCATAAACCCCACTGTAGTATCACATACCCTTTGCAATTACATTATGTTATTTTTCAGATGAAGAAGATAAACTGTAAGTTTCATACTGTAAGTAGTTCATCCATAAATCAATCATAAGACATACAGTAGTATTAAAAATGTGATAAAATCAGACAAATGTTTCACATTGATTGCAAGGGCAGCACATTGTTAAAATATATTGTTCTATAATGCAGTAAAATTATGACTCATATGATGACTCCAATCTGGCCCACTTTAGTATCTGCACTGCAATGGTCAGAAAAGGACAGCTGAATAGTAATTTCCCTACTGAGATACTGACTGTGAGAACAGAAACTAATTACAATGAAGCAGGGCCGAGCACGGTGTGCAACACAATCCTCATAGGTACCTATGCTATACATGCTGATACGGTGCAAAATCCTGTGTAAAATCATTATCAAAGTGTTAAATGTTTGCAGTTTACCATGTATTTTCCAGATTTATGCAATGCATTTAATGTGCTTTTGGATGTCACTTTACCATCATTCTCTGTGCTTGACCTTGCTTTCACTATAAAGCTTTATGACAGTATGTATACAGATTTGTTTCAATAATTCTGATCACCTGTAATGTTATCATAACTTCTGAAGTTCATCTCAATGTGGTCCCACTCCAGCACCATGCAGTTTTCCATGTTTGGCTGTGCAATGGCTACATAGACATCATTTTTATAATCAAAGGTGTCTACTGACAAGGACTGGAAAGGCAGAGTCTGGTGAAGGACAAAGTCTGCAAAATGAATGAATCAGTAAATAACATGAAGAATATTGCCGACCCAAATAAACATTATAAGCAGAATCTCAGAATAAATTTCAGTACACCCAGCATATACTGTAAGGCTTCTCTGCTTTTATCATTGACAGGTGTATACAGTGTTACACGTCCCCCACATATTGCTCACCTGTAACTTTTCTTTTCATTGTTAACACCCTGACAACTTTTTATACTTATAACTTTAAAGTTTTTTTTTTCTAAGTTGTTGTTAAAATGTCTGCTCTAGTGCACTGATAGTTTAAGGGTTATTGCCCACATTGTCAAACAGGTAACACACCAATAATGATCCATGATGTGGTACAGAACTGAAAAACCAGAACACTTTTTTTTTTTTTTTTTAATCTCTCTTTTTACAGATCTCAAACCCCAGTGCACTAGAGTGGACATTTTGAAAAGAGCTTTGAAACAGACTTTAAAGTTATAAGTGTAAAAAGCTGTCAGGATGTTAACAATGAAAAGAAAAATGACAGGCACGTTATTTAAACAGTTGCAGAAACACGTGGGGACGTGCAACGCTAGATTTTTCAGCACTCTGCTACTTACTCTTTCAACTGGGTTACAAGAGTCCAAGACAATGAATACAAAATAATGTAAAGGAAAAACACATTTAAAAGTAAAAACATGTATTTTACATGAAAGCAACCATACAACAGCACGGTTCACTGTGAGATTTGTTGGTTGGTCTTTCTCATCTTTTTTCATTTTGTACACCAACCCTTACCATTTTACATTTCAGCAACCTGCATACCGCAAAAATGCTGAGTTGGTGTTTTGCAGTCAGCTACTAGGTTTAAGATTCATTTTGGAAGACAAGGCCTCTAGTTGAAACATTTGGCATTAGTTTCTTCTATAAACAAATAGAATTTCTAGTATAACTACATATACCACCACTATGTTTATAGTGCTGGGTAGTGTTATGGATGAATCACTACTGCGCTTGTCAAGATTAGCCTCTGTCTAGGATATAATCCATAGCTTTTAACACTAAATGCTAAATGTAGAAAGCAAAATCTGAGACACATGTTTTAACGAGAAGTCTTTATCAATGGATTCATGTTTCTTTTTGGTCCTAGAAGCTTTGAAATATACAATCATATGTGTCTAAAAGATAAATCAAACATTTAACATTCAAAGAGCACATAAATAGATACACATTGGACTTGGATAAACATCAGAACTGCATAGACCTTCTTCACATCACCAAGAATCATTTCCATTTAATGTGAATATCAGTATATATTGTTCTAAATGCAGTTCACAAAATTTTAACAAAAGAATGGTCTGCTTTTTATGAATGCAATAAAGTTCTTCATGAACCTGTTCCAGAGGGCTCTTAAAAAAACTGAAAACAATTTAGAACATATTAGAACTGTATTTAATTCATAAAAAAGGGATTCAACAAAAAAAGAATTATTTAAATAGCATACAAGTTCAATAGTTTCCAGTTTTTGTATCTATATTTATTATAATATCCCTTAAGAACACTGGAATTGTATGGTAACACCATAATGGAAGTCCTGCCCAGCACACAGTGCAATGAGTAAAATGTTGCAAAAACATCAAAGAACAGAGAAATCTGAAATTGCGTGACATTCTGTCTGAGTTACCTGTAGATGTGCACTTGTGATTTAAATATTGAAGGTCATTGAGCTTCCTGCCCTTCAGTTCTGCTGGACCAGCACAGTACACGTCAGATACTGTAGAGTTGGTGGTCTTCAGCCAGGTTAAAAGCCACTTGGATTTGCAGTCACATTCTATAGAGTTGCCTCTCAAGTCTCTAAATTTGATTTCAGAGTGACAAAAATTAATATTCAATAGCTGAGTATTTTGCTTAGGGCATGCATTCCTCCATGCAAATTATTGCTATCAATATCATGAAAATGTACACTCCTGTAGATGGACAGATACCTCCTTATATCCCCCAGATTCCAATACACTCTCAATATCATGTGCTATAGAGTGAATGTAAAAATACATGTACAGTATATGATCTAAAAAAATATATCACAATTAAAAACTCACAATTCAATTAATGAGTCCAAATCACTGAAGACTTCCCTTGGCAAATATTTGATATTGTTGTTAGCCAAGGACCTAAAAGGAAAGCCAACAAAACAGATGAACACATAACATTTTGCCAAAATGTTACTGTTCACTTTAAAAAAACAAATGCCTTTGGGGAAAAAAAAGAAACACTTACAGATGTGTTAAATCCCAAAGTCCTCTGAATGAATGTTTAGATGTAGTCTCTATTTTGTTGTTTTCAATGAATCTGTCCAAATAAAACAACATATTTGTAAACAGATGGATATGGTATTTGTGTGTTCTAATAGTAATACTGTATGCTGTTGTCTCTAAATATAATTATACTATAATTCCACATGTGGTTACAAGTAATTGTAAATAGATACATAACCACCATCATGTGTTTGTAGGGTGTGCTTATACAGTATGCGAGATAAGTGAATGTTCTTAATTGCAGGACTATTTTAAAAAAAGGTTTGCAAAGAAACACACTCAACTCAAACTTCTCTGTGGGTGCTGAAGCTCAAAAAAGAACATAAAAAAGTAGAAAGCAGCCAGCACTCCTTATAGAATAACTTTTTTTTTTATTTAAAGAAAAATAATAAAAGCCTTCATCAGTGCAAAAAAGGGACATTTTATTAGAAATCCACCTAGAAGGCTTAAATATAGTCTTTTATCACCTTTTATCATTTTCAGATCAGTTGTCTAGTGTCTTTATTGTGTCAAACTGTGCTGTGGTTTTGTGATGCAGACTTCTCTGAGGGCTAACTTGAGACTACCAAACTCACTTGTGATCTTTAATATGATTTGGGATTAAGTGCAAATAACCCAAAGTGCCTCCTATCCACTATGATTAGTTAGAAGCGGACTAAGACTTGCCCAAAATCACACACCAGCTGGAACTCCAACTTAAATTGAACTGCCTTCATTTCCTTATAGGATGTGCATAGATAACAACACACACTCTATTGTTCTCTGAGTCTAAAACATACAGTAGTTCTAGAACATTGACAGTATATTTTCATTTCATAAAAGTGATGTCAAATTGCAGATTGGCCAATTGCAAGAGGTTACAGTCTGCTGGATGATTGTTTGCTGAGTAAAAGGTTAAAAACTGAATAATTTACCCTTGTATTTTGACTGTTTTAACATTATTAGGTGGTGTCTTTTGAACATTTCTGGTGTAGGACACTAACACAGCTGTGTGATGACAGGACATCCATATTTGCCCATCATTTCCCCATGACTTGTGTTCTGCCTCATTTTGTTGCTAACTGAAACATACAACAACTAACATGAGCCCTGACGTAGAAAATATTCCAACAATAGATGGTGAATAGTGCCACCCAGTGAGAAAATTGAGTTTTGAATATCCATAAAAATGTATACTGTATATACTTCCAAAATGTGACAATCCTCTCATTAACTGAAAACATCTGTCCTCCCTCTGCTTTACAACTAGGCTACTGACAAACAAGCTAACATTCTTTTCTAATATAGCGTTGAAATATTTCATTGATGACTTACAGATACTCCAGGTGTAGAAGCCCAGAAAAGGCATCGTCTTTTATGGTAGAAAATGCATTTGAATTCAGAAGCCTGCAAAATAAAACACAGAAAAAAGTACTTCAGGTACACCCCCTGAGAATTCCTTAAAAGACTGTTCAGTTCATTTTTTAAACTATACAACTTTATGTTTGACTTGTAATAAAAAGTATTCAAGGAGGCCCCGGTGTCTGCATAGTTGGTAGCAAGCTGTTTCTAGATACACGTTTAACAAAACTGAACCCAGTGTGACATTTAGCATGCATATTTTACTGAACTGTATCTACTGTGTATTATATATTGTAAATAGAGAATTGTCAGACATCTCACAATATATTTGGCTTGAATCCAACTAACACCACTAATATAAAGGGGTAATTTACATGTAAACAGAACGATCACTGGTTATCCAGAGACACTGCCTCTGCTACCACATTTCAAGAGTAAGTAGCGTGATTTCGAAAAAAATTAGTGTTACATGTCCTCACGTGTGGCTACAACTGTTTAAATAACATACCTGTAATTTATCTTTTCATTGTTAACATCCTGACAACTTTTTACACTTATAACTTTAAAGTCTGTTTCTAAGCTCTTTTCAAAAGGTCTGCTCTAGTGCACTGATAGTGTAGGGATTATTGCTCACATTGTCAAACGTAACACAGCAATAACGATCCATGATGTGGTACAGAAGAGAAAAGCTAGAGCACTTAGGGGTAGGTGTACTAAGATGGGCCAGTCACATATGGAAATTTGCATTTTCGCTGCTACACTTAGTATAGTAAACATTTTGTCGTATGTACTAAGAGAAAATATGTTAATGAAGAGAGCCACAATATACTCATTTCAAATATTTGTTGCATCTTCTTAGTGAGATCTCTAGCATTATAAATTGCGAGAGTTGTGTGGCATTGTTCAAATAAATAGCGGGAGTTGAGTTGTGGTTTGCTGCAGCAGAGGGTGCCCGAAGGATAACGTCTATACATGCAAGGGTGCAAGAATCAGAATAGCATTGTTTTTGTTAGATGTAAACGTCATCTGTACAATTCATTCTGTTCCGTCTTCATTTTACCAGTGGCGTGCCGTCAGGACCTTCAAGGTATTCTCTGCTGACCAAACCGTCAGTCAAATGACATTACGTTGCCTCACTCACTTGCGTACAGTGTGCTTATACTATGAAACATACTACTCTAATTATTATTTGTTCATTCGTCTGATGCCTTTATCCAAGATGACCTAAAGGGTTTACTAGAGTTTTTTTTAAGAATCTAGGGGTTTCCTGAAGGGGATGTGATCAGCCAATAAGAGATCTGCATTTCCCCCGCATAAGCCTAAAACAACGACCAGACTCTAGAAAAAAAAACAGTTGAGGGTATTCTCTGTTTCAGTTGAAGGGCTTGAGTGAGTTTAACCAATAAGCGAGTCCAAGAATGTCCTTTTTTTTTTTAGACAGGCGACCAATCAGGAGTGAGCAGAGGCGGGCCATAAATCTCCCAGGGTATTCTCTGCCTCACTTGAAGGCCCTGCTTTAG
Source organism: Acipenser ruthenus (assembly GCF_902713425.1). Lineage (NCBI taxonomy): Eukaryota > Metazoa > Chordata > Actinopteri > Acipenseriformes > Acipenseridae > Acipenser > Acipenser ruthenus. The sequence goes on along the minus strand of NC_081189.1, from coordinate 100,183,537 downwards.
CAACCAATGGGAAAGTCAAAGCTCTGACAGCTGACCAATCATTAGTGAGCAACCCCAAAACATGAATATTCCTTGGTTAGTACTGCAGTTAGGAGGATAGCTGGATTTTGCACGATATTGCTTATAAATATACATTGATAAATACAAATACCTTTACAACATCTAATTATTTCGAATTTTATTTTACACTAAAATAAAAAAAAATGTGAGAAAACTGAGACATCATAGTCGATTTGGTTACAAATGCTTTCTCTGAAAAATTGGAGATTGTTAAAAAAGGGAGATATACACCACAGATCCCCGAGCTGACACAGGAAGGGAAAGGATATACTTGGCACTTTCAGAATTCAAATAATGAAAGGTATCTGTGGCTTACAGGTAGCTGCCACTTAAAAAAATGGGGGGGGGGGGGGGGGGGGGTTGCGACTTCTCTGCTACCCCATTCCATTTTGTCACGGCACGCCACTGCATTTTACCTATTTTAACACTGTTATTAAAGCCAGTTTAATCCCATCAGATCCTATAGTGGGGCCCCCACCTTCACCCCCCAAAAGCTTTTCATAATCAAACAATAAGCCCTCGCTAAACCGGACATGTTTGTCCGACATAAGCCAAGAAGGTGGCAGGTTTAAAAACAATAAAATAAAACCAAACACATACATTTATAGTGCTCAATGCATTTTAAATGTAAATAATTGAGCTGAAATAACACTAATGTGTTTCGGGTAGGCTACACATTATATTATGTAAAAATATGAATCTGTACTGTAGGCCTATACAGTATACAGTACTGTAGTAAAATCAAATGAATACCTAGCACGCTTTCTTTTTACTTTAGCCTACCAGTAACACAAAATAAATCATGCTGCTGCATTGAACACATTGGTGTACAATGCGAATAAAAGATTATTTAAAATTGAAATAAAATGATTTTATTATTATTATTATTATTATTATTATTATTATTATTATTATTATTATTTATTTGGTTATTTATTTTTTAACTAGGCCTATTTAGTAGCCTAGACAATTGACACAAAATATTAGAAATGTCATAGAAATGTGTTTCGTGAAAATTAGGTACTTGAGTGTTGGGCTCAAAAATACTTCAACAGAACTGGCAACGCACGAGAAAAAGCGGACTGCGAAATGCCAACAACAATTGCAACTGTTTAAAACATGCTTTCAAAAGTTCTTAATAAATTGATGTAACTATTTGAGAACCCTCATTTGCACTATCTCCGCCCCCTTTTTGCAAATGTATGCAGGAACGCCTATAATTACATATTCATCTAAGCTTGAAGAAAAACTGCTGCTGCAAAGCTTTCCCTAAAAAGTCACAAATAGCATTGCGCTTGTTTAGTACATTTTACCCAAGACTTATGACTCGTTTGTGACTATTGTGACAGGCCCAACACTTTAGTACATCTACCCCTTATGGTTATGTTTTTTTTTTTTTTTTTTTTTTTTTACTGCAGTGATTTAGAGGTCAGTTCTCAAACCCTAGGGCATTAGAGCGGCCATTTTGAAAAGAGCTTTGAAAAATACTTTAAAGTTATAAGTGTAAAAAGTTGTCAGGATGTTAATGAAAATAAAAATTACAGGTACATTATTTAAACAGTTGTAGCAACACGAGGGAACATATACTATTTTTTTTGTCAACCCAGCTACTTACTCTTTAAAGCAACCACGAGCTGTTTATTTAATTTCACTGGAAAGACTCCTATTAAACTATTCCCTCTCATCTTATAAAAACATACGAGGCCAGAAGACTTGAAAAAAAAACAAACATCGCATGCATGTTAATTACGCATTATTGAAATACCAACTGAAATACAGTAAATTAAGCCTATTGACGATTGCAGTCCAGGCATCATATGTTACATAATATCCATTCCAGGCAGCATCGATGCACAGATCGACTTAATAAACAAAGACTGCTACGCATACATTTTTTTTTATTTTTGTATTTCTGTTAACATATATTTGGGTTTGTACTGAAGCTGGCACTTACAACAACTGCAGAGAAGGCATGTGGGAAAACATCCCCTCCTTGATTTCGATGAAGGTTCCATTTACAACGCTCCTGAAAAATATTACAAGCGCTGATTCTGCGTACAACGTTTTTTTTTTTTTTTTTTGTGTGTGTCTTTAGCTGCATTACCCCAAAGCCATGATACATAGAACAATATATTGATTTCTTAAATATCAGGTGATAATCATTTTCGAATAATTAATACAAAATAAAAACAAGGTCTGAATAAGATGGTGTTTGATAATACGCCATTCATTATACATTATGTTAATAATATTTAATAAAATAGCACTAGAAGATACAAAAAAACAAAAAAACAAACAAACAAACAAAAAACATAACCCTTAATCAAAGCACCTGTATCAACTCAGGAATAGCTATCCTAAATCAACTTTTTATTTTTGAGAGGTAATAATTTCTATATTATGACACTCTCGTGTTATATCTTTTATTTAGATGAATTATTCATAAACAGAAGGAACGTGATTCTAAAGCAAGAGCACTTACAGAATCACAATTATCAATTGACTGTTTTTCTAAATAAATAAAGCTGTGAGCAAACAAAGACGCCCACGGGCTATTAAAACAAAAATAACCTCAGAGTAAACCTGTATTAATTGATAAGGATTGTAAAGTACTTACAGGGAATTGATGTCATTTGGAATAATCCGTGGGACGCTGGAAGATCCGACGCAAATAATAGACTCCTTTGTGCAAGTGCATGCAGAAGGACATCTAAAAATCCTTTTAGGGTGAACTCGGGAGAACAGGACGAGAAACAACACAGGGAACAACAAAAAACCCTTAATGAGAGATTGCATTTTGCCTCCCGACACAGCCGTGTATGTAGTCACAAAAATGCAGCTGCAACAGTCCCTTACTCTCTGCACCATGTAATGCTGCACCGAACTCCTGGCATCAGCATTTTAACTCCAGCCCTTTTGTCGGATGACTTATTTATCGAATACTCTGTTTGGGAGGGTTTAAAATAATTCTCAAACAGCCCGTGTTGCACTCTTGTTTGCGCACCCATTATTTAATATTGTAGAGACCACCTTGAACCGTTTAAAGGGGTGTATAAGATTGACCCTGGTCGGTTCTAGGATAGAATAGAATATGGTAAGCCAGAGTTGTGTATTTAAAAGTAAATTGTTAAAATAAAATTGTATGTGTAGTTTTAAAATAAATTGCATGTATTTAGAATTATTAATTTTCTGCTTTCATGTCATCTGCATTATTATTGTACATACAGTACTATGTTAATACACAGAAGAAGTTGAGTGATAGTGCAGGCATTTGAAAGTGCCAATTCCATCTTAAAATGCTGTTTTTGGCAGATATTTAGAATCAGCACCTTGGACAAGGACAGTATGTTCAACTTTAAGAGAGCAATATACAAGCAAATGTTAGTAAGAATATTAAATATAAATCCAAATTCTGAATTATGTTTTTATGCACAATTAATGCATTCTGTATATATATATATATATATATATATATATATATATATATATATATATATATATATATATATATATATATATATATATAGTTTTGGAGTGTAAACATTTGTTGGTGTGCAAAGTTTCAGGTGCACATACATGGACATGTGAACTTTTATTAACAACAATCTACACAAAATAAAATAACATTGTTTAATGGATCTGTCTTTATTGCAGTATTATTTAATGAAAATTGGAGATGCATATAAGATGGCACTTTACAAGATCATTTGGATTTGAAAACTCAAACTCTGGACAATACTTAAATAAATCTTGCAATTTTACAATAGTTTGGATTTTGCCAGCAACATATCTAGGCTTTTGATTTTTAACACAGTATGTTAATAGGTTTTTAATGGATAATTATGGTTTCACCTTACTCTAATCAACATTTATTTGCTAAAAGTATATATTTTTTTGTATATATACTTTGCCTGCTAGTAGTGAAGCACTGCCAACAATTCTATCTTACACCCATAAAGCACTCAAATCAAATAAGCTCATTTTAGTTGAACAATACTTTAAAAAAATAATTTTCTTCAGATGTTTGTGTTTCTGTGGAAAGTTTGATGGCAACATATCTAATAGGGCAGAATGTGTGCGTATGCATGTGTGTACATGTTATATTCAAACATGCCTTAACACTAAAACCAGTTAACTTTATATATGAATTGCTTCACTTTTAAAATAATGACAAGCACAACAGGACATGTGCAGATCCTTGACGCCACCCAGTTAAGAAAATCAACAGTAACATATTTCTGCCAGGTAAAGACAGAACAGTATTGGTTTGAATATGTGTAGGTCTTACAGGCAATTTCTATTGTTTTTTATGACTTGCTTATATTATTATTTATTATTATTATTATTATTATTATTATTATTTATTTCTTAGCAGACGCCCTTATCCAGGGCGACTTACAAGATATCACATTATTTTTACATACAGTTACATTATTTTTTACATACAATTACCCATTTATACAGTTGGGTTTTTACTGGAGCAATCTAGGTAAAGTACCTTGCTCAAGGGTACAGCAGCAGTGTCCCCCACTAGGGATTGAACCCACGACCCTCCGGTCAGGAGTCCGGATCCCTAACCACTACTCCACACTGCTAGCTAAATAAATACATTAATACAAAAATAAACAAATAAACAAATAAATATTCTGCATTTTAAGTAAACTATGAACTTGCTGACTTCTCCAATGTAGAAAAAAATATAATGTTAATGGTTCAAATTATCTTAAATTGTCCTAATGCACCATTCTTTTACTGTGAGACTCACAATAAAATCAGAGTCCAATAAGTTGACAACCATGGTTAAAAGAAATGCTTGTGCTGTAAAGGCACATAACACTCTGTATAAGCTGTGCTGGCCACTGGACACAGACATGAACCCTATAGAACATGCATAACATCATCTTGATTAGTGACTTTATCAAAGGAGTCCATCTGCAAGTATTGAAAGGATGTGCTATTGGAGATCTGGAGAAACCTGAATCATGGTGTGAAACAGACCAGTGGAGGTGGAGGACTAAACCTTTACAGACCCTCACTGATTCTCTGCCAGGTGCCTTCTGGCTTTGCAAGGGCAGTGATCTAGGGCTAGGCCAATATAGTACTGAACAGTGCCTAATGATGTCCATTTTATAATCCTGCTTCAACAACAGAGGCTTTGATAAAAATATCTTCAACCTGTGTGTGTGAGGGGGGGGGGGGGTACTTTACTCTGTAAAAGCATTCTGTAAAAGCATTCTTATGTTACTTACTGAACAATTTACCAGTGGTTAGACTATTAGCTAATGCCATCTGTTCAAGAAATCAATTTAAGTGGCTGAACTGGGTTTTCTTAGCTTACCACATTCTCTAGATGCAGCAGATAATAAGTTTTCATATAGATTGATAAAATGAACGTGCAGTAATTAAATTATCATTTAAAAAAGGGTTATTACTTTCAAACAAAAGATAATGAAACATAGACAGCTCTTTCGCTTTCTTATCCTACTCATAAACCAAACCAATGTAAACCATTTATAGGCTGAAAATTCTGCCTACCTAGTACATGTATTTATGATCAATAACACGCTTTTAGAAAAGCGAACCTTCAGCATTCCACTATGATACACTCTGTCAGCAATAAGCTGCACATTGATAAAGTAAAAATGAAAAAAAAAAATAGTATACAGCTTACACTGGTTCAGAACTGATTTATGTAAAAATGTGAAATATTGCTGTGGAACCACGTTAGGTTATTATCATAACCCTGATTCCCTGAAATAGAAATGTAACCATTACCATATGGGTATTTACCTACTAAAGACCCGAATCCTGAATATTGTATACCAAAGCTGCTCAGCAAGCCTGAGACACAGTCATGCCCGCCCCCCCCCCGAGGGCACAAAAGGACTGCGCTCACAGATCTCAACGTAATTTTGCTTTCAAACCTGCAACAATTATGGACGTCGCAACCTTGAAGGTTAATGGTTATATTTCTATTTCAGGGAACCAGGGTTATGATAATAACCTAATGTTCCCTTTCAAGTACAAAACGTAACCGTTACTGTATGAGTGAGTGTACCAAAGCCGCCGCATGGGCAATATCGCAGAACGACTGGAATGCTACAAGGCTAAGCTGAGCGGCTGCCTTGAACGTTACCATACGGAACGCCAGTAACAGGTAGCTAGGGTGAAACAATTGAGGGAGAATCTCACTTCTATGCCTGTTTTGTAAGGGTCGACAGAGAAGCCGCCCTTAACACTCTAGTTCCAAAACCAGGATTTTGAGGATCCACAACATTCAGCCTGTAGAACCTAGTGAAGGTATGGGGACTAGCCCACACCGCTGCATTACAAATGTCCTTGACAGATGCACCCTGGAATAAAGCCCATGAAGTTGTGATGCCCCTGGGCAAATTGGCAGTGAGCTTTTCTGGAGGCAGCAAGTTGGCCAACTCATAGACAGTCCTGACCATGTCTGTTATCCACTTAGACAGCCGCTGCTTAGACAGGGCTTGACCATGGGGCTTCACCCCATAGCAGACAAAAAATTGTTCGTACTGCCTCCAACTTTTCATCCTGTCAACATAGTACGCCAGGGCCTGCACTGGGCAGAGTATATGGTGCTATCGGTCTCTGTCAGACTGGAAAAAAGGTGGATGGAAAGCCTACAATTCCACAGACTGGTTGACACGGAATGCCAAGATTGTCTTCGGCAAAAAAGGTAGGATTGGTACAGAGTGTGACCTTTATACTGGCCTCTGTAAAAATTAAGCAGACTTTCGCTATAGAAAATGCCTGCATCTCACTCACCTGCTTTGCGGAGGTGATAGCAAGTAAGAAAGCCGTTTTAAGCGATACAAATTTCAGCTCAGCTGAATGCAAGGGATCGAATGGAGGCTTCATGAGTCCATTAAGCACCATGTTTAACCTCCAGCGAGGAACAATGTCCTTCATTGGCGGCCAAAGTCACCGAGCCCCGTTCAAAAATTGCCTGCCAGGAAGTGAGCTCCTGGGGAGACCAAATCAATTTTGACAGGGCAAGCCGAAATGGCTGACAGATAGGCTTTTAACGTGGAGGGGGTCCTGCACAAATTGCAGTATAACTGCCATAGGACAGGTCATGAGGTCAAAACCACGAGGCAGACAGCACATCTGGAAAACACACTTGTACCCATACTGGGGACGCGTGGACGCTGCTCTGGCATTCTGCAGGATGTCAAAGGCACTTTGGCTGTCTCCACGGCTAGCCGCTTAGGAGCTACATCAGGCCCGGTCTTGCCTGATTTTCTCCAGACACAGTGGGAGCAGGGCGAGCAGTGGGAAGGCATGTAACAGTTGGCCAATTTTTTCCCAGCAAAGTTTTAATTATAACAAATAAATAAATAGCCTGCATATGGTGTTGTTCTACTGAAATTGAGGTTCATCATAGTTTCAGACAGCCAGTAAAATATTCCACTATTATTCCACTATATTAAAATTAGGGAGACCTAAAAAAAATGCTGAAAAATTTTCTGCACAAAGGGGTACTCAAGTCTCACAGCATATTTTGTACTTCGATCTCACAAGAAAATGGTAACAAAGATCTCTGATAAATGCAAGATATTAAGTTTCCCTCAATGTGATATTGTGACAGAGATCGAATGAGTCTTAGTGTTAGATCTCCCTCTCGACCTATGAGAGCACGGTATACGAGGAACAGAGTACCCTTAATGAAATGGCACGACAATTTATTCCGTAGGGTAGATGGAAGTCGGTCAGTTCGGAAGGGGGCGGAGCCATGGCACCCGAGCTCAGTGACCCAGACGGTAAGCGGCGTGGCATCCGAGGACTGGAGGAGCGGATGCGCTCGTTAACCTTGGGGTCATGGGCGAGGGTATAAATAGGGGGCATGGCTTGAGTGATCTGTTCCTTTGCATATGGTTAAAACATATAACCGAGAAGGAGCCCGAAACGTGAACGCGACCGTGAGTGTTTTGTGTCTGTGTCCTAACACTGTGTGTCTTGTGTGTTGTTGTCTCACTAAGATTACTGAGCACGATCCGGAGCTGCAGCCGCAGGCCAGCGAAAACCCGGACTTCACCACTCACCTGTCTCACTTTCGGAACTGTCTCTGTGTTTGCACCTTTTAACACTTGTATCACGCACTGTCTTTGTGTACGTGTTTAGTGTGGGTGTCGGAACGGGACTTTGGGGTTGCGGGTCAAACCCGTAGGATTACAATTAGAAGTGATACACGCCGCTGTATCACTTCCAGCACTATTATTATTTACAGGTTTTGCCTTGAGGCTCTGGACATTTATTAAATTAAATAAACACCCTTGCACCTGTACCAACGTCTGTCCGTGTGATTATTCTACACTGCACTCACCTGCACGTCATTACCACTTTGTCACAGATATTCACAGCTTCCATGCCATAAACTGCTTAGTTAGCATGCTGCTTTTGCTGGGTAGCCTTTCTGTGCTATGCACAAGAGATTTCAGCCATCTGTACAGAATCAGTGTACTGAGATTTATGTGAGAGCCAGCAAGTCTGTTAAAACAAAATGGTTTCGGAAAATAATTCAAATGTATTTTATGGAATGCATTTAATTTGGCAGATTAATTTAATTATCATACAACTGCAAGGCAAAATTGGTTAATTATTCTGATTAATTGCCTTTTTTATTAAAAAAAATCTTGATTCAGTCTCATTTTTAACAGGCCAATGCATTTCATTATTAAATAACTACGTGAAAGTCGCAACAATTTATGAATTCTATGCTGTATAAATTGTCCCCCAAAACTAATTTTTTCTCATTAATCAATAGATATTCATATTAGATAGATAGAATAACATAACCCTCTTCAGTAAGTAATCATCTACGTGTTCTATGGCATGGCAAATACAGTATTTATGTAGTAATGTCTACTGCAGTAATGTATTTTTTTTTTTTTTTTTACATGCATCGGGTTTAATAGTTACCTGTGAAGTGGTTTGATGGATTGTTTTTCTGGATGATATCTTGTGCATTTTTAATGTGTATTGATTTTTAAATGTATGAACTGCAAACCATATCAATGTCCATCCCTGTCATCTATCAGCACCCCATCAAAAGCTTTTGGAAAAGATCCATGTTAATGTGCTAAGGCAAGACACAAAAACAGGTTGGACTGCCATTCCCTCTTAATCTGCCCAACGACTGTCTCTCAGTCTTAATGAATTTAGCGGATGGTCCCAAGCAAGGTAACGTGTATGGAGATGAAGAGTCTCAGATACTTCAAACCTCTTGAAGACTCAATGCCCAGGCATGTTTGACAGGTTTCCACAGACAGCAGTCCATGACTATCAACATGCCGCACAGACTACAGTTTCTAGCAATTCTGCTGTTGGGTACTTTCTGATGAATGGGCTAGATGTTCCCTTTAAAGTATTACAAAGCTAACATGCCCTTTTTTAAGCCACTGGCATTGCCTGGTTTGTTGAATAGATATTTTAAATTTATACACACCAGCAAAACCTCATATAAATTAATAAAGAATTTTGGACACTTGGTTTATTCACATTTGTGTGCACCCATATTACCTTTTTTCTTTTAGATTTTGTATTAAAAACGTCCTTATTTTCATGATCCTGTCTTTCAAACGCCGTCGGGGTATTTATTTAGGAAAAGTCATAAACGGACAACCACATAACTTTCAGACACGCAGAGTAATTTAAATATGAAAACCTCAACCCGTCAAAATGACTTCCGTGGCTAATGTTAAGGTAGTATACGTGAACGCCATGTGGTCCAAGGCTGCGTGACCCTGAGCAAGTCACTTAACCTCCTTGTGCTCCGTCTTTCGGGTGAGACGTTGTAAGTGACTCTGCAGCTGATGCATAGTTCACACACCCTAGTCTCTGTAAGTCACCTTGGATAAAGGCATCTGCTAAATAAACAAATAATAATAAATATTGTAACGACCCCTGGTCTTGAGGCTCAAAGCAGGAGACGGAGACGGGATCCTTCCTCCTGTCTCTATCCTAAAAACTTGCTCACTTTCTCGCTCGCTCTATTCCACACACACACACACACAGGCTCCGGCTCTAAGATAACGTGAATGCACAGGACCAGGTGAAACAACTCTGCCAACCTGAACTGACTGGGTCGCTACAATATATTGAACTTACATTCATGAAGAGATATTATTTAAATTCTTTAAGTACTCGAGTAATACATTAGTGCTTGAGTAATTATAATCAAAAAGTGATAATTCCTCTAGAGGAAAATATACTTGAACTTTGACCCATTCAACTCCTCGAGACCATCACTTTCAAGTCAAACACAAAATGTCTTGTTTTCCATCACTCGACAACACCCACGGTACAGAAATGTTCATTAATGATCAACAAAATGAGAATACATTAAAAAAAGATGTAAAGCTGGTACATTCGTATCTCAGAGAAACGGATAACGACATAGAACGTCTGTACAGCACTGAAACACTACATTTAAAAAAAAGAACTGTACTGCTGAACCTTGTCTTCTTTAATATTAGCATCACAAGGGTATCCGTGTATTATAAAAAATAATAGATGGGCCTCTTCTGTGAGTTACAGGAAAACAATTCCATCTCGGGTTTCAAAAACCCTAGATTAAATTATTTTCCTGTAACTCAATGAAGCCTCTCTCTCTCTCTCTCTCTCTCTCTCTCTCTCTCTCTCTCTCTCTCTCTCTCTCTCTCTCTGTCTCTCATTAATTTAAACAATGACACTTCAAAAATACAGATCATAACTTCTTCAGTCTGGTATGCTTCCTCTTGGAACCTCTCTGCTAACTCACTGGCGACCTCCTGACTGGCTGCAGCTGGATTCCCAGATTCAGACTCAGGTTCCAGTTCATCTTTCAGGTCACCCTTCTCTCTCTTGAAGGTCTTAAGGCACTTGTCCAGTCTTTTGATGCACAGGTCCACATCCTGTTTGGTGATTCCGATGGCAGATGCAGCACTGAGGTAAGTACATGGGTACTCATTGGTGTGAGACATAAAGCCTTTGAAAGTGTAACCACTCACAGTTTGTTCAGTTCCATGTGGAACCACCATGAAACACAAAACCAGCTGTAATATATGTAGAGAAGTACTTACTCAAATCGTAAAGGAACTTGTTTAGGACATTCTTCATATGAGCTATTGAGAGAGTATGTCAGGGTAAATGGTGGCTTCTGTTAGTTTCAACCATTTCTATTAGTTTCAAACCCTATATTACCCCCAAGACACCAAATCCAATATTTATATTTCTGTCAAATCAAGCATTTATTACCCATTACTACAGCAAGACTGTAAAAAGCAGAGTGTAAGGGATATTGTATATGTCTTGGCAACTGCTTAGGCCTTTGGAAATTGCTGTCTGATTATGTTATCCACTGGCACATCACACAGAAATCAAGCGAGGATAAACCATCATCTGCTTTCTATTTGTACCAAGCCTATTAAGCAATAAACAGCAAATGTATTAAAGCTGTCGATGATACCCACATTTAACCCCAGTGATGACTATTGCTCAACAATATATGTTAGGGAATCTACTAAGTGTATTGCAACAGACTTATCAGATGAACATTCAAATATGTGTTAATATTGGTAACAAGTATACATGAAAGCTTCGTTAAACCTGATTTTGGGGTCCTCATTCTAAATATGTACTGTTCCATCCATCCATCTGTCTGTCACATTCCACATTGTGATAACAGTAAAAGCAACTCTTTATAAGATGATCCTTTATACTTGGAACCAGTTACCGCATAAGTCAGCATAGTCGTGACACCCACTTTCCTCAGAATGCCATTCCACTAGTATAGTACTTGTATCCTTGTTTTAAGTCAGAACACAAATAGTACAGTCTTGTAACTGCAGTATGAAGGGGAGCACTGTAACTAGGAACAAAGGGCTTGACTTAGGGCTGGTATTGATTCTGTCTAATACAATAATTGACCCAAATGACATCATTATTGATAACAGGTCATTCTTCTTTTCACTGCCTGTGCTCTTGTCAGTACTGAAGCTTACCTAGCTCATGACACTTGTCTGGTAAACAGCATGGATCCCAGTTGTGTCACAGCTTTGTTGTTGTGCTTCTCAAGGTTACCTAGCGACATGGCTGAAAAACAATGAACAATATATTCTGTGTCATGCAAAAGAATCTTTCAGCCTCAGAAGTTAAAGCAAAAAGAACAACCACACATACTCCTCACACCTAAACATAACAGCTGCCTGTAATGGTCTTGTACATTATTTCATTTGTGCATTATAAGCTCTGTGAAAGTGCAATAGTTATTTGGATGGCCATGTACATGCACATGTACTTGATTTCCATTACACGAGAGTAGATGTTGAAACTTCATGCTGATTTGAACTCGGCTCTCGCCAAGATAAGCACCAACTAAGACGTAGCTTTACAGTAAACTAATGTGATCCATATGTGTCTCCACCCATTTACGTTTCCTTCCATATGATGATGTAGATATCCTTCTGTCTGGTGTTAATGGCTGAAGTGTAATGCTGGCTCCAGGGATCAGCTTATTTTGCCTCCCTGGCGCATCAGCACACACAATGGCTGCGATGCTGGCTCCGGGGATCAACCACAGTGCGGCCTCCCCAGCGCATCAGCATGACAACCGTCTGGATTGAGCTAAGTAGGGTACATCTCTGGGGTTTTCAAGTGGGCACCTTCCATCCTCAGTGTTTCGTCGACTAGCCCACGACACCTCAAGAGGGCTCGACGGTGATTCTGGCGTCCCAGCATCACCCCCCTCCGTCCCCCACTCAACTCAGCCCAGCTTACTTACCTGTACATCAGCGTTTCTTTCTTTCTATTGTGCTTGAGATCCCCAGCCAGAATCTTTCCGTCTCAACCACAGCCAGTTGCTGCTCCTCTCTGCTGCTTCAGATAAGTTCTTCACTGTGCGACGCAACTCTTGGCCACTGAATCCGACGTCTCTGAGAAACCGGGTTGTAGAGTGTGCCACAAATCCTCGACAACCCACTTCCACTGGGTAAACCCGGACTCTCCATCCTCGCTGTTCCGCTTCAGTGGCTAGTTGAGCATACCGCAGTTTCTTCCTCTCATACGCCTCATCTACAGCATCCTCCCATGGCACTGTTAACTCTACCAGGTGAACAAGGCGTGCTGATCCAGACCACAAGACAATATCTGGTCGAAGGTTAGTGGTGGCAATCTCAGGTGGAAAAATAAGCCGTTGACAAACATCTGCCAGCATTTTCCAGTCTCTAGCAGCTTCCAGTTGTCCTGGGCGAGGATTGGTTTTAACACCTTTTCTTGGTGGTTGCTCTCCTGGGCGGAGGAATGTTGTCTTTGGTGTGTAATGTTTTGATGGAACAGGTGACAACTTATTGGTCATGTTACGCTTGTCTTCCAATGCTAAGGCCAAACATCGCAGCACCTGGTCATGGCGCCAAGTAAACCGTCCTTGGCTTAGAGCCACCTTACATCCTGTCAAAATGTGCCTTAATGTTGCAGGTGATGAACACAAAGGACATGAGGGATCCTCTCCTACCCAGAGGTTTAGGTTCTGTGGTGATGGGAGAACATCATATGTTGACCTGATGAGGAAACTGATCCTGCTCTGTTCCATTGACCATAGGTCTTGCCAGCCAATCTTGCGTTGTTCCACACTCTCCCATCTCATCCATTCTCCCTGCTTGGCCTGGGAAATGGCCTTTATACACCTCATCCTCTCCTCCTGCTTTTGCACCTCGTTGACTACCAGCTTCCTCCTTTGAGCTGGGGCTGCCTTGTGCCATGTAGGAGGAGCTGAACTGAAACCAAGACCCCCTCTTCCATGCTGAACTTGCCCCATGATATCACCAATTTGAAGGGCAGCCTTTGCATCTTCCACAACTTTCTTTGCCGCCCACTTTCTTCCAGTTTTCAACACAGGTGCTGCCTCCCTTACGCATTTATCGCGTGACTCTACTAATGTCATTTCCAATCTGACCTTGGCGCACTTAAACTCCTCGGTTAGAGCAGAGACTATACTTCTTGCTATATTGTAGTACTGTATACAAATATGTTTTAAGGGGTGAACAAAGTTAAACAGACAAATTGATAGACAAATAAAAGGTCAAAGAAAATGTGGGGAGAGGGGGCTTTTGTCAGTCTTGGAGCAGAGGGTGGCTAAATAGTGTTCAGATAAACACAATTTTTAAGATGAAAAATGCAGTGCTGTGAAGACATTTCAAATTACACAGCTCTACCCTTCTGGGTTATTTCCATTTCAGGCACAAAGTTAAAGTTGCAAAGAATTCAGTTCTTCAAATTGTATGAATTTGTCCCATTTATGGGACAACATGATACGATGATTAAAACATTAGAACTGGCTAAGAACTTTCTACCAGCAACACAAACATCAGAAAGTTAGCATTAAATAACACTAGAAATGGGAGGATGGGGGTAGGGGATTGTGACCCGGATGGCTGGTGGGTGATGTCAGACCAGGAAATACAGGACACGCAGTACTGGGGTTGAATGCGCTGCTGTGCATTTTAATAATAAATAAAAGGTTTGAACATAAAACAAAACACTTTTCAAACTACAAAACAAAATGGCATGGCCAAAACAGACAGACAATAAACACACACTGTGAATAAATAAGTATCGTGCTGGTTTGAAAGCAGCACGAGTAGTAATTGTTATGGTATTTATCTAGTTATCATCACCTTACGTTCCGCCTCTGAACAACCCAACCTCGTTCAGCCAAAGCTGTGGGTTTTTATACACGTGACCATCTCCAGATTAGTAATAAATGAATCAATCTGGAGATGGTCACATTCTGCACAAGTTTAGCATGGATTGGGAATTTTAACCCCATCCATGCTGTAAAATAATTAACAATAAAACATTGTGTTTTTACACACTAAACCATACATTTTAAATAATAATAATACAAAATACACAACGGGGCGGGGTGTACCCCGTCACAGGGAAGAATAACGTATAATAACATATCTACAGTATGCACAGAATAGTACAGAATAAGAAATGAAAAGTTCCAAATGAAAATTGGATGAGTGGTATTCAAGACATAAATGTCATTAGGTAATATGAGGTGTTACTATCCTAGTAAAGTTTCCAAATTAGAATCAAAGAAATTTTACTGGTAAATTAAAATGATTGATTTACAGTATATAGAATCGACAGTATATAGAAACAAGACACATGTAAAAATGTGTGATGAACAGATACAGACACATCCATATATCCTCCAAATCTGATACTCCAAACATATGATGCTAATTTTAAGTTAATACCAAGTTTCATCACAATTTAAAAAACAGTTTTCCGTATACACTGTATATGCAAACATGTAAATGTGACATACTGTCACGATAAACAAGCAGACAAACTGATGAGAAGATGACTTTAACTGCTCTGGTAACTAAATTGTTTTTCAACAGTGTTATTCTGTTATAATAGTTTAATCCTCTCAGAAAGTTTTAATTTCACTGTTTTGCACTCGGGATACAAACATACTACTGGAAGCAAAACGCAAACAGATGATCAGATAAAGTGTAAATAAGTGCACGTGTTATTCTGAGACAATTTTAAAGATGTTGGTGCAGTAAAGAAAAAACAAAAAAAAACGCAGGGGTGAAGTCAGCAGACCATTTTTAATTTGAATGTAATTTAAATTAGAAAAAGCTTCACACATACTGTAGATGCTGTATGGTTTTAAAATGAAATAATGCTTGTACACCTAAGAGTGCAGTACCACAAGCAGGTTGATAGTCAAAGCTGAAATCCATAACACTTTCTACTGCCCATCTCTCAACTTACACAGACAGATGATTGATATACCAGTGAAATATATCTAGATTTTGACATAATACTTTAAGCATACAGTAAGTACTAGACTTGAGTTCTTTATTAAAAACAAACAATACAACTTCTTTAAAGAGTAAGTAGCGGGGTTCCGAGAAATATAACGTTTTCCATCCCCATGTGTTGCTACAACTGTTTAAATAACGTACCTTTAATTTCTATTTGCATTGTTAACATCCTGACAACTTTTTACACTTTTAACTTAAAATTCTGTTTCAAAACTCTTTTCAAAATGTCCGCTCTAGTGCTCTGATAGCATAAGGATTATTGCCCACATTGTCAAACCGGTAACCCAGCAATAATGATCCATGATGTGGCATGGAACAGAAAACCTAGAGCACTTGCTATGTTTCTAGTTTTTTTTTTTAAATTGCTTTTCCTGCAGTGATTTAGAGCAGTGGTTTTCAGCCTTTTCATCTCAAGTACCAGTGTTTTCAGCAGGGACCACCAGGTGTACCAGTAACTACAGTATGTGCAATCTGCATTTGTATGAAGCAAGGGCTTCATCATCTCCAGGGCCTAATGGAGTTCCGTACAGAGTGTACAAGAGTGCTTCAGGAGTTCTACGAATTCTGTGGAAATTGATGAAAGTGGCATGGGAAAAACAGGTTGTACCAAGAGCATGGCGCCGAGCAGGTGGAGTCTTTATACCTAAAGAAAAAGATTCTACAAGCATCAGTCAGTTTCGTCCCATTTCCCTATTAAACGTAGAAGGCAAGATTTTCTTCAGCATTATTGCTCAGAGATTGTCAGCTTACCTATTAAAGAACTGCTTCATTGACACTTCAATACAAAAAGCGGGCATTCCAGGTTTCCCAGGTTGCTTAGAACACATCAATGTGATCTGGCAACAAATTCAATCAGCTAAAAAGGAGAGGAAGGAGCTCCATGTGACATTCCTGGATTTGGCTAATGCATATGGTTCAGTGCCACATGAACTACTTTGGGCAGCATTTGATTTTTTCAGTGTACCGATGACAATAACAAATTTAGTGAAAGCCTATTTTGGAGATTTACAATTCAGTTTTTCAACTTCAGAATTCAGCACTACATGGCAATGCCTAGAGGTTGGAATAATGGCAGGATGCACCATTTCTCCACTGGCTTTTACCATGGCAATGGAAGTAATCATTAGGGCATCAAAATGGGTAGTAGGAGGAGAGCGCTTGGCTTCTGGAATGCGACTACCACCAATTCGAGCATACATGGATGACATGACAACCATGACTACAACAGTAGCCTGCACTAATCGATTATTGGGCAAATTAACCAATAACATTGAATGGGCACGAATGCAATTCAAGCCCACTAAATCAAGGAGCATCTCTATAATTAAAGGCACAGTAGTAGATAAAACATTCTTCATTAATGGTGAGGCAATACCAACAGTGTCTGAGAAGCCAGTGAAGAGTCTTGGGAGATGGTACGACGGGGATCTAAAGGACACAGTTCGTGTGGGAGAAGTTAGACAACAAGCAGTGGAAGGGTTGAAGAGCATAGACAGCTGCGCTCTACCAGGTAAACTAAAACTCTGGTGCTTTCAGTTTGGTCTACTGCCGAGGTTGCTGTGGCCACTGACTGTGTACGAGGTTTCTTTGACAACAGTAGAGAAGCTGGAAGCTTTAATCAGTTCATACATCAGGAAATGGTTGGGAGTTCCACGCTGCCTCAGCAGAGTGGGACTTTATGGTAAAGGAATACTGCAGCTACCAGTCTCTGCTCTAACCGAGGAGTTTAAGTGCGCCAAGGTCAGACTGGAAATGACATTAGTAGAGTCACGCGATAAATGCGTAAGGGAGGCAGCACCTGTGTTGAAAACTGGAAGAAAGTGGGCGGCAAAGAAAGCTGTGGAAGATGCAAAGGCTGCCCTTCGAATTGGTGATATCATGGGGCAAGTTCAGCATGGAAGAGGGGGTCTTGGTTTCAGTTCAACTCCTCCTACATGGCACAAGGCGGCCCCAGCTCAAAGGAGGAAGCTGGTAGTCAACGAGGTGCAAAAGCAGGAGGAGAGGATGAGGTGTATAAAGGCCATTTCCCAGGCCAAACAGGGAGAATGGATGAGATGGGAGAGTGTGGAACAACGCAAGATTGGCTGGCAAGACCTATGGTCAATGGAACAGAGCAGGATCAGTTTCCTCATCAGGTCAACATATGATGTTCTCCCATCACCACAGAACCTAAACCTCTGGGTAGGAGAGGATCCCTCATGTCCTTTGTGTTCATCACCTGCAACATTAAGGCACATTTTGACAGGATGTAAGGTGGCTCTTAGCCAAGGACGGTTTACTTGGCGCCATGACCAGGTGCTGCAATGTTTGGCCTTAGCATTGGAAGACAAGCGTAACATGACCAATAAGTTGCCACCTGTTCCATCAAAACATTACACACAAAAGACAACATTCCTCCGCCCAGGAGAGCAACCACCAAGAAAAGGTGTTAAAACCAATCCTCGCCCAGGACAACTGGAAGCTGCTAGAGACTGGAATATGCTGGCAGATGTTGGTCAACGGCTTATTTTTCCACCTGAGATTGCCACCACTAACCTTCGACCAGATATTGTCTTGTGGTCTGGATCAGCACGCCTTGTTCACCTGGTAGAGTTAACAGTGCCATGGGAGGATGCTGTAGATGAGGCGTATGAGAGGAAGAAACTGCGGTATGCTCAACTAGCCACTGAAGCGGAACAGCGAGGATGGAGAGTCCGGGTTTACCCAGTGGAAGTAGGTTGTCGAGGATTTGTGGCACACTCTACAACCCGGTTTCTCAGAGACGTCGGATTCAGTGGCCAAGAGTTGCGTCGCACAGTGAAGAACTTATCTGAAGCAGCAGAGAGGAGCAGCAACTGGCTGTGGTTGAGACGGAAAGATTCTGGCTGGGGACAGGTAAGTAAGCTGGGCTGAGTTGAGTGGGGGACGGAGGGGGGTGATGCTGGGACGCCAGAATCACCGTCGAGCCCTCTTGAGGTGTCGTGGGCTAGTCGACGAAACACTGAGGATGGAAGGTGCCCACTTGAAAACCCCAGAGATGTACCCTACTCAATCCAGACGGTTGTCATGCTGATGCGCTGGGGAGGCCGCACTTTGGTTGATCCCCGGAGCCAGCATCGCAGCCGTTGTGTGTGCTGATGCGCCAGGGAGGCAAAATAAGCTGATCCCTGGAGCCAGCATTACACTTCAGCCATTAACACCAGACAGAAGGATATCTACATCATCATATGGAAGGAAACGTAAATGGATGGAGACACATATGGATCACATTAGTTTACTGTAAAGCTACGTCTTAGTTGGTGCTTATCTTGGCGAGAGCCGAGTTCAAATCAGCATGAAGTTTTAACATCTACTCTCGTGTAATGGAAATCAAAATAATAATTTTTAGCAGTATTAGCCAGCGTACAATAATTTTTTTTTTTTTTTTAAATCCCACGATATCGCGATATGGAAAATATTATCGATATCGAACAATATCAATATCATATCAAATATTGATATTGGTGCCCATCACTAGTTCAAACAGTTGATACATTACGATGGTGCCATTGAGGGAGTATTGTGGGAGTATGGTTGAGAAATCATATTATCATAAAGAACAACTGCTGGTGCATACCAGTTGCAAGCCTGTCACGTACCAGTACTGGTATGAGTAGCACAGGTTGAAAACCACTGATTTAGAGGACAGCTCGCAAACCCCAGTGCACTAGAGCGGACATTCTCAAAAGAGCTTTAAAACAGACTTTAAAGTTATAAGTGAACAAAGTTGTCAGGATTTTAACAATGAAAAGAAAAATTACAGGTACGTTATTTAAACAGTTGTAGCAACATGTGGGGGTGTGAAACGCTATATTTTTCGGAACCCTGCTACTTACTCTTTAAGTACAGGAAGGACTGAAAATGAATTGTGCATCATTAAGATCACTAAAATTACTTTGGGATTACTTACTGATACACTTGGGTATCAGGCTGCAGACAGCATACTGTAGGAAACTATTAGATTCATATCATTATAAACATCTAATTTTTTTCAACATTTGAAGGTTATATTGTATGTAAAACTAGTGGAAGCATGTGTACAGTTATGTCACACTTTACATTTTTTCAAACAGGTTATCTACAAAATCCATTGTCCACCTGTGATGAAACTTGCTAATGACATTTATTTACAGTTTATTGATTGTATTTGAATATGGGGGTTAATAGAGAGTGTCTGTCGATCGGACATTTGTCACAAGTGACGAATTTTAAATGGGTTTTTGTGTACTGTTTTTTTTTATTTTTTACTGGAATCTGCTTATTTCAACCCCCAGTTGGTTTTATGTGGTTGTGGCTGACTGGGGGGTAGAGCATTTTCTCCCCAGCAACTGGAAGTCCCGCCTGGTTAGCGCTACAGCCAATGGCGGTCCAGGCGGGACTATATAAGGGGCTGGATTTGAGAGCAGAGGGGGAACATGGAAGATAGGAAGAACCAGTAGGATTGTGTGCAGGCAGAGCGCACAGCCTTGGGGAAAATATACTGAGGAAGGTTTACTGTTTTTTGAATATTTTGGGAAACGAGTATTTGGCAACAAGAACTTGGTTGTGGGAACGGACTAGCACTGGGACAACATTTAGGAACGGGTTTGGAGTTTTTTTTTCATGTTTCTTTTGTTGTGTCGGGACAATACAGGGTGGTTGGTTGTATTTTTTTACTTGTTTTTGTTGTGTTTTTTCTGTCTCTGTGCATTGGGTGACAATAATTCTTCCATTCAAGGATTTTACAAACATGTTTTTTTTGGATCTACAACAAATAGTGATTTATTTTTGGACACTTGTGTCTTTTTTTTTGTTTTGTTTGTGGAGCAAGGGATGGGTGTAACTGCTCGGGGTCCCAGTGTTAGTCCAGGATATGTGGGCCTCCCACGGATCTTTGATAGGGGGCAAATCGTTTTCTTTGATCTCTGGAAGAGGGGAAAGGACCATCAATCGTCAAGTTCCGTGTTAACTGTTTTGTCTATACTGCTTATCTGTACTGCTTGGCCCCTTGCACCCCCGTCAGTGTGCTTGAGGCCTCCAGTGGTTTACCTACCTTGCCTTTTTAGGTCTGGAGTCCAGCTTCCAGGTCGGGTCCAGTGGCGGCAGACGGAATCGGGGCGAGGTCCAGGGAGCGTGATGAGAGAGGAGAGAAACGTGGGGCTAGAGACCGGTCGAAGGGAAGTGACCAGAACTTTGGGGTGGAAGCTGTAGTTTACTTACCTGTGTGTTTCCTGACGGCCCTTTTCTTTACCCCGCTCTCCTGTCTCAGGTCCTTTCGGAGGCGGCGACGGCCGCCGTTCGGCAGTGGCGAGATCCAGCAGGGGGTGGTGGTTCCCGCATTGGTGGGAGGAAACAGCAGTGGACCAAGCGAGTCAGGGGAAGCCCCAGGAGTGTGGGGTCTACCCCTGGACTATTTTTCCTTGTTTGTTTTGTTGAACAGTAATTGTCTATGTGCATGAACTTTTCTTTTTCTGAGACCGTGACCAACGGGAGGGGACTGCCTAGAATGCAGTTTTTTTTTTTTTTTGGCACTCCCTTATTTAAGTTTTAGCTTATTTTTAGTATTACTGTGCGGTTTGGTTTTAACAATTTTGACCCTGTTGAGAACAATAAAATTTGTTTTACCAGACGCCGTTCCATTGTATGTGGGAACCTGGGGAACAAAGTTCCTACACGCGGGAACGAAATAACTATTCGGTTACTAATGTCCTTGCCTTACCAAAAACATGTGGAGTAGTCGTCCGCTACATCGGTACACTAGCTAGGTTATCTCAGGTCACCCTACCTGTGACACATACTGTCTGTACGTCACTCTTACATTTTTTACATAGCTCTCTAGAGAACCACTTGTTGAACTGCATACAGGAAGAGGTTAACATAAACTGGGGTACAGTCCAGTTATATGTCTGTTTGTCCATATGTCACACTCATTTTTTACATATCTAGAAAAGCATTTAATTGTGAGAGTATTAGATAGTATGTTAACCTTACATTTTAACATGTGCACACAATGTATGCAAGTCATGACGATCAACTTTATGTTACTTGTTATCTCAAATGTTGAATTTACAGTGGTGGCAGGAATGAATTTCGCTGCCTGTTTTTTTTGTAAAAAATACTTTTCTTTATACTGTTCTTTAGATGCAATTTGATAGTGGTACACCGGGACATTAATTTTCCATAGCAGCAAACAGGTTAAAAAGTACCACATGCAAAGTCTTCATGATAGTGTATGTCTCCAAACTCTGCTAAAGTATACATTACTATTTCTCTGTTTCATCATAAATCTCACAGATGGTCAGTGCTAATCTCATTACACACTGGTTTCTACCCTATCGGACTCCAGCTTTCTGCAACAATCGCCTCAACTATTACGGCTAGGACACCACTCTCAAGCAGCCCATTTTCCCCACTGGAGCTCATTAAATTACACTGCTGTACATGTTAAAAGGACAGGGATCAACTTTCAAACTTTGTTTTCATTCCTACCTCTGAATAACTCCCAGTCCCTGGAGATGATTCTCATTTCACTACCTGCTCATTGAGCTTCAAAGACAGAAATGCACAACATTTCCTAGAAATACAAGTTTATACAACTAAAATGGAATCTGTCTAGGCTTTTAATGCAAAGTGATCTGAGTACTGTACTGTGCAGATTGTCAAAGTGGGATAATATTGTATTTTACAATTGTACGTTTGCAGGGTAATTTTGCAGATGACTGTGCTTTTAACATGTACAGTAGTGTCATGTTGTTTTACAATGCTTTACCAGATGTTATTACCATGCCCTCTTGCTCTTTGTCATGGTTCCTCTGTGCTTTACTACACTTGGCTATGCTTTTACCATGGCGTAATGCAATATACCCGAAAAACGTGTACACCCGTAAAACCCTGATTAACATATATCTTTGTATCCAGTCATTTTAAAGCAGTTTTTTTTAAGTATTAAGTGTGAGATTAGGAAGCTTGACTATCACATGCCTTATACATTTATGCATCAGGAACTCAATTGACAGTAATTTTATTTCAGTTCTGTCAATTTCCATCAAAATACAATGTAAACATTTTTTTTAAATTGAAGGCATGTAGAAACCAATTTGTCTAAACCTCTTCCCACCTATTAGAGTTCATGACATTCATGTTTCACGGCTTTCTTCTCTCCAGTGCAGGGCTTAACTGTTTCAGTGCCAATGCTGAAAAGACATGTGTTGTCCCTGAGACAGCAAATGCTGCATACCAGTAGCCTTTTTCACAAATTCATAAAGTACACTTTTGCATCTTTACAATACAATGCCATTGCAGAGGGAGAATGGCTTATTTTAGGGCACTGAAAGAGATAAACGTTTCCATTTTATCAGATCCCATGCTAAGCTTTGACACCCATCTGAGTGCCATCCCTTTTTTCCCTCTTTACAATATTGTGCCAGGGTGCCCTTACACCAGGACACAGCTGCTGCTGAAACCCAGACACGTGTTTTTGTGACCTTATGGTTAGGTTACTATAATGCCCTGCTTGCCAGGCTAACAAAGACCACGTTAACCTTGAAGTGTGCAAGTGTTCCAAAGCAAATTAATGTTCCTTGTGAGAGAAACTTTACAGCACAAAACTTCTCCGGCTTGAAACACAGCTCAACCAGGGAGTCCTTATCTTCCAGTTCTGTATATTTAAGTAAATGTAATCTATGTCCTGCTGATGCTGCTATTTCTTTCAAGAGTTCTTTAAAATGAGAAAATGCTGTGAATGCAATTCAAGGACAGAGCTGCATTTTTAATTGCCAGTATTGATTTAAATACGATGAATTTTAAATACGATGAATGTTCAACTCATCCTGGCAAGTATTGAAAGGAAACAGAGGTGAGAGGTCACTGGCCGTTGACCTGCAAATGGTAGTTAATCCTCTTGTCAACCCAATCATTTTCATGCCATTACCTTTTGTTCCTTTAGAAGCTGCTTGTAGTCGTTTTTTCCCAGGGAGAGAAGGTTGATGAGAACATCCAGTGAGGGGGAAGCTGACGCGCGACCTAAATATAACAAAATCAATGTAAATCGCTACTTTGAACTGCTTGCAGGCTTGTTTTGTTCTACTGCAAGAAGTACCTCATGGCTAGGATTTTGTATTAGAATTACATTTATTTACATTACAGTGCAAGTATAGAGTGACAATATATTCATTATAATAACATGCTCCACTTTTAATATGTTTAAATATGGGCAGTGTTACTCATAGAAATAAAGTTAGAGGACATTAAATGCATGTATACCTTTATAACGCTTGACTTTCTTAGAATGTAGCAGTGTTGTTACAGAACTTATTGTTTCTTTGTTTCTTATTGTCTGCTAAGAAATAAATAGTAATAAAATAATAATATATTCTAGTTTTTGTTTCTCCAGGTTAGTGAAAATATGACTAAATTGTCACAGTGAGACTACATTGCCATATTCTGGTGAATTATTATTATTATTATTATTATTATTATTATTATTATTATTATTATTATTATTATTATTATTATTATTATTGAATAATCATTATTATGAAAAATAATTATTGAAAACACTATGCTAAACCCCATCCTCAGGAACCTATAGTTCTGTTTGCAGCAATAGATTAATTTAACTTAATTGGCTTACTAACAAGTTAACAATTTATTTTATAGTTAATGGTTGGTTGATTCTCACTCAGAGTCGATCATTTCAGTTTCAATTTGTTTAAGAGCATTTTAAAGACAACAGTACCTTTGTACTTCTAACATGTAAGCTTGTTGTTAACAGTCAAAATAAAATAAAAAAAGTAACCAGTAAAATAAATTTGTGAAATGTCTTGCCTAATATAAGAGTATGCTCTTACCTGGGTACATCCTGCTGATTTCCTGTATGAAGGATTCATTAAAACCAGCTATAATGGCGCCACCTACTGGAACATTGAAGTTTTTGTCGATGCTCAAGACAAATGCATCTATTCTTCCAACCTGAGCACCCTAAAGGAACAGAGAATTGTTTCCTCATTATTTTTTTCCTAGACTGCACTATAGTTATTTTCCCTAAAGTAAAAACCTCTACTGGTAATTTACTATATATAACTTCAAGAGGCAACTACCAAAATTAGTAAAAAAGTTATTGTTTTTCAAATATTCAAAAAATCTTAAGTTGTAGGCTACAATAAGGTTTAATTTAAATACACAAATTAAACCCATTTGATTTTATTGCTCTTTATATAAAAAATGAAGGTAAAGAGGTGAATCAGTCGATTATATCAGTTTACCTTAGAATTATAGACTGTAAGAGCAGATTATGGGTTTTCATGGGTTGTAAATACTGTTCAATTTACAGAGCAAAACTCCAAGCACAAACTACTGCACTATTGTGATGTTATGTAGTGATTTGTATAAAGATCAGTTGAAGTTACCCATTAGCACTTAACGTTTTGGCCTGAGGTCATAGTATGTATGGTTACTTTCAATGACAGGGGTAAGATGAGGTTCATTAACTTGTGTTGAAGACTGTGATGGTCCCCATAACGTGGAATTGTCCTTTAGGATGTCACAGAATCTTCTTTTTAAAAGACTGTCAAGGTACCGTATGTACATTACTGATCTACCAACAGATTATTCTACCTGCGGGTTTATCCAGTCTACACTGTTCAACGCTCATGTGTGGAATGCCTGCGTACATCCTATCAGAAGATTTGGTATCCCTCAATTGTAAAGAGACTTTGTGAGTATTGGAAACTGACATATCTGCACACTTCAACTGTTAAGCTGATAGCTTTAAGTTTTTTCAATGAGAAGCTGAAGATAAACAATTAAAGTACTGTACAGCTGTGGACTTTCTGTAAAAGACATTTACCTTTTTCTTTTCTGTTTTTTTATCTCATTTATCTTGTTTTGCTCCTAATAAAGACACATGAAATACTATTCTTAGTCTGTCATATTTTTGTTTTGTATATCATAACATATATTGTGTCCGAGCTTGTACATTTGTGATTGAAATAGTAAGCAATCACACCTTAATTGGATACTTGCCCTTTTGTTCCTACAAAACATATTATGTGATACAGTACAATAGTATAGACTAAAATATCCAGAACTTCAAAATGCTCAAAAACAATTCTAAGGTAAAATTATGAAAAAGTCAAGTAGACAAACATTTCACCCAACGCCCTCTTCGTTTGACTGAGCAGTTTCATTTAAGATCCCTGGTACAACAAGCACTCCTGTACTGTATAATAAACACACCCTCATACAACACACACACCCTGTACTGTATAATACACACACCCTCATACAACACACACACCCTGTACTGTATAATACACACACCCTCATACAACACACACACACCCTGTACTGTATAATACACACACCCTCATACAACACACACACCCTCATACAACACACACACACTGTACTGTATAATACACACACCCTCATACAACACACACACCCTGTACTGTATAATACACACACCCTCATACAACACACACACCCTCATACAACACACACACACTGTACTGTATAATACACACACCCTCATACAACACACACACCCTGTACTGTATAATACACACACCCTCGTACAACACACACACACCCTGTACTGTATAATACACACACCCTCATACAACACACACACCCTCATACAACACACACACACCCTGTACTGTATAATACACACACCCTCATACAACACACACACCCTGTACTGTATAATACACACACCCTCGTACAACACACACAGCCTGTACTGTATAATACACACACCCTATTTTCAAAAGCATTGACTCCAGTCTCCTATTTTTACAAAATAAAAAACAAAATACCTTCAGAGTGCTTAACAGAACTTGGAATATAGTTAGTTGTTTGGTTTTAGTTTTGTAAAATGAACAGTTGTTCATCTAAGATCCCTGGCATAATGAGCCTCTTTGTTAAATATGTTAATTAAAGAGTGGCGCAAACCCTTTGAAAATATGACCCATTGTATCATAACAGTACATACTGAACAGGTTTGGACTTGATCGGTCTGGATGCAGACGTGGACTTGGAATTGGTCTTGAAAGAACCAGACAAGTTTTTCTCTGAAATATTTTCCTAAATAAGGGGGGAAAAAATACAGACTTAGTCCATACCTGCTGAATTAAGTGCATGCATTTAGAGGACTGAACTCCATAGGCATTGTTGACGATGTTGGGAATTTCATACTTAGCACACATCTGGGCCAGTTCCTCCAGTCTGCAACATAGGAAAAACTGCTGAACAAGACAAGGGCTAAGACATAACTGTGTCGATCTATTGTACCAGTACTATATATAAGACCTACGGATAGGTCACACCCTCTGTCAAATACTATTTTCTGATTATGAATCTTAATACCTAACAGCGGTATTGATGTGGTACAAAATCCTCACCAGGAAATGAACTGCTTTCCCTCACTAAAGACGAAGCTAGGTTGAAGTGAATCATATCGCAGAGTACCTGTCATATTATCAAAGTTAATATTGGAGCAACAGAACTCGGAATTATTGTAAATAATTGAATGATAAAAAAGAACACAACAAACAATACATGTGCTGTAATTTAAATCTATTTGTTACCTTTCCTAAGAGCAGTCGCTCGTGGGTGCGACGTGCTTGAGCTCCCTGCCTTACGTATGATGAGGAGACGATCTTCTCACTTATTGAAATGTTTTCACAATTCATTCTTTCAGATAGCTAGAAAAAAAAAAAATCTGAATTTATATTTTATTCAGGTTTAGTTACACCTTCCCTAGTGAATGGAAGTAATGTGAGTTTATGGTTCAGCACAGTGAAAAACCTTTTCAACAGGAAATGTTAGGTTACTTACCGTAACCCTGGTTCCCTGAAAGAGAAGACGACCACCAACAAACATTATGTATGGGATGTGCCTGCCCATTGGGTAGGTATTGCTGAGCTCTCTATACCAGAGCTGATGATAGGCCCTTTCCTGGGATGATGCACTCGGTCCCGCCCACTGAGGGATTAAAACTGTCATCCTGAGGAAGCCATTTCTCTTTTTCCATCAAACCCGTGAGGGCGACCGTTGCGAACTCGCGGTTGGTGGTGGTCTTCTCTTTCAGGGAACCAGGGTTACGGTAAGTAACCTAACGTTCCCTTTCAATTCGAAGACGACCACCAACAAACATTTTGTATGGGATAATGTATACCAGAGCCATCGTGAGGGAGAAGGAACGGGAGCATATGAGGGATGCATCAGAACCGCATAACCCCAGGGTTAGCGGTGTGAGCTTACACCCTCAAGGACCCTTGTGCCTAATGAAGGCAGAGCAGGATCTACCAAATTAAGAGCCTGGAGAAAGTATGCGGCGTAGCCCAGCTAGACGCAGTACAAATATCAGACAGCAAGGCCTCTCTGAAGAGGGCCCAAGATGTAGCCAACCCTCTAATGGAGTGTGCGGCTTCCCTGCCAGGTCAGGGCAAGCCAGCATCATCAAACACATTCGAGACTGTGTCCACAATCCAATGTGACAGACGCTGCTTTGAGAGGGGCTGTCCTAGGGTCCATGTCCCGTGACAGACAAAGAGCTGGTCAGACTGATGCAGAGCTCTTGTCCTATCCACGTAGCATCTCAATGCCCGCACTGGGCAGAGGAAATTCAATCTCTCATCCTCCGTTGAAGCAAACGGTGGTGGATGGATGGACTCCAGTTCCACATACTGATTAATGTATGGGGCTCGAAAAGGGCCTTCGTGAGAGCCTCCAGTACAATATTAAGGCTCCATTCGAGAAGAACAGTCCTCCTGGGTGGGCGTAATCGGCAAGTGCCTTTAAGAAATCGGGTAGCCCAGAAATGCGCACCCAGAGACACCGAATCTATGGGGGCATGGCATGCAGAAATAGCCACTAAATACACCTTCAAAGTGGAAGGTGACCTACCAGCATCAAGCAGTTCTTGCAGAAACTGTAAGATGACTGGCATAGGGCATAAGATATTGGGTCATGGCTTCCAAGCTTGGAAATACCTCCACTTATAGGTGTACAAAGACCTAGTGGAGTCTGCCCTAGCACTCTGCAACATACCCACAACCGCATCTGATAGCCCTAGGGCTAACCAGCGGTCCCTTTCAGGGGCCAGACCCATAGCCAGAACCTGCCCGGGTGCCAAAGAGTGCCTCTCATCTGGCTGATTAGATCCATGCGCAGTGGGATTTCCCAGGGCTGGCCGTGTAACAGCTGGCACAGTGTCGAAAAACAGATTCTCCTCGGCCAATTGGGGGCCACTAGTTGAACTGACGCTTCCTCTAACTGGACCTTTTTGAGAAAGGCCGGGAGCAGCGGTATAGTTGGGAAAACATACAAAAACACTTTGGGCCATTCGAGCGCTAGGGAGTCTACGCCAAGTGGACCGCCTATGTGGTGGAGTACCACAGGGGGCAATGTGTCGTCTCTGCCGAGGTGAAGAGATCGACCTGCACCTTCCCGAACCGTTCCCAAATGCGCTCCACTATCTGTGGGTGGAGTCGCGGACCCTTCCTGGAAAGGAGGTCTGCTGCCCAGTTCATCGCTCCGGGAATGTGCATCACCTGTAGGGACAGCAAGTTCCTCTGAGCCCATGTTAATAGCCTGAAGGCCATGCGATGCAACCCCGGGGACCGTAGGCCACTCTGGTGGTTGCCATACGCCACCACTGTCATGTTGTCCGTCTGGATCAACATGTGTACCCCTCAGCACTGGGAGGAAGTGGTGGAGAGCAAGGGAGACCGCTTGCAACTCAGCATGTTTATGTGCAGGGATGTCCAGCAGTCCAGCCCTGATCCGCATACTCCTCTGCCTTCCCATACTGCCCCCCAACCCAAGCTGGAGGCGTCTGTTGTCACCACTTGGCGGTTTAACACTACTCCCATTCGCACACCCTCACGCAGGTGAGAGGTCGTCTTCCACCAGCTTAGGGCTGCCGAGGATGCGTGAGACACAGTCAGCCGACGGTATCTGTTGCATTTCTTGTTGAGGTGGAACTCATTGAGCCACGCTTGTAGCGGGCGCATGCGAAGCAGACCCAGCTTAATGGCCGATATGGCTGCAGCCATCAGATCCGATAGTCTCTGGCACAAAATGAGGGTGAACTGTGATCCCTGTTGGAACAGGGAGAGGCAACCCTGGATAGCTGCAACTCTGTTGTCTCACAGGTATGTGCTCATCGTACCGGAGTCCAGCTGGAGCCCCGATTATGTTATGCACCGCACCGGTGTAAGCCGACTCTTTGCATCGTTGATGGTGAGGCCCAGCCTCACCAGATGCTCTGTCACGACAGCTGTGTGGGCCACTGCTCACTCTCGCGACTGGGCACAGATCAACCAGTCGTGGAGATAGTTTATTACTCTGATCCCCTGCAGCCGCAGGGGGGCCAGGATAGCGTCCACACACTTTGAAAACGTACGAGGAGCTAGGGAGAAGCCGAATGGCAGCACAGCAAACTCGTAAACGCTTCCCTGAAAAGAGAAGCGGAGATACTTTCTGTGCTTTGGATGAATGGGAATGTGACGATGAGTCAGCATCTGGGACCTCCTTTCTTTTAAGAACCCGTTGAGGAGCCTAATGTCTAGGATGGGGCAAAAGACGCCATCTTTTTGGGGTACCAAAATATACCTCGAGTAGTACCCCTCTCTGTGGGAGGTGGGATCTACGAGATGAATGGCTCGTTTGCACAGCAAGGCGGCCACTTCCTTCTGAAGTACCAAGGCCTGGAGAGAGTCTGTCACGAAAGTATTCGTGATACCTTGAAAAGGAGGAGGTTCCAAGCGGAACTGAAGCACGTAACCATTTTGCACGGTGGCGAGCACACAGGTGTCCGAGATGCAAGCGCGCCAGTACTGCAGCTGTTGTGCCGAAAAGGGGGTCTGAGACCACCAACCTTCAGGGCGAGTTGCCTGCGCCTCTGCTGCATACGCCCTCTTGAGATGCATTTCTGTCACCTTGCACTGAGGGTTCGGGCATGCCAGGTCTCTAGCCAACCCACCCACTGGCGGGGCTTTAACCAGGGCCGCGATGGTGGAGTCTAATGGGGGGAACCCCGCTAGGCCAAGCTTTTCCAAGCCTTCTAGAGAGGCAAGTGTTGCGGCCTGTTTTAGCATGCTAGGACCTGAGCCCGGACGATCTCCGGAGGAGCGTACCTCTTCGATGAAGTTTGGGAAGGCCGGGAACTTTTGAGCACGGGAGCCATCGCCTTCGTCCGGAAAACGGACCAGCGTGGTTCTGCCGCTGGCGTCCAGGGGACCTCCAGTAAGGCTGCATCGCGTCCCATGTGCTGAAACTGAGCTAGACAACGGGGGAGCACTTGCTTCCATGGCTACCTCGAAGCCCTTTCCAACCTATTTTCCTTCACCCGGGGCTAAAAAGCCGCAGAGATGCTGCAGGCCACGTCCCTCTTGAGGGCCAAGGTGGCATGTTGGATGCCCAAGCACCACGCACAGAGGTTATGTTTATCCTCCTGCGGGATATTTGCATTGCAGGCCATGCAGGGGTGGAACCCCGACTTGCCCGACCATGTGCACTGAGTACCGTGGGCACCGCTTATACTGTATGCCGATGCACTAGTGTAGCAGTGGCAACAAGCACCGTGTGCAACATCCACCACGCGTACTGTGCACCGAGCACCGTGCGCACCGAGTACCGTAGCACTACGTGCACTGAGTACCGTGCAGCACCGTGCACTCTTGCTCTAGCTCCGTAGCAGCGGCCAAGCACTGTGTGCACCGTGTACCGTGCATTTGTGTTCTAGCACTGTAGCAGTGGGCACCAAGCACCATGTGCACCGTACACCATGTGCACCGCGTGCACCGTGCATAAAGAGCACTGCGCACACCGAGTACCGAGAGCACTATGTGCACCATGTACCGTGCAGAGCTGTGTCTGTGCACTGACGTTGTGGAGCTGGACACCGTGTGCCGTATGCAATTAGCACTTTGCACACTGAGATACCGAAGTACCAAGGGCTATGTGTGCGCCACGGTACCGAAGCACCAGGGGTTGCTACTCCCCATAATCACGTTTCCTGAAATGGATCACACCATGCAACACAATGTTGGTTAAGTGCACCACACATTTTAACCCCACAACGACTTGTGTTAAAGTTGAAGGGTTCCAGGCACAGTAATGGTAATTCACATTTTCATTACAATTGAGATTATAATATCAAAAACATTCTCTTCCATTTCCATGCACCTTGTGCCCACCATCAGGGAGCACTAGAGAGTGTTAATATTACACTGTACATATGTTTGCTTTCATTTTAAAAGGCTGTTGCCTGTGCAGCAAAATGCTATCCCACACAAAGATGATTTTTTTAGATTTTAAATGAGCCTGCGGGATAGAATTGTATTGCTGATGGCTCTATCAATGTGATCTAACCGAAAACATGATTTTTCACTAATTTTCTCAAAGCATCATCAGTGGGGGTTACCATAATCTACCCCAAACCCCTTTAGTTTTTTGCTTTCATTGACACTTTTTGCTTTACAGTGATCATGCGACTGTAACAAAAACACGTAACTGGACAATTCGTCCTAAACAGCCTAAAGCTGTATTGTATTGTAGCAAACTCCAGCACAGTCTTTTATACATTGTTATCTTTGTCAGCAGTATCAATGAGGACAATGAAATTGAAACAAGAGTTTTGGAAATGAACATTGTTTATGCCGCATACAGTAGGCCCTGATAACTTGGGGGCACAGCAGCTAATCTGCTTATCTTAAACAGCACACATTCTACACAGGTCAAAGCTGCTATACTGGTGTGACTACAAATAATCTGAGACATTCATGTAAGTGACAATAATACAAATCTAAAAAAAAGAGAACCCCTTCTTTAAATAACTCACAGTATAGGCTATTTAACGTATACTATTACAAATGTACTGTTGGTAGATACCAACCTGATAGTTGCTGAAATATTTGTATCCTGGAATGCTGTCCAGAAAATGTCATACAGACTGGTAACTAACCAATGGACACACAAGACAAACAAGTTATCTTCAAGGAATTCATTTGAAGTAAATTGTGTGTAAATTGTTTTCCACAACACCTGCAAAGAAAGACTGAATAAACAGGTTTTGAGGGAACATAAAAAAGCTCTCTCTCTCTCTCTCTCTCTCTCTCTCTCTCTCTCTCTCTCTCTCTCTCTCTCTCTCACTCTCTCACACACACACACACAACAAATGTACACTTATTAAAAAAATGTAATACATGTAGCTACAACCCTTGTTCCACAAAAGGTGATACAAAAGACTAAGCAGGTTTCTTGACAATCCATCAAGCAATAGCTCTAGAACACAGGAATTTATATGGTTTACATATTATTCACTAGAACACTTTGTTTTCTTTTTAGGGAGCGCAGTGGAGTTTTCCACATAGTCGTGTCGTGTTCACCTCCGGGAATTTACATGTCAAAACTCATCTGTAAAAACCAAAGGTCTTTGTTGACATTTGTGAAGTAAAAAGAGGAACTTCACTGTGTGACTAAACCAGGGCTTCTCAAACTCAGTCCTGGGGACCCCCTGTGTCTGCTGGTTTTCATTCCAACCGAACTCTCAATTACTTAACTATACCCTTAATTGATTGATTCTCACCAAAGTTTCAACTGCACCTAGCCTGTCTGATTGAGTCACTTACTACTTAAGCATGACATAATGTTCTGCAGAAGACTTTGGGGGTGATGTAAAGATACGCACAAAGTGATTTGTGGGTGCAACCCCCCATAATGCTGCAGTAAATCATGTTATTATTATTATTATTATTATTATTATTATTATCTGCACTGTGCATATGCTTACATCAGCCCCTATAAACTTAAGATATAATTGACAGATTTTAGATATCAGTGTTTTTCGTACGGTGGCAATATTCATGTATGGACGTTACATTTTTCTTGTGTTTAGACAAACTGCAATAAGAATTTTGTTTGCTCTGTTCCTGTAACATTTCAACATGCAGTCTTACCTATTTCTTGTCTGAGGACATCAATGGATTATTTCCGGAATATTAGATACATGTGCAATGATAAGATTTTGATTTTATATGGAACATTTTATAATTATTAGCTATATGACTCACACAGGATCACAAAACCAGAATCATGCATATTTTTTATGTTTTGTATATACATCTGTCTCTGCTAATATGCTTTCAAATCCCCATCCCACTCAAATAATCGCTTAATGAGTTGATTAAAGGTGACAAACAAGAGCCCGCCGATTTAAAAAAAGTGTTGCAATAATGATGTACTGTCTCTTTAAATTTCTGCCAGGTATGACGTTATAGCTCGAACACACGCACGCTCAGTTTGAAGAGGAAGCGGCTGCCGGTGATGTGGATGTGAGTGCTCCAGAATTGAAGTTGCCAGAAGCGGGGGATAGCTAGAAAGCCGCCGAGAAACAATGGAGACGTGAGCTTCAGAGAATAAATAAGCTGATAGTTTACCAAAAACTCAGCCAAAGAGTCGCAATGGCAGAGTATGATCCCAGCGAGCGCACTCCTCTGAACAGTCCTGGGTCCCAAGAGAGGGACGATCCGGAGGCGTCGGTGCAGTATGATCGGACTAGGCATACGATTAAAGTGAATCCGGGAGGGGCCGTAAGGGTCCCGGTGACAGGAGAGAACGCTCTCCCCGAGGTGGATGTAGAGGGGTCCGGGGAAGAGGAGCTGTTGCTGGCGGGACCTGCGGGGTCCTCCACGAAGAGGGCGAGACGGAGCAAGCTCAGCTCATTGTCACTGACGGATAAAGAAAACTTAATCACCGCAGGTGAGGGGTCTAATTAAGTTGCACCGCAACAGAACAGTATATCGTAACCTAGTTGTGTTGCGCAAAACCTGATTCTTTGTGTATTGTTGTTTGCTGTATTCTGCCTGAAGAAACCTGTGCAGAATATCATGGAATAGAATATTTCATTGTCAGAATTGCATTGCATTATAATTGGTCCCCAATTATTTTCCATAGCGGGCCACTTTAAATAATGCACATAAAACCAAGGTGCAGGACAGATATGGTTGGGGAATACATCATTACATTTAATACTCTGGGGATTGTTATGATTAAAATGTTACTATAAAATATTACATATATATATATATATATATATATATATATATATATATATATATATATATGAAAAACCTGTGTATCCACTTAATATGCATGAAGCAATGCATCTGAAATCAGACTTTTGCATTCATAACACACAACTACTAGGGCGTGTGTATATGTATGAAATCAATTTTAATGATTTACAAATAAACAATGCAGTGTTTTAATATACTTTTATATAACCGTGTTGCAAATATAAGGTAACTTAGCATTCAAACTACAGTTTAAATTAAGCTTATACCTGTAGCGTACAATATAAGCAAGTTTAGAAGACTCACCAGTTAGTTAATGAGAGAAGTGGCAGCAGCGACTTGATGCAAGCCCTAGACTGAAGTCGGGTTGGTAAGATGTCGTGGCAATACGCAGGCACTGGTGAAGGTGGTTGTCTGTGATACGACTCCGTTACTGTGTGTTGCTTTTTTAAAAAAAAAAAAAAGTTTCGGTGTGGAGAAGCCCAGATTCACAGAGATATGGTGAGCCAAACATGGTTAACAAAAAAAAAATTCAAGTTTTTGGATTGATTTAAACATGGCCTCTGGGATAACGCTGATCCAGAATTCACAGGTATTGACGTCTTTCAGTCTGGCTTTGAGTACCTCTGAAATGCGAAGCTCAGTCATTTCAATATGGAGAAAGCTGTGGTTTTGCTTCTGCAGTCCACTGTACATCTGGAGAAACTGAGAACGTATGACGGAGAAATAGAAGCAGTTCACTGGAGAGTTTGAAATCTTCAAAACGGGCCTTGAAGTTTTCATTTAGCTTTACCGTGAACTTGCGCAAGTCATGATGTGCAGTGGCTTTATTTCTCTGTGTTCACGAAGTTTAGGAAGTGTATCATTTTTCCAGAATGCAAGTCTGCTTGAAACATAGCCAGTTGCTCTTGAAAAGCGACTACAGTCTTGTAGAGGTCGCCAACAATTTGATCAGGGCCCTGAAGTTTAAGATTAAGTTGATTTATCTGTGTAGTGATGTCGCACAAGAAAGACACTTTTGCCATTGCTGCTCTGTCATTTATTAACTCTAGCAGGGTATGCAACTTTTGGCTACTGTATCTAGTTAAAAAAAACACAAATCTAACCCTAACCCAGCAGCAAAGGTCATTCAAAATGAGCTAGACCGCATTCAGAACTGGGCAGACACATGGCAAATGAAATTTAATAGAGAAAAGTGTAAAGTATTGCATGCAGGCAATAAAAATGTGCATTATAAATATCATATGGGAGATACTGAAATTGAAGAAGGAATCTATGTAAAAGACCTAGGAGTTTGTTTACTCAGAAATGTCTTCATCTAGACAATGTGGGGAAGCTATAAAAAAGGCCAACAAGATGCTCGGATATATTGTGAGAAGTGTTGAATTTAAATCAAGGGAAGTAATGTTAAAACTTTACAATGCATTAGTAAGACCTCACCTAGAATATTGTGTTCAGTTCTGTTCACCTCGTTACAAAAAGGATATTGCTGCTCTAGAAAGAGTGCAAAGAAGAGCAACCAGAATTATCCCGGGTTTAAAAGGCATGTCTTATGCAGACAGGCTAAAATAATTGAATCTATTCAGTCTTGAACAAAGAAGGCTACGCGGCGATCTGATTCAAACATTAAAAATCCTAAAAGCTATAGACAATGTCGACCCAGGGGACTTTTTTGACCTGAAAAAAGAAACAAGAACCAGGAGTCACAAATGGAGATTAGATAAAGGGGCATTTCAGAACAGAAAATAGGAGGCACTTTTTTACACAGAGAATTGTGAGGGTCTGGAACCAACTCCCCAGTAATGTTGTTGAAGCTGACACCCTGGGATCCTTCAAGAAGGTGCTTGATGAAATTCTGGGATCAATAAGCTACTAACAACCAAATGAGCAAGATAGGCTGAATGGCCTCCTCTCGTTTGTAAACTTTCTTATGTTAAGCGCACATACCCTCTCAAGCACGTTACCTTTGCTTAACCAACGCACATCATTGTGTAGCAGCAAGTCGTCGTATGCAGCCGACGCATACTCCAAGAGTCATGGATGTCAAGTCTCAAGGTTTACACGTGAAAATCACGGTTTTTCACAATTGAGTCTCACGTTTGTGCATAAGTTTGTTATTGTTTGCGAGGCTGCGAAACCCTTTATACATGGTATAGTGATAAATCAATACAACTGTCCAAGTGTATTATTTCATGGGGGGGGTCACCATGAAGAGGTATATATTACCATTCTATATTCCTGTAGCTGCTACGCAAACTCCCCCTTGCTCAAAAGATAGAACTGCCTTGTCTCAAACTGATGGTTTGTCTGCGACAGCCTCTATGTTTCTGTACACAAATGTCATTACTCCGGCAGAGTCGAGGGAGAGGCTATCAGACTGTCTGTGTCTCGTTTACGCACAAATTAACACAAATAAAAGAAATGGACATCAATGAGAATTTAATTATTAATGTCAAAATGTAATGATGTAATGTTCTTTATGATGTCAGTGGTTATAAAGACAATACAAAAAAAGATGCCATATGATAAGAAATAACAGAACAGTTGATTTTGGTCAAAGTGACAGGGAGCGCCACACACTGGTTTTGTATTTCTATAAAATTACACTTCATTATTTTAATAATGTTGGCCAATAATAATAATCACATTCACACACTAACTGAAGATTTTATTAACTGAAAATCAATAAAAAAGTATATTTAACTAATGCTCAGTGTTTACAAAGAAATATGTGTAGATGTATTCTCTTTGAATGATTTACATGTTAAACCAGATCACATATAAACGTGCAGTTAAATGTCATTTTTTGTGTGTGGTGTACCAGACTATTACTTTGTTTAAGTTTTTTTTCGTCTTCACAAAAGGAGCAAAAGCAGACAGTATTTTCTTTTCATGTTAATTTCTTTTTAATGTACTCGTGCTGTATTCCTGTAGTTTTGCTTAGCTCCTGGTGTGCATAGCCCTTAAGTCTAGGTCAGTGGCATAGCTGTCAGCCAAGTGTAAAAATCTTGATCTGTCACCAGCACCCCTCCGAATATAATTTACCAGTTTCATTACACAATCCATTGTCTCACAGTTCTGCAGATAGTTTTGCGCAGAGTATGGTCTGGTGAATTAAGCAATGAATTGACACAACAGCGAGGTTGTGCGCAACCAGCCGGCTAGCCAAACCATTTTGTGAACCCAGCATAGACGGAGCACCGTCAGTCACAATCGAGTTTATTTTTACGCAAATCCAGGTTAATGTTTTCAAAAAACGTTGCCAGTTTGCCAAAAACTATTTAGTCGGTGGTTTGTCCATGCATTATGTTTGTCCATAAAAGCTCCTCTCTAAAAGATTTGCCATCAAAAAAAGCGACCGACAGTTGACAACTGGGCAACATCAGATCAGAAATTAAAGAAATATTCTTCACTAAGCACTTCCACTCATCTTACTGAGCTATTATCAAACAAAAGTATTTGTTTGACAAGGTCTGTAGTTGTTTTTCTAGTTTTCTCATCATTACTGAGCACTTCATGCAGCATCTCTACTGCACAGGCCTTGACCAGCTCCGATTCTGTGAAAGGTTTTTTTGCTCGGAGGGATGCTGCAGAACGCTGGTATAACGAAATTAAACTTTGAATTTTTGCTTGACGGATTGGAAATTTTCAAAGGAAGGGTACCATTTAAAATTACCATGTTTTGTCTGGAAATGCCTCCGTTTGTTCGGAACTTTGCAGACTGCAACTGTTTGCGTGCATATTAAACAAGTTGGCTTTGCATTGTCGTGGTCTGGCAAAATAAACAAACAGTCTTCTGTCCACTTGGAATTAAACTGCCGATTTTCATTGTCAATTTTACGTCGTTTTGAAAGCCATTTCTATAAATCCGTTTTTATTTTGCTTAACTGCTGTTCAAAGTTACTGCTCTGCAACCATATTATTCTCTCACTTTCCTCAACTAGCTGCCCAATTACCGTAAATAAAAACATAAGAATAAAATCGATAAATAACAAAAACATGCATACATTACATGATTGACTGCATATACACAGTTGAAGTAAGACTTCCAGTCATGCTTTGTAACTTGGATTATACGTTGAAACACTTCCCAAACTAAGGTTATTTGAAAAAAAGAAATTGTTATTGTGTGTCATATGGACAGGACGTAGGGCATACAGCTGAACTTCTACACCTAAGGCCAGCAAACCAGGAGAAAATGAACACTACGCATTTGGTGCATAATCAAGCATTTATACCAATCAACTTAATGATACATTCACATTTATACAAAGATAGAACTAATTGCTGATTAGTGCATAGACGACTTGGCAAAAACATTTCTGTGCTGTTCAGTTCGGAAAATGAAGTCGTTAAGGAGATTTTGTATTTCATCAGTAATGTACTTTGGAACGTGCAGAACTGCCAACTGATTCAGTCGTTCTTGGCTCGTGTAGTGGTTCACAAGTAATGATTTTGTTTTGGTAGGCAGACTAACACACTACCATAATATTGAATACAAAAATCAAATCCGCAAACGTAATATTGAATATGGAAGTGGACCTGGAAAGCAGCCATAGTGATGCCCTTTGTCCCTTATAACTGTGTGGGGAAATGTTTTGGAATGATTTCCTATAACTGCTTCACTTTTTCAGAAACAGAACGTTCTTACATTTATCCATTCTTCCATTGACTTCTAAAAAACATATCCTGGGCATTCTTACTGCTGTGGTAAAATAATTTGTTGTTTTTATATAGTGAATAAAAATCATTTTAACTTGGACTCTGTTCCCTTGGGGTAGTTTTACAGAAACCAATTTGCATAATAAAGATTGCAGCACTATGAAAATGTGTAGTGTCTAAATTGGTTTTTTTTTTTTCCCCTGTTGTCATCCTTGAAGGCACAATGTTCTAAGATCCTCTGTGCCTTTTCTTGTACTCTGACTGTGTACACCATAGATTTTTCCAAAATGTAAATCTGCTTTTGCATTTTATATTTGAGGTACAGTAATTTGTATTACTTGTATGAAGGACCTGCATTAATAATGTATGATGGGTTTACAATGTAGGTTAAAACTCAATTTGCCAGAACACTTCTGTGGCAACAGAACATTATAGCATTTTTTGTAAATTCTAGGTGGCATAGCACTAGCTATCTACTTGTTGCAGTTTCTCTGCAAAGTATGGATTCATTCCTCACAAAAGGAACATAGCTGGTCCCACTTGGTTGCATTCTGGAACTGTACTGTATGGTGACATGCACAGATTTGTGGCCTGCGTGACCTTAAGCAGGTGCCTTTTGCAGGTTCAACAAAACGTAGCCACAAAATCACAGCCACAGATGTAACCGTTTAATGAGTTCTGAAAAACCATGAGGGGTAGGTTTGGATCATGTCCGACATTCAGATTGCTGTATCTTGAGATCATTTGAGCAAGATTAGATTTTTGTGTAATTTCTTGGAAAAGAAATGTAAATGTGAATTGCTGCCTATGCAACCACCACATGCACTGCATTCACTGTAACTGCTTTTAAAAATAAATGATCGTACTTGTGTAGTGTCAGTTAAGGGCAATTCCGTGGTGTCGGACGTACATTTTGGACACTTTACAGACCTGTAGCCTCTTGCATGTTCAGATTGTTCAGAATTAGGAGGACACTGATACTTAACACTGTTGATTTTTCTGGTAAGACTTCAGGTAATGAATTGTAGATTAAATATTTCAAATTCTATGTATTGGTTCTGAAATAGGAACGTTTTTCTTCAGTTTCAGACGTGCAAATCCTAATTTAATCTGAAATAACAAATTTTCCAAATTTTCATAAAACTACTTGAGCTTTCAATGGAAGGGTTACATTTGAAGAATATTTCAAGTGATGGATTATATATATCAAACTAGCTACAGTAGATACTCTTTGTTAATAAGTGCTAGTAATCTGGGCTTGAATTTCAGCATACGATTATTAATTGTTTATTTAGCAGACGCCTTTATCCAAGGCGATTTAGAGACTAGGGTGTGTGTACTATGAATTAGCTGCAGAGTCACTTACAGTTACGTCTCACCCGAAAGACAGAGCACTAGGAGGTTAAGTGACTTGCTCAGGGTCACACAGTGAGTCAGTGGCTGAGGTTGGATTTGAACCGGAGACCTCCTGGTTACAAACCCTGTTCTTTAACCACTGGACCACACAGCCTCCTTATTGCGGGATTGCGGGAATCGCGCATTTTCCAAGTTGCTCCCGCATATCTCCAACTTTCAGTGCAGGAAAATCCCGCAGAGATGTTTTAAGACACCAAGCTACTGTATTTTTTCACCCAATTTAGAATGCCTGAAACGCTACAACAATCTCTAAGGAAGTGGGTGTCAGTGACGAAAGCACTATGAGCCGCATTCTAAGTAGTTCTGGTTAAAATACATAAATAATAGTGCTGGATATTAAGTGCCGCAAGACTTTATTCTCTGGTACGTGATTCTCGGCCGCTATCTTATAAGCATTATAGAAAATTGGTATACTGCAGTAAGTAAACAGTTTTGAAGTCTATAGGTGTTTTGCAAGCGGTGACTTTAGCTTTAACTCTTAAAACTCCGCACCAAAGGTTACGCACATATTACTCGGGCACCATAAAAGCCACCTACCTGGCTTGTTTAAAAGCACAGATTCGGGGCTTTCCAAAGACGTATTCAGTGTGTGTATGTGGTACTCCTAGCCGGGACTACGATCACCTGAAGTTAAGCCTCTCTTCATGTGACGGTTCTCTGCAGGAGAAATCCTCTTCTTGATTTGGTTGACTGCTCGACTCATCCAGATATTTGTCCTTAATTGGCACCTCAATGAAATGACTGGAGTCAGACGTTTCAGCAACAAGCAAAGCATGCTTTCCCTTTGGTCAAATGCTGTTTATTTGGAATTGCCATGGTGCCTTCCCAGTGAGAAGCATGTTCCTCTCTCTTCAATTTGCTCTATTGAGATATACAAGAAATGTGTTCCTGGATTTCCCTCCTTAGCTGCTCAGTAGAAGGCAAATGGTGCTGTTGTGGGACCTTTTCCACTATGAATGTACCACCATACTGATCTCTTCACTGTTCTGTGATCCTGTCAACAACCCATTTGCCATGAGATGTTGCGAAAAAGTGCTAACTTTGAAGCTGAACTTCTCCCACAAATACAGGTTTGAGAAGAGGAACTGCTGTTTGAATTGGGAGCTAGCCCCATCTGAAAATATCTCGACTTATTTGATTGCAGGGTATTTGCTCTTCAATGATATGGGTCATGTAGGTGTACATGCTAAGTGATCAGTTACAAAAAGTCTCAGACACTGGAGTAACTCAATTTTACAATGCCTCTTTTGGGCTACGATTATCACCTGTTTTTGTTTATGATCAATATGGTTAGTATAATATAGGTTATACTAAGAGCCTTTCTGAATTGATAAAACAAAAACATTTTCCATCAGATTAATACCTGCTTACTAGTATTTCCTATCAGTGATTATATCTTACCTTACTGTGTCCTGTATTCTTAGATGAATGAGGATTATCACATCACCTGTTCAACCATTTGTTCATTTGTGAACACAAGATGGCATCCCAGGAAGGTAAAAGTGATATCTCATTGCACAAAAAGCAGGTGGATGTATTTAACACTTAGAATATGGTGTCGGACATACAAAAACATGTACGTCCAACACCAGGATTATGGTGAGTAATCAATATGGTAAATATGTTGAGGGTACCATTTGTGCTTTGAACCTATAGCATGAAATCAATTTCAAAACTTAAAGCAGGAGCAAACTAAAAAAAATGTCTGTGTCGGATGTACTGGGAGTCCGTGCCGTTGTAAACACAATCAATTTTATAAAATGATTAAATTAGCTGCTTGCCCTTATTAACCTCACACACTCTGCTTTTGAAAGAATCATCAGGATTCATTTATTATTCTTTAACAAATACACATTGAAATTTACTCTATCCATTTCCCACCAGGTTTTGTAACCAGTGAATGGACTACAGACAATAAATGTAGGTTTTCACCTGTAATCCATAATTCTTTGGTAATGCCTTACAAATCCTATAAGTAGACAACATTTGCTGCAAAATGGGTGTTAGTTCACCGTGATTGGATGATTCTGAGAAATGACCCCTTGGGTTGACCTTCCTGTGGAATTGCCCTGAAACTTTTTTCTCTTTTTATAGAGATGTTCACCAGTCTCTTCAATGTTGACATGCCAAATGCTGCTTCAGAACAGCAAAATAAAAAGATACGGACAGCAAAATAACCTGGCACTGTACATGCTTTACTGCAAATAGTGCTGGGTTGACATGCCATCTGTGCCTGTCATGTTGGGTCATTTTATAGC
The DNA here is from genome assembly GCF_902713425.1 of Acipenser ruthenus. NCBI lineage: Eukaryota > Metazoa > Chordata > Actinopteri > Acipenseriformes > Acipenseridae > Acipenser > Acipenser ruthenus. The sequence goes on along the minus strand of NC_081189.1, from coordinate 100,140,214 downwards.
CTGGAGGTTCAGTGGTTATTTATTTCATTTTAAATCTTGTTTGTGCAGTGAGATGGAGTCCAGAAATGTATTTACCAGTCTAAACCTTTTTTTAAAGAAAAACAATCTGTGATAGTTTGAAGATGAGGGGTACTAAAATATAATATACTTGCAGTGCGTTAACATATGGCACCTTCGAGAGAACTAGGATTCCTGAAGGTACTAAAAGATTATGCAAGTGTCTCATTTCTTCTGTTTAATGATTTTCGTAGAAATACTGTTGAAAAACCATGGCTCCTGAGAGTTTAGTATTTAATTTCTTTCAACGGTGTGTAAAGATTTAGTTTTTTGCACAAACTTTAGTTGAAACTAAGAAGCTAATTTGCCATGCAGTATACTGTGCAGGCAATGTCTAACAGATTTGATTTATGATGGAAAATGATGGCTTGAAAATATTGCACACTATTGCAAGACGATTCTTGTGCATTCACATAAGGTATTTACAGTAGTTCTTTCAAGTGGCAGACACTACAAGTATCCTTTCTTTACACATTTGTAAGTTAATACTTGCTGTTACCTAGCTACTGTATAGGTTGGAACCAGCCTATTTTCTCCCTGTAATACTTGTTGTACTGGAAGTGAAAACACTACCTGTCTGGGCAGTTCTGCAGATTTTTAGGAGACCCTGAAGGTAAAGGGTAGGTCACAGTTAGGGGATTCAATTTGGATATAATTGGACATTTAGAGGGGTCAATAAATATAAAACAATTCGATATGGGTATTATAAAAATATTGAATACATCATAGATATAACTACAAGTAACATCCCAAAAAAATCAATTACTGTGTGAGTATGCTTTTGAGTTTTCTTTTTCTGTTTTAATGAAATATTTCAGTCCAAGAGAAGTATTTGTCAGTCTTAATCAGCCTACAGTCCCTGCATGGCTTTGGGTAGATGTACTGGTGAAGAGAACTGTGAGCTATGCTTTTCATCCTTCATTAAATTAGCAAAAAAAATAATATTGACTTTCACGTTTTGGAATTGCTAATTTTTAAAGTCTGGAATTGTTTCTTCTGTGGAAAGTTGGAGGGTTAATACCTGTACATTCTGTTTTTATTTTTATCATTTTGCAGCAACCTCCTATGAACACAAGAGGAAAAACATACTGAAAAAAGCCCATATCCTCACAAATGCACTGTGTGTCCTCAAAGCTATTTTTGCTGTGAACATATGTGTGAGTTACAGAACAGATTGTTTTGTTTACCTGTGGTGTGCTTTACTTTCATCCATCTGTGCTCGCTTTAGGATCAATAGCTGCTCCACTCTTTCTCTTAATGTGATTCTGTCTCGTATTCTCTGTTTACTCCCTGCAGGTAGCATCGGCGGCACTGGAGAGCTCAATTCCTTTCCAGAAGACCCTGAGTTTTCTGAGATCATCCAGAAAGCTGAGCAGGCTATTGAGAGTGGGCTTTTTCCAGAGAGGATTTCCCAGGGTTCAAGCGGCAGCTACTTTGTTAAGGATTCCAAAGGGGTGAGTGTGTTGCATAATCAGGCACTGCACTGTGTAGATGGCATGTCTTACTACATTTGACCCACCCTGCCCCCTGTTCAAGAATACACATGCTTGTCGCTTTTTGTATAGTGACGTTATAACGTTGCATTTTATTTTCTTTGCTGGCAGCACCTGGCCTTTTTAACATGGCAAAAAGCCATACAAGCCGGGGATACAGGCATACATTATGCAATATTTGGGGAAACTCATAAAAAGGATGAGAAAGGTGCCATGTTTGATCACATCTGTTGCCGGTTCTAATGATATTAAGGTTAAGTGGAAGCATTGCACAGCAATCAAGGCTGTAGGAGAGTTATGGTAAAGGTGTATTTTTTTTCTGTGTGGAATGACCTTGATAGTTGCTGTGTGTTTGTTTTGTGGGCACTGTTATGTAGAGTAGTGTATGTATATTTATTCAAATGTGATATATGGCCAGGAGGTTGACTTGTGATTTATAATCTGCGATAATGCTTTTACAAAGTATATAATGTACATACATGTATGTGTAAATATGGAGAACTCCAACTAACAACCTTCATGTAAAAGCACATGTCCTGCTCTCTTTTTTTCTGTTTATTGAGTTGGCAGGAGTTTTTATTGGCTGCTCCGTTTCAGTTTGTCCAGTAAATGGTGTTTGGAAATTAGCGTGCAAATGCTTTGTCTACATCTTTTGTACAGAGCAGCAGGTGTAAGGAGAGGAATCCTGTTCATCTCTTGTATGTGTGGGTGTGTGTTATTGCTATTTGCTAATTTGCTTTTGTTTTGTTTTCATAAGAATATTATTGGAGTATTCAAACCAAAATCTGAAGAGCCTTATGGACATCTGAACCCAAAATGGACCAAATATTTCCACAAGACTTGCTGCCCCTGTTGCTTTGGAAGGGGGTGTCTGGTTCCTAACCAAGGCTACCTGTCGGAAGCGGCTGCCTCCCTTGTAGACCAAAAGCTGGGTCTGGGAATTGTACCCAAAACTAAGGTGAGGAAAGAAATACATACTAAAGAAAGGGAAAGAAATCTGATTAGGAAAATAAAAATCGAATTTGGTATCCATTTAAAAAAAGAAAGATCTGTCACTACTGTGACTACTTTTGTCTACTGTGCTTGCTTCATATTAATCAAGCACAATACTTAAAGGTTTTATACTGTTGTTGCTCTTGAAATGTTATGTATGAGTCGACTGACCAACTAAATACTAGTTTAATTAGATCTGTGGTTAGTCCTATACCATTTAATCTTCTGAGATTTTTTTTTTTTTTTTCTGGATTTAACTCATTTTATAGTGCCTCCCAAATATTTGATTTTAAATCCATGACTGTAATATAGTAAGTGCGATCCAGATTAAACTTGAGAGAATTATTAAAACAAGCAAAACATGTTTGTGTTGCTGCCCACTCAGAACTAAATTCTCCTTTTTTAAAAAAAAAAATGTATATCTATAACTGAACCTTTTATTCTTAACCTTCAGCGGTAACACTAGAGACATTAGATTCTGTGTGAGTAACATTTAAAGATACAGTATCACAGTTTGAACTTCTTCGTGTTGTACGTGCATTCTTTTTTCAGTTCCAAACAATTTTACCTTACCACAAAACGTTTCCATGCTGTGTTTGGATGTTCTCTCCAAAATGGGAAAATGAGAAATCTGCCTACTTGTTAGGGTTACCTGAGCGAATCCTTTATGCATTTGCATCCCAGAAATAAAATTCCAGCCATCAATGTGCAACCTGAAATAACAGTGACTTGTTTTCAAATGACTGCAGAAATCCTCAAGATTTTCCTGATCACAGCAATAGAAGTAACCTTTCATTCAAATACAGCCCCGAGTGGAGGACAACGACATTCGGGTTAGCTTTTTTTAAAATAAAATGATAAATAATTATATAAGTTCTTAATCATGTTTGTAATAAACATTTGCTAATTATTTAAGAGGCGCATTAAGATCCGTGGTCCTGACCACAATTAAGAAGAAAAGGGATACATATCGGCAAAATAAAATATGAAATATGTCTGCACATATGCAAATCCAAGCAACAGTTATTCTATTGTTATAGCACTAATAGTAACAATACACATTTTATATAATAATAATAATAATAATAATAATAATAATAATAATAATTGAAATGCAAATGCTCCTACAAAGTGAGACCCTAAATATTCCAGGAAGGTAGTATTAATGATGCCCAGTGGTATAGTGCATTTAGCAAATACTTGTCCATTAAATGAGAGGCTTTTATGCCAACATCAAGTACAGCTAAATATGTATTGTGGAAAATGAGAAGCAGGAAATCAAAACTCCCCAGAGGAAAATATCAAAATGGAACGCATCTGCACTGGCACCCAATGACAAATACATCTGATCTATTAAAAGGAACAAACTATTTTTTCAAATGCAGTTATTAGAAAAAGAAAAGTGAAATGCTGTCCTGTTTTATTTTTTGCTGCCACAATATACAAAAAGATACATTTTAGGGACATTTTCAGAGTTGGGTTACCTTGAGTGAGAATAATGAGTACATTAACTGATGGAGTGCACCTGACAGGAAACTCCTGGACTGCAGCCAGAAATAAAAACAATACCACAAAGTTTTGGGATAAATCAGAGTTGCCCGAAGCAGTTCATAATGCCTAAAGAGTACTGATAGTTATGTCAAGTGATCTGGGAAGATGGGAAATAGCTCAGCAAGGTCTAATACATCTTGCAGCTATTGTTATAACTTAAATTGACGTGGTACTAACTCCAAGTTTGAAAATGGAAAAGTGTATGCAACAATTATTCTATGTGTGCACCATTATTTATGTATTTATTTATTTTGCATTGCCTTTTAAAATATTGGACAGAATCATTTATTTTATTTTAACTTAACTTTTAGGAAGTATTCCTGGTTAGTGAAACATTTCACTACAGTGCAATAGATCGTGCAAAATCAAGAGGGAAAAAGTATGCTTTGGAAAAAGTGCCCCAGGTTGGTCGAAGATTTCATCGGGTTGGATTGCCTCCTAAGGTATAGTGCTATAAGAATGTGATCATTGACTGTTTGATTCAGATGTTATTTTCATATTAATACATATTTCTTATTTTTATTAAGGTGCCAATCTCTTTTTATAGATAATTTGGTCTTGATGGGAGTTCTGAACAAAATAACTAAAATGTTTTATAAAAGTGTCCTGCATGCGTTTTAATAATTCATGCTTACTGTGTCCATATGGCTGTAGGTTGGCTCTTTTCAGCTATTTGTCGAAGGCTACAAGGAAGCAGATTTCTGGTTAAGGAAGTTTGAGACTGAACCCCTACCAGAGAACACCAGGAAACAACTACAGTCTCAGTTTGAGCGACTGGTGGTCTTGGATTATGTCATTAGGAACACTGGTAAGCTTAATATTCTAAATAAGCATATTGTTTATTTGTGAGCCTGGCACTGACAAACTACAGGGATATTTTTTGCTCAAAACCGCTGTTTTTGTATTAAGTATATTGATTTTTAAATATTTTATCCCTGGCTCGGAGTATATTTGTAATTGTAAGACGATATTTAATAAAGTATTTTTTATACAGTAAAAACCGTTGTGTGTCGCACCGGTGTATGTGGGCCCCCCCCCCTTTTTTTTATTGAGACAATATCAGGAAAGCACAACATTAAGGATTTTGCAGCATTTTATTTCATTAATAGTTTACATTTATGTAACACAGCATTCCATTTATTTTTTTTTTTTTTACTCAAAACCAAAAAACTCAGTTACTTTCGCTGTCTTCAAAGATAGCAAGTCCTGTCTCGGTAAGGTGATCATCATAGATATTTTCTATGTCATCCTTACAGTGTGAATCTATCTTGGACTCAACAAAAACAATATCATCCTCTGTACCATCCAGCTGATTTTAAATGCATGCCTTCTTAGAAGCCTTTACGATCGACTTTGGTGTGATGTCTTACCAAGAGTCTATGACCCAGGTACAGATGCTACTTTGTTCTGGTCGCCTAAGGTTTCCATTTGCGGTAAAAGTGCTCACCTTGGGATACAAAAAATATGTCCGTCTTGCCAAATTAAGTATTGTAAGTTATTTTATTTGTTCATACTTTTAGAAAAAACAACAAACAGATCGCAGGTCCTTCATCGTGGCTTCACATAGGAAATCTGCCGAAGTGTTTTTTTTGTTTTGTTTTTAAATAACCCTCTTGACACTCTTGTCACAAATGTAAACAAATAAGCTGCATTGTGAATACAAAGAAGTGTTTTATTAGGTCTGTAACAACGGTTTTTGATTGAAAAAGTCATTTTAGCCTTACAAAACAAATGCAACCTTGTTTTTAATATATAAAAAACTCTTATTTGCAGTTTACACAATGTTTATAATATATTTTGACATTAGAAAAGTATGTTTTGTATCATTTACTGTATTTAAATGACTGTTCCCCATAATAGTGTTATAGGTCTATCCATTTAATAACTTGTATGAAATAAACATCAATTAATTTATGTTCTAAACACAACACACATCTTATTTTCACAAAATCATAATCAGAGCAATCAGATAAACAGAGAAAAAAAAAACACAAAAAAAAAAAACTCACCTTGGGATAGCCAGTCCACCCATTCCTGCTCACATGATCCTTAAACGGCTTGTTGATCCCTACGTCCAGCAGCTGCAAAATTCCATTCATGCCCCCCAGGATAACGGCCAGAATCGGTGTTGCACTCCTTCAGCTTGTGGTGCACAGAATCATGTAGATGGCGTCCTAAACTAATCAAACACTAGCAATGGCCTTTTTTTCATTAGCGCCCCTGGCCTTCTGTCCCATACAACTTTCACCCACTCCTTCATTCCTTATTCCTCCATCCATCCTTTGTCATGCACTTTTACAACAACATTGCGAGGCATTTTGTCTTTCAGCAACATCTTTCTTTTGAAAATGAGCAGTGGGTTCAATTATGTTCCATTTGCAACTACATCCATCTCATTTAAGTTTTATTACTGATGTTGCTAATAAAACAACCCAGCATAAAACAACCCAGCATAAAAACCCAGTTTTCCTATTTCTGGATCCTGTGTTGGTCCCTCTCTAGTTTTATATTTATTTACAATCCAGCATTTGTTGTTAAATTATTTGAACGAACTGCTAAATCACAATGGAGTCAGTTTTTATTACTCGCCTTACTGCATTTAAACTGATCCATTTCCAGTTACTCAAACTGTTTTTTAAATAATAAGAATTTTAAATTCTCTTATTAATAACTTAAAATTGCCTAAACAAAACATTCACTAACTGTTATATCCTCCATAATTATAAATAATATCTTTTAAAATAAATGTGGTTATTGAAATAAAACAAAGCTACAATGTTAACGGGTCTGCAGTCGGTAGCTATCGATTTTGCAACAGCACTGGTTATAGTATCGTACTTGGCTTGATTCATGGGTTTGCAATGATCCTGAATTTCTAAAAGAGTACTATGTTGAAACTGACGGGTTTCATTTATTGTTGTATTGTTGTCTGTAGCAGAACTACTACTAGAACGTATATTTTGAGAAGTGAAAGCAAGTTTAGCATGCAGGTGGTACAGCAGACTATATGCACTTCTGTGATACTGGAACTCACTTTGACAGTAGATACAAGTAACTGTAGATAATGAATCGTCAGTGTTTTTTTTGTTTTTTTTATATAAATAAACTTCCCCTTCACAAGTCCTTCAGTTTGAGTGCTTTGCAACCTAATGCGATTCCATGACTAATTTTGTATTCAAATGATGACTACACTCAATCAATCCTGGCATGCACTCGAGTGTATTAAAATGGTGCTGCAGGACATTAATTACGGTATGATAAGAGGAACAAGACAGGAGAGTGCGATTTTTAACGTGTTAAGTCTCCCAAAAAATGTACGCGTTAATCGCAGAAGTTAACTGCTATTAATTGACAGCCCTAATATTTTCTAATTCTACAACAAGCGTTGAGATATCTAGCATCAAATATGTTTTTCATATTCAGTGGTCCTGAGAGAATATTTCTTACTGAATCTCTGTTTTATACATTTAAATCCAGTGACAGAATGACTGGGTGAATCACACTGTTCCAAATGACACTGCATTGCTAACAATGCAGGGCTTGATTTTAAGGAAAGTAATTCTCTGAATTCAGCTGTTAAAGTAAATATACTTTCTTTCCAAACATAATTGTCAGTAACAGAATATTCTATGTGTTCATAGAGTGCTGTGGTTATTTCACTCCTGAGGATAGCCATGAGCAACCTATTATTATTATTATTATTATTATTATTATTATTATTATTATTATTATTAGTTTATTTAGTAGACGCCTTTATCCAAGGCGACTTAGAGACCAGGGTGTGTGAACTATGCATCAGCTGCAGAGTCACTTACAATTACGTCTCACCCGAAAGACGGAGCACAAGGAGGTTAAGTGACTTGCTCAGGGTCACACAATGAGTCAGTGCCTGAGGTGGGATTTGAACCGGGGACCTCCTGGTTACAAGCCCTTTTCTTTAACCACTGAACCACACTGCCTGAATATTCTACAGAATCTACAGAATATTCATCCTTTTGTTTCTATTTTGGTCCAGTAAAAGATATTGACTTCACCACTGTTTCTTTTCTGGACCAATACGACTGACCGTAATTCTTCAGTATTTAAGTTCTCAAGTGTAAGAAACTTTTCATATCTGCCATACAAGCACTCCCATTGCATAGCAGTTTGCTCCATTCCTGGTTTTACTATGAGTTTATTGACACACCTGCGCTTGTTACCTTTACATTGTGGCTAATCAAGCTCGTAGTAAAACCTGGAATGGGTGAAACTGCTACAATAGGAGTCTTATTTCCATCTGTGCTGTTGCAGATAATAACAACTATGGCTGCTGCAGGCAAAGCCTGTTGTTATGGTTACCATTAGTCTAAAATAGACTTGTTAATATAGTCAGTGTAACTTATGGTTTTGCAGTTATTTAAAACATTTAAAGGAATACTATAACCCCTGAATTTGCATGTTTTTTTAAATCATTATCCAATGATGGCTGTTCTTAATTTAAATTTATTACTGTTTCTGTTCTAGATGTTTGGCAGTCCTGAAGGCAATCTTGTTGAATTTCCATATTTTATTCTTCAATTCAGAGAAAAAAAAAAGTTTAGTATTTAGTACATAAAATGTAATACTTCCATTCCACAACAATACTTTATGGAGAGGGCTCCAAAGACAAAGTATTGCTGTAAAGGTCTTTGATTTTCAACAATGGATGCAATTAGATTGTGGTGCACAAAAAACCCTGGTCGAAGAAATGTATTATATTTGTGTGTGTGTATGTTTGTTTGGTTTTTGCCACACACCAGGCACATCTAGTTCAAGTGCCATGACATATTGTTGCCACATAGTGGCAGTGTAGTACAAGTAGAATCATTGACGTGAAGGGACGAGACAAAACATTTTGTCTATTTGACTTTAGTTTCACCTTCTAAGTTTTACCTTCTGTTGATTGTGTGTTTTTGAAGTTTTGGAATTTTAAAATGAGCCAGCATATTTTTATAATTTTGCAACCTCATGTTAAGTATTGAAGTGCTCTGAATATAAATATATGGTTTGTCCAGCTTTATGTTGTAAGCATTTTAATATCAGTTTCTTAACTTGTTATTAGCTTGTTGCATTTAAGACTCTCTTGATTTGTAGAATTGAACTGAATAAGTCTGTGTTTTCAATGTTAATGTCAGACCGGGAGTACCATTACATTGATTGGTGGATCTACATTAACTCTTTAGTTCTATAGTAATCCTGCTGTGTTTTTGTTTTGTTTTGTTTATTTGTTTTTTAACCCTGTGGTCCCAGACAGAGTAGTTTTAACATAACTATGTGTTTGGTTAGTTTAAATAGTTCCCATTTTCTCTCTTAACTCCAGCACAACACATGAATGGACTTGAAATTGGTAATAGAAGGTATGTGTAGAGTGTATTTGCGGTTAAGAAAAAAAAAAACGCAAAATAAAATCTTACACTCTATTGATTAACTCTTACACTCTTAGTATCACAAGCAGGCATGATAACCCAGTGTAATACAGCTTGTACTGTGGCAACACTGCAGAATAACATTTGTAAGTACCATAGTCTGTTAGGTAGCCACAATGACAGCCACACCTCTTTTTGATGTCTATATTTGCAAAATATTTAAAGGGCAGTCTGTAAGCACACAGTATTGATTTTAAAAAGTTATTTTACAGACCATAGATTGGAAACAGTCCAAAAGGAAAAAAAAAAAAAAGTTTGTTAATGTTTGGGATACAGTACGTGTAGCCTATATTTGAAAGTCCCATTTGATCTGGCAAGTATGCAAGCTACACAAAGAATTCAAGAATAACATTTGACGTTTTTACTAAGGTTTTTGATTTTTAAATGTAAACTCCTATTTCAAGTTTTTTTTTTATTAATCTGGAGCCATCATCTTCATGCATTTTGCTCTACTTGTCATGGAATGATCCACGTCGCTCTATTCATAAAATAACTACCTTACAGTTTTTGTTTTCTTGCACGTTGCTGACGTTGTTATCATTTGTCTTATGGAGTGATTTTTATAGTGTTTGTTTTCAAATGTAAAATAACTTCCTGTTCTTGTTTGTATTTTTCTAGACCGAGGCAGTGACAACTGGTTAGTGAAGTATGATAAACCAGACGACGCACCCAAAGCCTCTGAAAAGGTAAATGGTAAAAACACTTTATTTAATATTTTGTAACAAGATATCTTTAACGCACCGATAATGATTTTATCCAGGATGCGTTTTTTTACACATTCAGCCAACTGTGTGCCATGCAATATCGTACCAATTGCACAACACAAAAATGGAAAACGATTGGTTATTGTATCGCACCTAATTCCTTTACAAAATGAGACTTGTGCAGTGTATTATTTGCAAGTATGAGAGGTTAAATCGGTTCTCTGGATGTTTTGTAAAACTTAAAATTCTGACTTACCTACGACGCTCTCCACCATACAGCTTGGATATACAGTTTGCATGCTGTATAGTATAGGTTGCTGAGGATCTTTCAGCCAATCGGAGCATGCTTTTTGCCTGCTGTTTGCCACGACACATTACAAAGAAATCTAATTCATGATATGAACTGTACACCATAGAGTTTTTACCGTGCATCTACCTATTCCCTGTAGCTGTATTTATTTAGTTGTAAATTAACCAAAAAATAGTATATAAATATCTTTAGGACTGCAAGCATCTGTGTGTGGGGTTATAGCAGCACTTTGAACCTCGGTCCGTTCACTTCAAATCGATATTCCCTCATACACAGATGTTTGCCGTCCTGTAACCGTATATTATTGAAATGACCAGCAGACAGACCACTACCAAATCTGCTGTCAACGGACTGCACATATCACAGTCTGTAGGTTTAAAATGTATGTGATCAATATAACAAGCTCCTGATGTTTTACAACAATTTTACAATCACAATACACTATTGGATGCATGACTTGTGTGAGTTTCTTACCATGTGCTCAGAATTACTGTCTATTTTAATTGTTGGTAAATATAGTAACTATTTAACCATTCAAATCCTGTGTAGAGGGTATTACCAAGCTGATGGTGAGTGGCCACAATACAGATAAGATCAAATACCAAGGTAGGTAATGCCCGGTTTTAATCAGGATTTATTTTTTTCTTAGGACACAGAGTGGGCAGTGAACAAAGACCCTGCCATCAAAATAGCTGCTATAGACAATGGACTGGCATTTCCCTTTAAGCATCCAGATGAGTGGAGAGCCTGTAAGTAGTATTGCACTACATGCAAGTGTCATGATATACATTAGATAATAATGTAAATATTGTAGTAATCCAGAGTTCAGAAGAATAAATGGCAATTTTTGGAGATGGAAGTAAAAAAATAATTGTATTTGTTCCTCCAGATCCGTTTCACTGGGCATCGCTTCCACAGGCTAAAGCTCCCTTTTCTCAGGAAACCAGAGATTTGGTTCTGTCCCGTATCTCAGACATGAATTTTGTGCAGGACCTTAGCGAGGACCTATATGAGATGTTTAAGGTTTGTTGCTGGAGGCATTCAACTTATAATAAATGTATCAAATAAACAAAGTACATGTTTAACTGGAGATGTTCCTGTCACTCGATGGAACAAAAGGGATCTACGTGTTTTGATGTTTTCCATGTCTGTTAATAAGTATTCTAGTCTGCTTAACTATCTGAAACTTGGTATGGACCCTCCTTGGAACAAATGCCTGAGGGAGTTTACTGGTATAACCACATTAATCATTTTAGTATACACATTGATTTCATTAATGCGGGCACACGGAATTAACAAAGGGGTTATGGAGGTCTGGGCCAGGTTTACTTCTTTATTAACCCGGTCAAGTAGTGTATCTTAAGTGGGAGTACTCCTATGTATACTGAGCATCAAAAGAAACGTAACACTTATATTTGGATCAAATTCACTAGATGTGATTGAAAAATGACATTCTGTTTTAGTAGCAGGTGCAGTGACTTTTTATTGTGCTGATTAACAGTTGACATCACGAAGATGCTGCAAAATGATCTTTCGATCTTGGGCAGGTGTTGTGACTCTTGGTCTCCCAGTTCGTGGCCTGTCATTGACAGAGTGTGTCTAGTTATACCATCTCACCAGGTTTGAAATTGCTGGCTGTGAGCACCCAAGACGGCGAGCCACAGTATGCTGCCCTAGTCCAGCCTCCAACATGCCGATTGCACAAAAGGTGCTGCTCTCTTGACAGATGTGGCATGTTTTTCTTTCTGTGATTCTTTATTGCTTTTATTCAAGCTTGCAATTCAACAGCTGAAATCACTCCATATCCAGTGTCCAATCAACTGTCTCACTAATTGGGTGATTAAGTGCATATGCTTCAGTCATAGTCACTCAAGCGTGTCATGGTTAAGGATGAATGATCGAGTGATTAAAAAGAAACCAAAAACATTTCGTCAGTGTCCATCATTTATATACCTTTTTTTTTCCGAAAATAAATGTGTTGTAATAGTGATTAGTTTCTTTTGATACTCTGTATATCTGAGGTGTTCCTGCCCAAAATTATATTTAAATTAACTTTGTCACCCACCCGGTTGCTTAACTACACCTATTAACAATAGAAAAAAATACTAATGTGTTTTTACATTTGTTGTTGGTGGTTATTTTTTTTATTTTTTTTTTTAAACAAGGTACTTCATCTGTGCTCACCTAATACTAGGTGATACACTGTCATGATATGATACATATCACTGTATGCAGATTGCGTTATGATATGTATCATGATTTTTCTGATGGACTACAGTACTTGTATGCAAGACTGACCTCCATTGAAAACTGTTGGAGAGCAGTGTTTTATACTATCGCGTAACACCTGCCACCTGTTTTAGACATGCATTGACGCTGCCCATCCAGCAACACGTGCTGGATAAGAGGAGCATGTTCTACATTACACTTTTCATGGTACTGAGGCCTGTTTTGTGGCCTTTTATGCTAGGCAGGGGTTATGTGCTTTTTTGCCAACAAACCTTGTTTTTATGTCGGTAAATGTATACAGTACAAATGATTAATAAAATTATACTTTTTATTTTCAGGCAGACAAAGGGTTTGACAAAGCTATATTTGAAAAACAGATGTCAGTAATGAGAGGGCAGGTAAGTCTGTGTTGCCCATTGAAAGTTTGAGAGTAAGCCATTACCTATATTTAACCTGGCCCCTCCTTATTGAAGATCTTTTTAACTTATTTTCTTTTACTTTTTTACTTTTAATCTGGAATATGCAGATACACTGTATCTCAAATACCACACCATACAATGAAGTCGCTGCTGCTTCCTGGTACTTACTGAAATTGGTAGTAGGTTCAGAATCACTCTAATGATCTAGCTAGTTCTTGCCATGAAATGTCTTGATGTGTCAACGATGTGGTTGGTTTGTGTCAAGGAGGGGCTTGTTTGCTTCCCCAATGACACCAAATGGCACTAGATTGACCAAATACAATACAAACCATTGTTAATGTGGAGCAACAACTGGGGAGTACACAGGGATAAGAACTGATTTCTAAATTACAAAAATAAACATTCTAAATGCTGTCCTCAGGCCAGGCTTTCTACCATTGTCTCAGTCAAGTTCCATTATAAGTGTTGTACATTGTTTTGTTATGTGCATATTAATACAGACCACATAATGCAGCATCTGTACTTTTGGCTGTATTGTATGATTCTCTTGACCATGCTTCAAAATTATACAGCGGTCTTCTAAAGATTCTCTGTCACCTTTTATAATACATCAATCAATACTTTATTTATATAGCAACTTTAATACAAAAAGTACCAAAACGCTGTACAGGACAAAACGGAAGAAAATCCAAATACAATTAATGTGTATAGAAATTAAAAAGAAATGCAGTTTAGAATTCAGTTTTAAAAAGCTATTTTTTTTCTTAAAGCTGATTCCTCTCTAGTAAACAATATGATCTGTTTGTTTGTTTGTTTTATTTATTTATTTATTTATTTATTTATTTATTTATCTTTTGTATGTGTGTATCATTCTCTATTGTTTCTGTTTAGGTGATTATTCATCCTGCTTATTAATGATTCCAAACTTTTTCAACCACTGGATTAGCTTCAGAAAAGATAAGAAAAAAAGCTGGCTTTCTGAAGTATGGTGGTTTGAAAAATGACCACTAGGGGCATGCAGCTGTAACTGTTATTTAAGATTTTCAGTTGCCACAGTTGCAGAGGTGGGGTGTAAATTACAGACGCAGATTTTTACTGGAATTGCTTAAGAATGATAAATAGCTTTTTTGATGTGCAAAAAAAAAACAATAGGAGAACACGCGCGCGCGCGCACACACACACAGTTGTATTAAATAAGATTCTCTAGATGTAAAAAATACAAGGGTGACCTGCAGACAGACAGCCTCCATATACCTCCAGATTATGATGCTGTCAATCACTTGTTCTGATGAATGTCTCCATTGTTTTTGTTGTAAATCTAGATTTTAAATCTCACTCAAGCATTAAAAGATGTGAAGAGTCCCATGCAGCTGGTTCAGATGCCCCGTGTGGTAGTGGAGAGGAGTCGCAGTGGAAGCCAGGGCCGCATAGTCAATCTGGGCAGTGTCTTCACACAGACTTTCCACTGCAAGAGGCCCTTCTTCTCATCTTGGTAGACCTCCCTAGATAAACTTCCAGGAACTCTGCCAGGACAGCAGGGGCATGCCTGTTCGCTTGACAGACATTGAGATTGAAGCCGAATGGGCTAGGAGAAGAGAATCTTTGCGTTTTCTAGAGAAGGTGAAAGCAAACTACAGCCAAAATAATAGTACTAAAGCAAATGTTAACTTGAATATTTGCAAAGGTGCATTTGAATGCAATTGCAAGTTTACAGACCCTTTCTCTTAAAAAAAAAAAATAAATAAATAAATAAATAAATACAAATTATAATAATAATTAAAAAGAATATATATGTATGTGTGCATAGGAGTACTGCACTGCAACTGTTGATAAAGTATTTTTATACAACAAATGTGTTCTGATATGTATTTAAATATTACAGATTCTTATTGCAATGGGTGTTTTTCCTGTCATTTATACACTCATACCTGTGCACCCATTTTGCCAACTTCGGTTCTCTGTATATTTTGAAGTGCAAATGATTTTGCAGAAATCTTTTGATTGTAAAACCTGTTGGATAATTTTCAGATGTAATTAAAAAAAATTAAAGAAAAAATAAATAAATAAATATAAGAAGTCTGCTTCAAGTGATTGTTGGCAATTATGACGCTTGCACATGTTTACTAACGTTGCTTTAGTTAACAGTAAAACTGGGATTTTTTTTTTTTTAAGCTACCAACACCAATTTCTTTCAATAGCTGGCTCCATAACATTTTAACATAACACTTTATATATTTAATCTTTTGAAAACATATACCCTTGTTACTGGAGACTTATTACTGAAAGGATGATTTGTGCAGGACACATTTCAGGAGGTGGTGATACTTGCCAGGTAATCGCCACCATTTTAATAACATGGCTACAGGGGAAAAGGGCATTCAACAAAACAGGGACTGCATTATACTATGATCCTCATTTTGTAATTGTAGTAACAAAAAAAAAAAAAAATCTAAATGTTTAAACTGCAGTAGATGTCCCTTGGTTTGATGTGGTTCTGAGTATGATCCTCATGTGCATGGTCTTTGAATAGATTTAGTGACTTGTGCGTGATGTCTGTCTATCTATATGTTTGGCCCTGTCCACACTACGTAAGCTCGAGAACCGTACTCGAAACCGTTCTAATTAGTCCAGTTCAAAGCGTCCACACTGAAGTACCGTTTCATGTTTACTCAGGCTTAATGCGTATAAACATTGTTAAAATAGTTCAGTTATAGTTCCTAGCAGGGCAATGAGCAGTGGAAATTAAAACGATAGCATCCCACCATGCACTATTTTAAAAATAAGTGTTATGCCCCATATTAATAGAGGTCCGTATTGCTAAAAGGAAATAAAACAAGTATTTTGCGCAGACACACACAAGTAGGGCTTGAAGTTTTCGGGTTTTATTTTTAATCAGGTGGCGTACCTTTTAAACAAATTGAGCTGATTCTGTTCATAATTAAACTAAGAAAAAAGCTGTTATTTACAAAACAATCTTTGTTTTTACCTTCATATCTTGCCTGAGCCCAGGATTGGCTGATTTAAATCTTTTTTTTTTTTTCATTTACTACCTGATTTTCTATAGTTTCTCAAGGAAAAAACATGAAAAGTATATTTTAAAAAACTTTTATTAACACAAAAATCTTAAACTCTTACTGTCTATAAACTAAAACTCTTAGGGCTGTTTTCTGATCACGGCGCAAATGCGACTGGCTTTGTACGCGGAGACTGGGAAAGCAGGGTGAGATCTGGTCCCTTTTGAAGTTCAAAGGACCCTTTTGTTTTGCCAGTGTTGTTAACACAGGGTTTATCGCATACAACAAATGGACAACTGGGGCTGGTGCCTGCTTCTATCACAGACAAGATGATTTCCATTACACGAGAGTAGATGTTAAAACTTCATGCTGATTTGAACTCGGCTCTCGCCAAGATAAGCACCAACTAAGACGTAGCTTTACAGTAAACTAATGTGATCCATATGTGTCTCCATCCATTTACGTTTCCTTCCATATGATGATGTAGATATCCTTCTGTCTGGTGTTAATGGCTGAAGTGTAATGCTGGCTCCAGGGATCAGCTTATTTTGCCTCCCTGGCGCATCAGCACACACAACGGCTGCGATGCTGGCTCCGGGGATCAACCAAAGTGCGGCCTCCCCAGCGCATCAGCATGACAACCGTCTGGATTGAGCTAAGTAGGGTACATCTCTGGGGTTTTCAAGTGGGCACCTTCCATCCTCAGTGTTTCGTCGACTAGCCCACGACACCTCAAGAGGGCTCGACGGTGATTCTGGCGTCCCAGCATCACCCCCCTCCGTCCCCCACTCAACTCAGCCCAGCTTACTTACCTGTCCCCAGCCAGAATCTTTCCGTCTCAACCACAGCCAGTTGCTGCTCCTCTCTGCTGCTTCAGATAAGTTCTTCACTGTGCGACGTAACTCTTGGCCACTGAATCCGACGTCTCTGAGAAACCGGGTTGTAGAGTGTGCCACAAATCCTCGACAACCCACTTCCACTGGGTAAACCCGAACTCTCCATCCTCGCTGTTCCGCTTCAGTGGCTAGTTGAGCATACCGCAGTTTCTTCCTCTCATACGCCTCATCTACAGCATCCTCCCATGGCACTGTTAACTCTACCAGGTGAACAAGGCGTGCTGATCCAGACCACAAGACAATATCTGGTCGAAGGTTAGTGGTGGCAATCTCAGGTGGAAAAATAAGCCGTTGACCAACATCTGCCAGCATATTCCAGTCTCTAGCAGCTTCCAGTTGTCCTGGGCGAGGATTGGTTTTAACACCTTTTCTTGGTGGTTGCTCTCCTGGGCGGAGGAATGTTGTCTTTTGTGTGTAATGTTTTGATGGAACAGGTGGCAACTTATTGGTCATGTTACGCTTGTCTTCCAATGCTAAGGCCAAACATTGCAGCACCTGGTCATGGCGCCAAGTAAACCGTCCTTGGCTAAGAGCCACCTTACATCCTGTCAAAATGTGCCTTAATGTTGCAGGTGTTGAACACAAAGGACATGAGGGATCCTCTCCTACCCAGAGGTTTAGGTTCTGTGGTGATGGGAGAACATCATATGTTGACCTGATGAGGAAACTGATCCTGCTCTGTTCCATTGACCATAGGTCTTGCCAGCCAATCTTGCGTTGTTCCACACTCTCCCATCTCATCCATTCTCCCTGCTTGGCCTGGGAAATGGCCTTTATACACCTCATCCTCTCCTCTTGCTTTTGCACCTCGTTGACTACCAGCTTCCTCCTTTGAGCTGGGGCCGCCTTGTGCCATGTAGGAGGAGTTGAACTGAAACCAAGACCCCCTCTTCCATGCTGAACTTGCCCCATGATATCACCAATTCGAAGGGCAGCCTTTGCATCTTCCACAGCTTTCTTTGCCGCCCACTTTCTTCCAGTTTTCAACACAGGTGCTGCCTCCCTTACGCATTTATCGCGTGACTCTACTAATGTCATTTCCAGTCTGACCTTGGCGCACTTAAACTCCTCGGTTAGAGCAGAGACTGGTAGCTGCAGTATTCCTTTACCATAAAGTCCCACTCTGCTGAGGCAGCGTGGAACTCCCAACCATTTCCTGATGTATGAACTGATTAAAGCTTCCAGCTTCTCTACTGTTGTCAAAGAAACCTCGTACACAGTCAGTGGCCACAGCAACCTCGGCAGTAGACCAAACTGAAAGCACCAGAGTTTTAGTTTACCTGGTAGAGCGCAGCTGTCTATGCTCTTCAACCCTTCCACTGCTTGTTGTCTAACTTCTCCCACACGAACTGTGTCCTTTAGATCCCCGTCGTACCATCTCCCAAGACTCTTCACTGGCTTCTCAGACACTGTTGGTATTGCCTCACCATTAATGAAGAATGTTTTATCTACTACTTTGCCTTTAATTATAGAGATGCTCCTTGATTTAGTGGGCTTGAATTGCATTCGTGCCCATTCAATATTATTGGTTAATTTGCCCAATAATCGATTAGTGCAGGCTACTGTTGTAGTCATGGTTGTCATGTCATCCATGTATGCTCGAATTGGTGGTAGTCGCATTCCAGAAGCCAAGCGCTCTCCTCCTACTACCCATTTTGATGCCCTAATGATTACTTCCATTGCCATGGTAAAAGCCAGTGGAGAAATGGTGCATCCTGCCATTATTCCAACCTCTAGGCATTGCCATGTAGTGCTGAATTCTGAAGTTGAAAAACTGAATTGTAAATCTCCAAAATAGGCTTTCACTAAATTTGTTATTGTCATCGGTACACTGAAAAAATCAAATGCTGCCCAAAGTAGTTCATGTGGCACTGAACCATATGCATTAGCCAAATCCAGGAATGTCACATGGAGCTCCTTCCTCTCCTTTTTAGCTGATTGAATTTGTTGCCAGATCACATTGATGTGTTCTAAGCAACCTGGGAAACCTGGAATGCCCGCTTTTTGTATTGGTGTCAATGAAGCAGTTCTTTAATAGGTAAGCTGACAATCTCTGAGCAATAATGCTGAAGAAAATCTTGCCTTCTACGTTTAATAGGGAAATGGGACGAAACTGACTGATGCTTGTAGAATCTTTTTCTTTAGGTATAAAGACTCCACCTGCTCGGCGCCATGCTCTTGGTACAACCTGTTTTTCCCATGCCACTTTCATCAATTTCCACAGAATTCGTAGAACTCCTGAAGCACTCTTGTACACTCTGTACGGAACTCCATTAGGCCCTGGAGATGATGAAGCCCTTGCTTTTTTCACAGCTTGCTCTATTTCTTTCCACTTAGGTGCACAGTCCTCCATTTGGTATTCTGGTGGATTGATAGGTGGGATGTCTGACGGAATTGACATAGGCTCCTGCCTTTTTGAATCTGTATGTGTTTCCTCCAAATATCTCTCCAGCTCAACCTTAGATGCTTTTAGTGTGCCATTCTTCTCACTGGTGAATAACTTCTTTACAAATTTGAATGGGTCTTTATAAAAGTTAGCTCTCGCACGCTCCTTCTTTTTGTAGCGTTTCCGTAGGCGCTCAGCTCTGCGCAATGTTGCAAGCTTATCTTTTATGACCCTTTGTAAGAGATTGAGTCCCTCCTTCTGACTTTGTTCTGCTCTTCTCCATTGGTTCCTCAGCTGTCTCCTTTCTCTAACTAAGCGTTCAATCTCCTGCTGCCGTCTAGACTTTCCAGGAATAGTTTGTACTTTTTCCTTCCTTTTTTCAACTCCAAACCTCTCACTTCCATATGCGTAGATGATGTCCCCAAATTTATCCAGCTTCTTTTCAACTGTTCCACTTAATCTTTCCAATGCAACGCAGAGATCTGTGTTTACTGTGTCCCATGCAGTTTTCTCACAAGCTCTTGGCCATTTAACTCCAGGCTTGTGCCCGTTGAGGTTCTTTTCTCTCTTATGCTGGTTTGTCTGACCGGGTTCACAAGGATCATTAGGTTCATCACTAACTGTGTCCATGCAAGTCCTCCTCACATCTATGACAGGGGTGCTGATATCCTGCGAACTGTGGTTTGCTTCCTGTCGCTGGATTTCATTCGACTGACTTGACTGACTTCGTAAGAAGTATTGATCAATGCGAGGCCCTTGTCCCTTCTCCCTCAAGCATTTCATTCTCCCTTGATGAATCTTCAAACCCCTGACCGTTGTCGCCTTGCTCCAGCCGCAGACACAAACCTGGAGTTCCATGTCTTTGTTAACTGCAGATCTTGAACTAGTCTTTTGTGAAGTACTCTCCATACTCATATCCGTTTCCGTTCCTAAGTCGTTAACCGTGTTGTCCAACGTTGAGTCATCTTCCGCCCCCGCTCTCGCAGACTCTAGGGGTATTTTTCTCTTTAATTTCTTAGAAGCCTTGGGCGGGTGTCTCCAGCATCCTGTAAACACAGAGCTGGATACTGCCGACAAGGGTAGCTAACCCTTACCAGCCCCAATGGGGTCTCTTTCCTCCTGTCAGCTGTCTCTCCAGGCTGTCACAAGGTCTTTCCCTTGTTGCCAGCTGCACTATTCACAGCAGTCACTGGACGTATCCAGATCTTCATGATTTCCATTACACGAGAGTAGATGTTAAAACTTCATGCTGATTTGAACTCGGCTCTCGCCAAGATAAGCACCAACTAAGACGTAGCTTTACAGTAAACTAATGTGATCCATATGTGTCTCCATCCATTTACGTTTCCTTCCATATGATGATGTAGATATCCTTCTGTCTGGTGTTAATGGCTGAAGTGTAATGCTGGCTCCAGGGATCAGCTTATTTTGCCTCCCTGGCGCATCAGCACACACAACGGCTGCGATGCTGGCTCCGGGGATCAACCAAAGTGCGGCCTCCCCAGCGCATCAGCATGACAACCGTCTGGATTGAGCTAAGTAGGGTACATCTCTGGGGTTTTCAAGTGGGCACCTTCCATCCTCAGTGTTTCGTCGACTAGCCCACGACACCTCAAGAGGGCTCGACGGTGATTCTGGCGTCCCAGCATCACCCCCCTCCGTCCCCCACTCAACTCAGCCCAGCTTACTTACCTGTCCCCAGCCAGAATCTTTCCGTCTCAACCACAGCCAGTTGCTGCTCCTCTCTGCTGCTTCAGATAAGTTCTTCACTGTGCGACGCAACTCTTGGCCACTGAATCCGACGTCTCTGAGAAACCGGGTTGTAGAGTGTGCCACAAATCCTCGACAACCCACTTCCACTGGGTAAACCCGAACTCTCCATCCTCGCTGTTCCGCTTCAGTGGCTAGTTGAGCAAACTGGTTTATTTTATGGCATAGAGAGCGGTTGTTACCTTGGGCTGAGCACCCTTGATTATGTATGAATTGCTTTGCTAATTAAAATACTGATTACGATCACAGGTACAAGTCTCAAGCCTGGGCCGACTTGATCTTCAAAGACTTCGGCTTGCCTACTCCAAGAAGGGGGGCTGGTTTTGCCTTCTATTTAAACCTATGTATTTCTGTACTCTGGACTCTTTCATCAAGCTCACCTGATGACTCTGAAGGGTCTTGCAGTGTCAAACCTACAGTATTGTTTTGTTTGAAGAGTTTGTATGTGGTTACGTTTTGTACTGTGTATCATTGGCTTTTCCTCTATTCCGGAATTAAACTGTTTTTATTGAAAATCACATCAAGAAGACTGGAAATATTATTTTTGAGAAATAAATAAACCTTTGAAATCTTACAACTTTAACAACTGAACACACTATAAAAAGTAGTCCTAAGTAACAACTGTGTGTTTGGAGTGACACAGAAAGAGGAAATCAAAGAAAGAAAAGTAAAAGAAAAGAATGACTGGGATGAGTGAGGGGTATTTTTTTCTGGCGTACTCCATCGCTACATTCTTGTAGTTCACATTTATAGGATGCCACAATGATAAATAATTTGCTTTATTTATGTATTCATTTAAGATTGAGTAATTTAGTTTGGTATGTATTCACAAACCACTATTTCCACAATCCTTAAATTTACAGTTTGGAAGTACTGTAGAGCTACAACTATGGTACTATAAAAAAAAAAAAAATCCATAATCTAAAAAGAAAAAAAAAATCAGAAAAATCGATTTAAATAAAATAAAAAATCTGATTTCAATCAAATAAATCAGATTTTTTTTTATTTGTTTAAAAAAAAAAAAAAAAAAAAAAAAAAAATCAGCAACCTTGCCTAAGCCTAATTCTGGTCCCCTTCATTTTATTTCGAACAGCTGACAAATTACATGACATAACTCACATTTCATTTTTGCTTTTGTTATTTTCACTGCTAGTTTAACAAAGATGTCTTAACAGATAGATATATATTTTTAAGCATAACAATTAATACCCGGTACAATTAATACTGGCAAACATATAAAAAAGCATTTTGGGATATTGGAGGATTGTAACAGAGATTCTTGGTGATAAATCTCCCTTCCAACCTGTGAAGGCGGTGTGTAAAGGGAACAGAGTGCCCTGGACTAGATGGCCATACAATTTATTCCCAGGGTTAGATGGAAGTTGATCATCTAGAAAGGGGGCGGAGCTCTGATACACTAAATCATTGACCCGGAAGGGAAACGACATGGATTGAGGAGCAGTTGCACTAGTTAACCAAGGGGTCATGATTGACGGTACAAAAGGGGGCGTAGTGAAGTGATCTGTTCCTTCTTATGGTTAAACGCTAAACCGTAAGGAGACCTGTATTGTAATCGTGAGTGTTTTGTTTGTTTGTTGTGTCCAAAAAACTGATTGTTGTTATTAGACAGCTAACACGATCCTGAGGTGTCGATAAAGGCCAGCACTAAACCCGTACAACACTTTGCTATTGTTTCACGAATAAACTGTATTTACCCCACGAGCACTATCGCACTCACTGTGGACTTGTGTATGTGTTTAAGAACGGGACTGTTATTATTTCGGGACCAACCCATGGATTAAAACAGAGCAATACATGCCGCTGTATTGCCTGTTAGCATTGTTAATGTTTGCTGTATTTGTGTCATCAGACCATTGGATTTACAAATAAAATATAATTGCACCTGGATTATCGTTGTCTGACTGTTCATTGATCACTGCTGCATTCCTGCACCTGCACACTGTTAACTGCTTTGCCACAAGGATACAGAAAAAATGTAGTTCTATATTACACCGTCCACACTTCTGATGCATTCTAATCGTATTTAGCACTTTTAAGCCAGTTTAACGACATAGTGTGGACAGGGCCACTCTGGTCAAGTCACTTAACCTGCAGCTAAAGAGGACACCAGTAAAAAAAAGTTTAAACCCAGAATACTTTAATTGTAGAAATAGTCAGAAATTATGAAATACAGTTTGGTAACTGCATGGTAAATGATGAGCTGATGTTTGACCCATATATCTGAGCAAATTGTGCCAAAAGTGACTTTTTAAAGTGGGTGACTTTTTAAAGTGATTGAAGCCAATACAATAGTGCCATATACTTCTCTACCATGCACATTTATTACATAGGTCTCAAATGTATAGTTTCAAAGGAAACACATGCAAACATGCATTTCTTTTTTGAAAACATGATATCTGGTACTGCTCTAGATTAAATAAATCTCTATTGCAAGACATGCTTTTAAACGGTCTTGCACTTCCTGGGTCATTTCACCTGGTGGGTGAATTTGTCCTCATCCCATTCACCTGCTTCCTTCCAGTCAATAAGTAACATGCTTTGACTCAGAAGACAGTGTGGAGGTGAAATGACCAAATCAGTGCAAGTATAACATATTGGGCAGCAGTGTGGAGTAGTGGTTAGGGCTCTGGACTCTTGACCGGAGGGTCGTGGGTTCAATCCCCGGTGGGGACACTGCTGCTGTACCCTTGAGCAAGGTACTTTACCTAGATTGCTCCAGTAAAAACCCAACTGTATAAATGGGTAATTGTATGTAAAAAATAATGTGATATCTTGTAACAATTGTAAGTCGCCCTGGATAAGGGCGTCTGCTAAGAAATAAATAGTAATAATATTTCCTGTAAAAACCCAGAGGAAATTGAAACATTTAACCTAAAGAAGTACCAGAAAGCAAATATACTGCATGTTTTCTATAACACATTTTTTGTTAGTTACAATTAGTTTAAGGAAAAGGGAAAGGATACATTTACAAGCTTCTTACTTTTTAACCCAGACAAAATGCTACTAAGGTCCCTATGACCCAGGATTATAAACATCGATGAGCTTGGTCCTGGGTAGTGATGATCTAGAGGTAGCAGTGGAGGCTGCATAAATGTCAGGCACTTTATTATCCTTTTTCTTCAAACCTCCAAAAAACAACAACAGGGGCAAAGACATTTGATCAAAATGAACGCTACAGAATTACAAACAATGAGCAGAATGTACAGCAGACAGGCAGCAGGATGAAAATTCATATCCACTCACGAAACCTCTTTATACCAAATGCAGCTAACAGATTCTCTGAACACCAGCTTCCCCGGAAAACTGTTACACTGCACTAGAGGTATGCTTTCCACCTACTGCCTATTCAATACAACTGATTAGCTTGTGGCTGTGGCCAGGCCCTGATTACTATATCATGCAAAAAGCAAAACACTGTATCAAAACAAAGATAAATTGCGTGCAAAACTATACAAGATTAAATGTTTCATTCCCAATTAGATTGTTATAAATGTAATAGGGGATACTGTAAATGAACACTAACAACACACAAATCAAATTGCAATAAAAAGTACAAAGTAGTTGGCCATTACTATTTTTTTCAAGAAAAAAAAAAAATTATAATTGTGGGCCACCCGGTTACAATCAAATAATCAATTTGAATCAAAACGACTTTAAGCCATTTTTATGTCACGAGCTGGCAAACTACCCAGATATACTCTGTGCTAAAAGTAAGTAAGGGTTTCCATCGCTCGAAGCTCTACTCATTATCCTGTTTTGTACACTCTAGGTGGCGCCTGTGTGTTATTCCAAAGACTACAGTGTATCACCAAATTCGACTGAGAGACTCTGTGCGTGTCTCATTGATTGTGCAAAGGGATCTGGGATACATGTGGTAAAATGGCGGCGTCCTGTAAATTAGTGTTTTTATGATTTTGCGTCTAGTTTACATTTTTATAAATATTATTAATATAT
This sequence comes from Acipenser ruthenus, assembly GCF_902713425.1. Taxonomy (NCBI): domain Eukaryota; kingdom Metazoa; phylum Chordata; class Actinopteri; order Acipenseriformes; family Acipenseridae; genus Acipenser; species Acipenser ruthenus. The sequence goes on along the minus strand of NC_081189.1, from coordinate 100,114,973 downwards.
CTATTGACATAGTTTAATTAGTAAAAAAAAATGTCAGAAGAAGAAACTCTAGGTATAGAAGTTATACTAAACGAAGAGGGACTGGAGAAAGCACCGTCATGCCCCCATGGTATGTAATATTTACCAGTAACTCAACTGGTGGTGTTCTTTTTGCATTCAGGTGCATGCGTGTTAATAGGTACTATACTATATATGCCCACGAAGAGAACAACAGAGATTTTTCTTTTTCTTCAATTCACTTACGCTGTAGCAACTCTGAATCTGTTAAAATAACAGTATACAATGATCACAATTTAAAAATTAAACATCGGGTGTGTATTTATTGCAGTTCATACAACTCATTTTCTTTCTATTGTCACCTAATCAAAACATGTTACATGTACAAAAAAGCCAGATTAGAAGAACTAGATCAGCTGTTACCATTTAAACATGTGATCTATTATTATTATTATTATTATTATTATTATTATTATTATTATTTCTTAGCAGACGCCCTTATCCAGGGCGACTTACAATCGTAAGCAAATACATTTCAAGTGTTACAATACAAGTAATACAATAAGAGCAAGAAATACAATAACTTTTGATCTACTCGAATGATTAAACAAAGAATCCATGAAGAGTGTTTGTTTTACTTTTCAAACTTCTCTGATGTTAACTTGCTGAGCACACTGTACAGTTTTGTACTTAAAAATATATAATAATTGAATACAATAGCAAACCCGAGACGATTTAACAATTTTACAGTTTTAAGACAATTGCAGTTTTCCGAGATATCTGGTAACCCTATGTATGCGCCTTTCTTTCTTTCTTTCTTTCTTTCTTTCTTTCTTTCTTTCTTTCTTTCTTTCTTTCTTTCTTTATTAAGTTTTCTTTAATATATGTATCAAACATTTCAATTCATGTCATAAAGGCTAGTGATGCATCTGTTTTATCTGGCGATGTCAGAGGGTATGTAATCAACTTCAATAGATGGCAATTGACTACCAGTGCTTTCTTCTGTTCATATTTAAGGTCCTACTCTGTTGTTTGTAAAGGCCAGTAAAGGAGTGGAACAGGGTAGAAGATTTTATGCCTGTTCAGCCTGCAGAGATAGAAGGGACTGTAACTTTTTCCAGTGGGAAGATGAGAAGGTGAGGAATCAGCTGCCAAAAACATTTTTTATATTTTCTTCACTGTACCACATTTTATTTTGGCTTTTCATTTTTTTCAACCAGGAAACCTTTTTTGAGATGTATCTAGGTTTCAGGGAGACAGTACAAGCCATGAGCCCCAGTTCCCTTGTGTCTTAAAGGGTTATACATACAGTACATAGAAGGGTGCACATTTTAACAGGGATTCTTACTATTTCAACAGACATTAATGAGCATTCACGCCTGCTTGTTAATCAACCCTAGAATGTTTTTTTTTTTTTTTTTGCCTATGGTTAAAAACTGGGGTTTTGGTTTCAAAAGTAACGCTAATGTCATATAATGTCTCAGCCATTATCAGCTTTTTTCAGTCCTAAAATGCTCTGTCTGATACAACTGCTACAGTTAATAAACAAAAATAATGGTTGGACTAAAAAAATAAATGTCTTAAATATAATTTTCAGGTGTCAGAAGTTAGACTTTTGGCCAGAGAAGAAAACAACAAAATAAAACAACCTCCATATACTCACCAAGAGTACCTCTCAAGGTAAAACCAACTTTTTTTAACCACTACTCTTCTATCCACTATATACAGCGCTCCAGATAAGCTGTGTGATGGGAGTTTTATGCGTTGAAAAAAATATGAATTATGCATAATATTTAAAATGAATGCATAAAGAATATGCATAGCAATTTTGCTACACAGCTTGAGTTCGCATGTTATCAGGATTTCTTGTCTCCTTAGTCCCCCTCAACCTAACATACCGATTTACCTCTCTGAAAAAAAAAAAAAAAAAAAAAACTTTAACAGCCTTATACTAGTGGGAGAAGACTTGGTGAACGCAGTAGCTAATTACATTGAGAGTAGCAACTTCTCTGACTATAGTATTAAGGCAGGACTAAACGGCTGCGAAAAAGACATTGTTAGATTGTATTCAGGTGGAAAATAAGGAAAGGGAAGTTTTTATTGTAAGACCAAGTTTTTGTACAGTAGTTCAATATAACATTTCAGTTAAAATGTGAGGCTGTAGTTAATGCACACCCCATAAGTTAGGACTTATTACAAACCCATTCCCCCCAATAAATTTACTTTTCTGTCTCCCCAAGATACAGGCAGTTCATATCACTGCCACTGGCTCAGAAGAGATTTTGTCGGGACTGTCAGTTGCTGTTACTCCCTGATGAATGGACCATGCACACTGCACACCAGATTCTGGCTGATGTTTCTCTGGCGCAGCTGAGAAGGCCAAGTCAGTTGTTGCATCCGCTGGAAAATAAAAAGACTAATGCACAGTATTTGTTTGCCGACCGGAGCTGCCATTTCTTGTTAGATCTGTTTGCTAACCTTGGATTTGTAAAGGTGCTCTGTGTTGGAACACCAAGGTATGTACCTTGCAGCTTGTTGTCAAGCCTCTCTGTCATTCCTTGACAGCTCATATCTCAAATACCATGTCTCTGATCGTGCCTTCAGACTTTCAGTCTTACAAAAACTCCTTGGGCAAAATAAATGGTACCCTTCACTTTGACCTGTGACCTAATATGGTTGTAGTCATTAGATTTCTGGTTGCCTTGATAGACTTATCGTTTTGAGATATTGACCTCCTACTTGGTTCACAACTGTATCCTGTGATTCTCTTAGTCAAGTTTGATTCTGAGTGTCTTGCAAAACAAACTACTTTGTAAGTGTAATTGTACGAAGGGGCTTCCACCACCTATATCTCAGCAACCATGGAGTTACTGCGGCTCTTACTGAACTGCCTCTTGAAAGACAGGGACTTTGCTAGCAATGTGTAATAGACTGCATAGTTTAGTTACTTACTGTATACGTGTCTGGCCTTTTGTGGTTTTGCTTAAGGTAGCTACACACATTAGTCAACAATCTTTTTTCAACTACATATTTTTTCAGTGTTTTAAACATTACATTTGCAGGTAACAGCCCTCTGAGTGATCATTATAATTGTAAAGTATGTATAGAAATGATCGATAACCTCTAGATTATTTCATATTGATATTTATCTTAGATGACATCTTCATTGCCATTTAGTTTAGAAAATGAAGATGGTTAAATCTATATAGGTAGATTCAGATTTGTTGTATAACAGGAATACCTTTTGCGCAATATTGGCAAATAATAATTGTACCCTGTTAGGATTGTATACGTACTACTGACTTGTATTATATTGTGGACTTGTTTCAGGCTCCATGAACTGATTAAAATGAGGAACTCGGCTGGAAATAATCAAGTAATGAAGAGCCTGTTACTGGACATTGATTTCAGGTAATACAGAATAGCATAAATAGATGGAATTCCCATTTTCAAAAATACATTATGGATTTTATTTATGGGTTTAAATTAGTTAAAGCTCTAAATTATATTCTAAATAAAAGAAAACTATGCAATGAATCCCTCTATTTATTCTATAATGGTACAATAAATTAAACATTTTTTTTATTGGTCATTTTTAAAATTTATAACATATATTATTATAGTCCAACATTGGTTCCTGGTTTAATTTTGTCACTTATTGTGTGTAAATAAAACAGAACATTGAATGATAAAGACTATAGGACATACAGTTTATTTTCAGTATTTACCTTCTATTTCTGAAGGAGAAAAATATATGCTTAGTTCCATTGTTTCTTTTATACATAACTGCCCATTTGTGGTTTCCAATAACATTTGGTGTTTTTCTAGTCTACCGTAGTAGGAATGTACCATTGATATTAACACAGGAGTTACATTTATTGACCTTTTTAATATTTTTATAATTACTAAACTAGCAGTATTAGAACTTTTTTAATCCTTCCACTATTGATTATTGACGTGCCACAATGCAAAATGCACAGAATGCATGGGGTGACACCCCTATATGAAATAGGTAGTCTAACTACACTTAAGAACTTATTTAATAACTGTAAATCGTTTCAGTCCCAACATTATAATAAGCTTGAAAAGTCATTGTGTAGGGATGGCTCTATCGGACTGACATTTAATCAGGAGTGTCAAAATACATTTTACAAGGACCGTGTGTCTGCTGTTTATTAATGATCATGGAGAGGAAAATAAAAAGGTGCTGCTCTAGTGATCCAAAACGCAGGGCACACTTGGTGTAAGCAAAAATCCAACTGTGTGCCATCATCACATGGCAGTGATTCTACAGAGATATTCAACCCATCAGGTGAAGTGCTGTGATCACTTTTCAGTTCACAAGGCAGTGATGAAAGGTAGGAGCTCAAACAGAACACTTCAACTTATTTATCCATAGTTTTGAAAGTAGTGATTTTTATATCTTGATATTTATTTCACATTTTTTCTGTACTAATTAATCTATACATTATTCACTTAATTTAGCCTTTCTATATCGGATTTGTAAGTTAGTTGAAGAGCAAGTACCTTGAAGTGTTTTCTTACAGTACAGTCGTATTTTTTTTTTTTTTACATTTCCCTGTCTTAGGTGTTAGCAATCATTCTAAGTTCTGTTGCTCCAATATTTGGGGTTGGATTTTCAAAATTATGCGAGCTGCGACCGCCTTGGTGCTGGACTGTAGATGCAAGTGGTACGCATAGTGTCGCATATGTGAGATTCATTAAAATATAAGGCTACTGGTTTCAGCACTTTCAGCTAAATGAGATTACAAGGAACTATTCCTGCAACTGGCATGCTCCACAGAGAAGGCAGCGCATGATCCATCGCTCCCTTGAATGCCCTGGGGTAGAGAATCTGTCAGCTTATCTACAGAGGCTCTTTGAAGAAGCTGAGATGGATGATGAAGACATCATCCAATACAAGCAGTGGACTCATGGCACACAGACCTTGTCCACAGACATGCAGTGGACAAGGCAGCTCAGCACCACTTTATAGCCAAAGTCAGGCTGCATATCTTGAGGACTTGAAGATATCACTTCCTGTAAGTTCACTCATTGTTCTGCTAGATTTTGCAGAAAAGTGTTAATTTATCGTCAAGATGCAGTACAGGGCTTCCACTGGGAGATGTCCCAAGCAACACCATCCATTTATAGCGTACTACCACCAACAAGAAAATGATGAACTTCATTGCCTTGGCTTGTGTTGTGAGCGATGAATTGGATCATGGAGCAACTACAGTACACTGTTTTATTACCACAGTAATGCATGAAGTCAAACTACTTCAGTGGTGGAGCAGCTGCACAATACAAGAACTGCAAGAACCTAAAAAAACTGCCACCACAAGGAGGACTTTGATACTGAAGTGGAGTGGAACTCCTTTGCAACTGGTCATGGAAAAAGCCCCTGCGACGGCATTGGTGGAACAGTAAAACGACTTGAAGTAAGAGCCAGTTTGCAAGCTACTGCTTTAAACCAAATATTGACTCCCCATCAACTGTACACATGGGCTGAGAAAAACATCAAGGCAGTGAAATTGTTTTACATTTCTACTGAAGCTGTTAAACAACAATCGACAATACTTGAGCAGTGCCTGTCAGTTGCCAAGACCATCACAGGTACCCGCAGCCTCCTCAAGTGTGTGCCTCTGAGTAAAGAGGAATTGGAAATGTTTTCGTCTTTCAAAAGATGACTTTATACCTGTGTGCAGGTAACAGTCTCTCAAAAGGCTTCTGATACCAACAGTCTGCAGCCTGGACCCTCAGGCATGCTGTCATTGCCAACTCAGCTGGATGAATGCCATGTGCCTTTGATCAAATCCTGTGTTGTTTTCCTGTTCCTACTCTGATTGATAGACAAGTATAAAAAGCTGAAAAAACGTTGAATCATTCCTTCAAGTTAAATCTTAGTTAAGCTCAATTACCTTAAATAGTTAAAATTAGTTTTCTTTCAATAAACCTGTTTTATCCTTTTTTTAATTCAACATACACTGCTATACAAAAGTCTTAGACACATTCAGGAGTTACAATGTATATCGATGTTGTGAGCATCAGCAGTTTACTCCGCGTCTCCACTGGTGTTTTCTGCTGTTGTTGCAGCTTTGACTGTTGTTTATGCTGCTTGGTTTGGGTGGGGGGAGGCCAGGCTTGTTGTTTAGCGGTCTTTGGTTCACGTTGATCAGGGTCTCCAAGAACTTGTGATCACAGCAACTCAGGGTGAACTGTGCATGGGCAGCTGGTGGGAGGTGTTGTGGTGGCTAGTCCATCACATTTACCCAGTGGTTCTCAACAGGGGGGCGTATGAAGCAATCCAAGGGGGGCATGAGAAGCTTCCAAAAAAAAAAAGTACATCTTTTTTTATGTATATGTCAATAGAAAGGCGCGATTGAGATGCGAAAAATGCAAAGAGTAGAAACATGCAAAAATGTCTAAGACTTTTAATTGTTAATGTACATGTTAATTGTTAACTGCAGTTTTTGCATAAATGCAACTATTAAGACTCCCATGTGTGAAAATCTCAACTTGATGCCACATCTTCATTTGTGCACATCTGTGGAACTTCCTCACTGCTGGGGGGGAAAAAAAAAGATGACCTTTGGACCTCAATGTAGCCATGAAATGTATAACTTGGACAGTTTCTGGTTGTGTTTTTTGGAATATATGGCTAAAACTCTAATAATATTGAAAATTGTGTAGCCCTATCATAAATATTTTAAAAGTTATTAGCTTTTTACCTAAATGTGTGTGATTTTTCACAACTTCTGGGAGGCAAAAGCAGGGTGGAAAACCCAAGTTATGATATGCTATATTTTGGAAACTATTTGGAGTTGAGAGTTTTAGATTTCTTCATCCTTATATAACTATGTTTCATAAAAATCTGAGCGGCATGGTGACATGGCTGTTTGAATTGACACAGAATGACCCACCCCCTTATTATCTGAATTGTGGGAAGTATTAACAATTAAATAAATGTACAATACCCAATCAAGAGTAACTAGCTGATATGTGTAATGGTTTTAATTAATCAGCCCTCTTAATTATTAATTACTAACAACCAAGCTCAAGATCTGGAAAATGTCAAACAATAACAACACAACACGGTTATATAGTCTAGATTTTATCAAAGTGAGTTCAGTAATACACAATAACAACACAACACGGTTATATAGTCTATACATTTGATCAAAGTGAGTTCAGTAATACACAATAACAATACAACACGGTTATATAGTCTATACATTTTATCAACGTGATTTCAGTAATACTGTACAGAAGTAAGAAAGTTAATTTGTGTCAAAATAATCAGTACATTAAATTTAGCTATTGATATTAAGTTAAATGTAACTAAGTAAGTAACTATAAAAACCCTGCTTAGATGTGTTTCAGGTCATTGTTCTGCCTTTAATTAACTATCAAAAAAACTTGCTTAGTATATCTGTGAGCCCTTACTGCATATTCTATGTAACACTGTTTCTAGATAATTCACTCCCATTGGCTCTAGTGTATACCAAACAGTGTAAGAGTTTAAGGTTTTGTTAGGATGAAGATTATTAATTAAGTAATTCATTTTAAGTCCCTTTTTTTGGAAAGTAAGTCATTTAAACATTTAACAGCCCAATTTGTTTGTTTTGTGGTATTAATTTAATTTTGAGTATTTTTCTAGCACGTCAGTGTTACATTTGTGTACCTGTAAAGAGTGAGTGTGGGGTAAAGGAGAAGAGAGACTGAAGAAAGGCAAGAGTCGGATGGTTAAGACATCACGTGTAGTAATGTAAATACTGCAGAAACATATCAAATATCCACAATTAAAAATTAATAGAAGAGTCAGTTTCACAAAACGACGACTGATCTAAAAGGAGGAAAATAAAACTGACTGAAAATAAAAATACCGGAACAGTGTCTTGTTTAAAATAGTAAACTGGTTCGTAGTGCATATTAATATAAAAAATGACAAGACATCTTGATGTCTTCAGTGTCTTCCATGACAGCAGGTATTTTCTTTGATTTTGGTGGCGCAGTGATTTGCTTTTGTTCCAAAGTAGTTCCTAATTGTGACATTGTGCTGGATATTGTAACGACTTGGAACCTTGACGGACCAATCAGCATGCATCATTCTAACAATCTGTTTTATAGTTGTTATTCATTCTATATTTATTCCAGCACCAATTTCAATTACCGGAAAGTAGATTGCTTAAATTTTTTTCACTGTGTTTGACTGTTAAATTATTTATTATTTATTTATTATTATTTATTTCTTAGCTGACGCCCTTATCCAGGGCGACTTACAATTGTTACAAGATATCACATTATTTTTACATACAATTACCCATTTATACAGTTGGGTTTTTACTGGAGCAATCTAGGTAAAGTACCTTGCTCAAGGGTACAGCAGCAGTGTCCCCACCGGGGATTGAACCCACGACCCTCCGGTCAAGAGTCCAGAGCCTTAACCACTACTCCACACTGCTGCCCTATTTCCATCAGAATTACACTTGACCCAACTTATGGCCACACCCTGATACTTTATAACTCTCTCTGTCTCTGCTTGTGTGTGTGTGTGTGTATATATATTTTTATATAATATATAATATTACATTCCCACATATAGATTCTGTTAAATCTCTTTTGCCTTGCAGAGTCAATGCAGGGTATGATTCAGCTGTCTGTGGTTCCACTTGCAGTAGAGTCTGTCTGTATTCCTGGTCAGACAAACCCAGTCTCGCCCAGTATATAAGAAATCTTGCTGTAAATTTGACCGGTGCTGGCAGGCCAGATCAGTTCATTCATGTATTGGTTCAACGATTGCTGACCTTTCCTCTTTTTCAGTGGCGATCCTGTTGGTATTATTCGCTTTATGTCCTTTTTGTATTATTTAAGTTTCTCACAATTCTGACCAAATTCTGTGATGTTCCTTTTGAATATTGCGAAGAGCTAATCGGTGAGGCTGTTGTCAGCTGCTCTTTCCTTTCTCTGACTGACTGTATAATTCACTGGAACAAAGACCAGCTTCTCTCCTAATTAGAACTGTGCCTTTTTGCAACAACCAACCTTGAGAACCAGGTGCATCCATGCTTGCTGTTTTTTACTGATTCAGAGGCTTAATCCAGGCTTCAGGAATTTGGGAGGGCCTGTCTCAGATGTTACTCTGGTGACCTGGGTCCTATTTCTTTCCAAGCTACACTGTTACAAACTCCTCAACTTTATTTCTGGTACTAGATCATTACAGCAAAGTTTAACCGTTTAAATACTCTTATGGTCCTACAGAATAAAAAAAAAATAGTTGCAGTATCTAGCAATGGTTATATGTGTACTTTAAAGAGCTGAATGTATGTTGTTTTTTTTCATGAAGGAAATGTGCATCTGTAATGGATAATGCATGGAGTAAGTATTCCAGTAGAATAATTGTATACTTGATATTATGTTACTTTGACAACTACACAAGTTGTATTTTTGTTAACATACATTTTACTTATAGTTTCCAAATAGACTATATATATATATATATATATATATATATATATAAATTTTGTATAGTATAAAAATAAGCACACAATTGGAGCATTACTGGTTATCTCTTGTATTCTTCTACAAGAGATAGAAGTTAAGGCTTAGCAGGCAGGTGTATGGAAAGGAAAATCATTTATTTATGTGATAAAAGGGCACCCAAATACTGTGAGCTATTTGTCCAGGGTGCAGATTTCAATATGGTCAGGTGTGGATGGTCTGGAATGGGAGGGGAAAAGTCGGAAAGCAGGCAAGACTGGCTCGGTGAAGTGGTGGCGCATTCTGTCAAAAACTGCGCCTGTCACGCAAGAAATCTCCTGTATGGGCTTCATGGTACTGGCATTGTAAAATGCTAGGAGGCCCTTTTCGTAATCCACAAACACACCGACTCGATGTAAAGTAGGATGCCTTATCCCACAGCTGATATGACGATCATTGTGCCAGGCTGAAAGCTGGTTATCCCTGAGCTCGATACACCAGGAGTGCCTGTTTCTTCCCAGCTTAGCAGTTTTCAGTTTTCCTTTGCGCTCAATTGTCCTGTAGGCTATTCCGACACTCCAATCAGAGCAGCACTTGACATCCACCTCCCAGTAGTGCCTTCCTGTGAGCCAACTTGTTGTGCCAAGAGCACTGCAGACCTTATCAAACTGAAGCGGATTGTCGGCCGCTGGCTGTGGTTCACTGGTAAAGCACATGCTGGTTTGATCCTTAGACACCATCAGGTTTTTGTGTGATGTATTCTGGTCAAAGGTGACCGTAGAATAGTCTGAGATAAAACAAATAATTTAAGATCACTTTTAATTACAGAGCTTTTCAGAAGTGTAAAAAGGGTTACTGCAATAGAAAACGCAAGTTGATTGTAAATGGTTTTGAAAAATGAATTGGTGAGATACAGACTTTCATGTTATTTGATTAGGTAGAACACAGATTTGTGAATCAATTTTGAGAAAACAAGGAGTAAGGCGTATTTCACACCAGACTTTTGGTTCTACAGAACACATCATAATTCTGCATTACATTTTTAGATGCATACATCTCTTAAAATGTCAAAAAAAAAAAAATTATATATATATATATATATATATATATATATATATATATATATATATATATATATAAATAATTACCCAGCAAGAATGATTTTCGTTTCAATTGTGCTTCAAGATCTTTTGAAATATTTTGCAAGATTTTCAACAGTCTTTGAATTCTTGATTCATTCATTTGTATCCCCAACTCCCCAATCTCAGTTTTCTTGTGATAGCTGGAAGGGTGTACAACATGGTTTTGTTGAACAACACTATAAAACATTAGTAAGGAAGTACAGGAAATAAAACTGAAAGGGTACAATTCCTCTAAACCAAATGTTATTATAATGGCTGAAAACTATAATTTATAACCACCTAATATATTTCTAAATACCTTGATCTTGTTGAAACATTTGCCATGTTGATTTATAACTTTAATACTACTTTTAGTATTACTTATATAGTTTATTTTCAGTACTAGTATACTGTACATTTAATGTAATGGATAAAAAAAGCAAAAATATTTACATCTCAAAACATTATGGATTTTCCTTAGTTTTTGGTAGATAATAGATAAAAAAATAGTAAAGATAATGTTACCTGAGCTCAACACTGATGTCCTGTTTTATATATATATAAAAAAAAAAAAATCAGCAGTGTTATAAAGACATTATTCAATTAACAGTTGTATTAATAAACAGCACTATATTTGGTGCAGGTCCTGTGTATAGAAAATGTAAGTGTAAAAACTCATAAACCTCCAGAAAAGCATGGATACCCAGTGATTTGAGTCATTAACTAAACTTCCTTTTTTTATCTGTCTCATGTTTTTATCTTCGGACTGAACCTTGTGAAGCTTGGTAGAAATACCTAAATCTATTAACTATTTCAAAATGCTGTGTAGTCATGCTGTCCGCAGTGCAGATGAGAGTTAAATTACAAGGCTTGCGATTTTAATGATTGAAAAATCTCACCTGCTGAGTTTATTATTATTTATTTCTTAGCAGACGCCCTTATCCAGGGCGACTTACAATTGTTACAAGATATCACATTATTTTTACATACAATTATCATTTATACAGTTGAGTTTTTACTGGAGCAATCTAGGTAAAGTACCTTGCTCAAGGGTACAACAGCAGTGTCCTCCACCGGGGATTGAACCCACGACCCTTCGGTCCAGAGTCCAGAGCCCTAACCGCTACTCCACACTGCTGCCCTAGTTTTGCTTACACTGCTGAGTAACACATACACATACAGTAACTGTTGAACCCTTTAAATGTACTTGGTAATACCACACAAACCCTGAAATGAATTAATAATTAAAAAAAAACAGAAACGCCACTGACCTGCAGTGCATAGCCAGCTCTGGTCTGCTCCAGGGATTTTTGTATGTTTTTGAATTCCTTTTGAACCTGGGCCAGGTGCTCACTCCATCCCTTGATGACTTTGTTTAGCCTACCACTGGTCACTCTGTTGTCTTCTTCTATAGTTTCTAAGGTAGCTTGCTCGTCTCTGTGCAGTGCTTTTCTTATTGTGTCGTATCTTTCAGAGATCTGTTGTTTCATCAGATCTGCAGTACCCTACAAAATAATAAAGTTAAACGTAAGGTAGATTGCAGTTGGTAATTTGTTTTGTATAAAACTACCAAGCATTTATATTGAGTATGCAATTAATGATGTTTTTTTATTTTGATGATGGCCATCACACAGAAGGGAAATGGAAACATATTTCTAGTATTGCCCAAGTATTTTGTGTTTGGACTCCGCATCGGTATCGGTGTTACTAAGTTAACGTACTGTACTGTACACAAATCCTGTCTGTGCTGCCAGTGTATTTTGATTTCAGCAGTTTTTAGAGTGCATCAGCATGTCAAAATGAAATACTTGTATTTGGGCAATTCTGTAATAAAATTAAGTATTGATACATTCTGAGAGTAGCTCATATAAATATACAGAAAAAAAAGAAAATATTTTGTGTGCTTCATCTGATATTCAAGCAAGAAAAGTGCCAGCTGTGTTTTTATAAATGCATTACAAATGGAAAATGACTTACTCTTAGGTCAAGGCTTCTTTTCTTTAAAGACCGGATGTGAGCTTCAGTTCTTGCTTTTTCAGCACTGAGTTCTTCAAGGTGATGGGACAGCCTTGCCTAAAAGTCATCCAATCTATATATTAGTGGTTTAACAAAGCCATGCTAGGATTTGAAGACTGATATACTACACAGTACTTGTTGTCGTGTCTTTCATAGCCAGCTTTCTTTTTTGTTGTCTAGTAGGGAGTTGTTTCTATCTAATTACCCATTTAAATCTTATACAATGCACTGTAATTTTCGGAATATGATACGCACATAACCAAGCAGTTTCATTTAAAGTCCCATGTAAAATGCGCCCCTCTGGTAGAGGGGTAAAGTAAATTGTAATGCTTAGTAGAATAATCATACTTTTAACGTTACTCTAACGTTACTTTTTGATGACAGCTGCAAGAGAAACGGGTTAGTATTCATGTAGGTTGTGACTTGGAGTATGATACACATGTAAACTGCACACCTTGCATCCTGTGTGAAGCACAGAATTTGTAAAAGGGTGTGCGTTCAGTTTTAAAACTTAAGATACATGCAGTAGCACAGTGGATCCCAACCTGCGGTCTGCGAGTAAACTCCAGGTGGTCTGCAAACAACTGTTTGGTTACGCAAATCTTGCAAAAAACAATTTATACACAATCACTCGTTGTGCTACCAATATTACTAAGCAACACAACAAATAGCTTTAATCATGTGATATATATATATATATATATATATATATATAGTCTCCCCTTTATCTGTTTTCTTTTATTATGGATGTGTTTATAAATTATTATTTATTTCTTAGCAGACGCCCTTATCCAGGGCGACTTACAATTGTTACAAGATATCACATTATTTTTACATACAATTACCCATTTATACAGTTGGGTTTTTACTGGAGCAATCTAGGTAAAGTACCTTGCTCAAGGGTACAGCAGCAGTGTCCTCCACTGGGGATTGAACCCACAACCCTCCGGTCAAGAGTCCAGAGCTCTAACCACTACTCCACAGCTCCCTTTGATGCAATACCAAGACTTTTTTTTTTTTTTAGCCAGCATTATTTAAAAAAAAAAAAAAAAAAATCTGGCTGTCCCAGCCTTTTCGTTCGGCATAAAAGTAGCGCACTGCATTCAATATTCCTAACTCGGTTTTGAATAACTAAATACAAATAATAAATAAAACTTTAAAACTGCAGGTTTAGTGCTTTTCATTTTCAACAATATATGTGCTACAGTCTTGCCAGGGGTATAGGAATACAGTAGCACCATTATTTTAAGAAGTTTTTAGAGAGGTTAGCTGCATATAGTATTAGTAACAGAAGTTAATATGAAGCAAAAAGAGGCTATATAGCTTGACTTGTGAACTGTACCGTATTGTAAACGATCAATTTCAGCTCCATGTTATTATATGGGTTTATTCAGCCAGGTTTGATATCTCACAAGACTACATGCCAAAAGGAAATTCTATTCACACTACTTCTGGAAGGAATGTGTACAGTCTGTTCTTGACGCTGTCATATTTAACCAAAATGCTCTAAATCCTATCGACTGTGCCACCAGTCCCGTTTCAGCCCACCAGAAGGGGTAAGTAACGTTCTACATGAAATAATGGTTGCTGGGACCAGCACTAGTATTTACATTTACTTGATCCTCCAAGGACGACCCAAGCCCCAGTGCATTATTTGTCAGGAGGTTTTGTCAAACAAAACTCTTAAACCTGAAAAATTGAGATGCTATTTATCTTTTGACTTCACTCAGAAGTAGTTCAATTAGATTTATGGATTTACTGGTTTTTATAGATATTGTACCTCTAAGTTTCTCCCTGTTGCTGCTCTTCCCAGTTTTGGAGATCGGGGGAATGGATCATTACATTCACTGCTGTGTTGAGGTTGAAGATTGAAATCGTGAATCCTGTTACTGGCTTGGGCACTGTTGCCATGTGCAGTGGTGGAGACACCACACTGCTGTTCCGGGTCCTTGTCCAAAGGCTTCTCTTGCTCCTTTTCTGCCATTGTCACTGTAGCTGACAGAAAAATAAAGGTCCAGTGGATGATTGCACAAAACACCTTGGCATCTATTGAATTGATCTTTAATACAGCAACCATTTAAATAGTAAAAATAGGAACAAATCTGGCATTATTTCACAATGTATTTAGATCCCACACCGTTTAGTACTGAGTAAGTAAAACACTTAAGGGTACATTTCCCTTATCTAAGGAATTCATTTAAGTGTGTTAAGTCTTGCTGCAACACCCTTAAACCCAATAAAAACAAAGGGCAAAATGTAGCTTTAGTATGTTATGCAGCTGGCCACCAAAGTTGTTTCTTCCCATTTAGTCACCCTGTTTCATCGACTTTATTAGGAAAATAGGCAGTTTTTATAATCTGCATTATACATCCTTTTACAGATAACAACAGGCACTACTTTTGGTATTCTGTAGTTGTCTGCATCTAGAACCAGTATCAATAAGAAATTTGAATTTAGGTGCATTATCTGTGTTCTTAAATGCGGAAGGGTAGTTGTCCCAGAAACATTGCATTTGGGAAGAATATTGCCAGCAGCACATTTCCTTTTACTCCTTTTGTTTTGTAGCATTCCATGCACAAATAAAAGTAACTACAGAATGGATCAAATTGAAAAAGTATATAGGAAAAAAGGTTTATATCTACATATTTTCATGTTTCCTTTTCTTAAATAGTTTTACTTACTTTGTTAGTGAGTGTTCTGTGCTGGCCCCTGGAAGCAATGTTGTTTGTTAGAGTTAGGAATTTGGTTGGAAGGTGGGGTTATAAGCGAGTAGCAGCATATCCTAGACTATTTTGGATATTGTATGTTTGTTCAGACTTATACCAGAAGGGTATAAAAAGTCAAGTTGAAACTGCTCTTTTGAACGTGTTTAACCTTGAAATGAATGTTTTCTGCATTCTTCCTTAGTTTACTCATCTGTGCACTCAACCAGACCTTGGCAGCATCCCAGTTTTATATTCACATGCAGGGACACAATATTCCTACTAAATGTGGTTTGAAGGCTCAGGGAAGAAAAGACTGGGGTGCAATCATAGTGTGGTGAATTGATTAGATGCTGCTGCACCTGATGATCATGAAAAGGGTATACTCTATTGTAGTAATAATTTTCTCTGACTGGCTAATTCCTCTTTTATATTTAGGTATTCCCAGTTTTATCAAGAGGGGGAATTTTGCCACTACAACATGTTTAACCATCATTTTTTCAGCGGAAAGGTGAGCTCTTTTTTTTTTATTCAGGCCAGTAACCATTTCAAATGTAGTCATTTTTCCTCTGAAGAGAAAGTTAAATGTGTGTCACTACGGGGTATATTTTAAGGCTTCCATTTCACAGTAATTTGACCCATTCTAGAGTTTACTGTGAGCTTGATTAGACACCTGATCTTAATTGGACATTGTTACATACAATTTGGACTCACAGAAAACCCTGGAGTGGCTGAAACTGCTATGCAGCCCTTCTAAGAGCAAGTTTCTAAGGTTGCGTTTCTGATGCCTTTAAAATGAAGGCTCTACATCTGAGTGAACGGATGAGCTCCCCTAACCTAAGTCAGCAGAGGTTGTGTTTTATCTCCTAGCAAGACTCCTTCCTCCCCTATTAGAAAAAAAGCTCACCATCAAGATCACACCATTCAGTCTGTCCCTGCTCCAATAGCAAAGAGTCCAATCGCAAACCAATGACAAGCCCTCTTCCACTTACAACACAGGATCACCTTCAATCACTGTGTACCCATCCAAATTGGTAAATGATCAACATTTACATTTTTTTTTTATTTATGTTCCTGTCACTGGAGAAAGGTGGTGAGCCAGTCTGCAGATATGTTTTTGAAATCTCACTAGACCCTTTACCACTTGTACAGTAAGCGATTTACTTTTGCAATATTTTGTAATACAGTATCTTTTCAGTCAGCAGAAGACGTTTGCAGAACCTTCCTGCTTGAAGAAAACAGAGAGCGGGTTGTCATGGTAACAGACCCACCTTTTGGAGGTCTAGTTAAGCCTTTGGCCCACAGTTTTAATAAAATTGGTGCAGAGTGGAAAATCCAAAAGAAACCAGGTCTGTACCGCAATTGATTTTAAAACTTTGAATTGTATACCAAACCAAGGAATTGCAGAGATCATAATAGGTGTCAACAGAGTTATCGATAAATGATGTCTGAGTTGGGAAATGGGCTTCAAGGATGTACTGGGAAATCAGCATTTTGTTTGCAGTTTGTATGGTTCATGGTTTTATCAATTTACTGAAAATAAAAATAATGAAATGTACTTTGTATTGAACTGCCTTTTAAGTTAAAAAAATATATTATTACACAGAGTTAGATATTGTTGTTTTTCTTACAGACAAATCAATTTTTCAGTTCAAGTATGACCTATAGACCTGTTTAGAGGTGTAATATTTTTAGTCAGTACTGGCTTTTTTCCCTTTTAAAGATCTATTCTTCCTTTACCTAGAAAACTGTATCCAGGAGATGCCCATGTTTTGGATATTCCCATATTTCTTTGAGTCTCGCATCAAGGAGTGTTTCCCAACATTTACAATGTTAGATTACCAGGTATAGTGCATTCTTTTGATTCTTCTGTGAGGTGTACATTTGCCAGATATCTTCCAGTAGATGTATTTTCCCAAAACGATACATATTGATAAAATATAGCTGATTAAAAATACAGCCACACTTTTAGATTAAAAGGTGAAACAGGAAATGTATATTTAGCATTTCCCTATCTTTAAAAACTATTTAAATCCAACTGTATTGCTATTCAGTACATTTGTACATTTTAAAGAAAGAAAACGGCAGTGTCCTTCATCAGCCACTAGATGGCAGTGACTTGTATTGCAGGAATTTCAGTTGTATCCTACAGTGTTTCCTAAGGCTGTTCAAACACACCGTTATGCAAACTGTGTTACAGGTAAACACACTTTTTGGCACAGAATGGCGCAGATGCACTAACTGGCCAAACAATTTAGAATGTAATTCAAATTTAAAATCACATGGTCTGCATTGTACACACATTTACGTACATTGAGTTGGAGCTGGTCAGTCAGTTTATGGTCCCTTGACAGAGCTGGTTATCCTTCACTCCCTTTCTTTCTTTCAAGACCTCTGTAGATCACACTAGTACTGATACAGAAAGTCAAACAGTCCAGCTCAAGCTAAAAAGTGACACTAAGCTGTGCTTTCAAAGCCATGTGTCATTTTGCAGTCAGTGTAAACTGTTTTTTTTAATGGAAATATTTAATAACAAAACAGAAACAATGCATTATTACACAATGAATAAATTAAAGAGGCAGTATTTTACTATATCATCTATATGGACAATATGGATGCTGTTGCTGCAGCATGCAAACTGCACAAGGAATGATTAACTCATGTACTACAGAATACATTCCTTTTGATTTATAACCCATAACTTTTCACCTTCCTTGGGGCTATCCCAGATGTAGTCTTTTCAGGCACAACTCCTAGGTAATGCAAGTTGTACAAAATGTCAGTTTGGTTACTGAAAGGCTTATAGTTCACTTTCAATCCAATACCTGTTCAACAGCCTACACGACAGACCACTCCAGCAACTACGCAGACATTCTGTCGTCCTGTTTTAAGTTTCTTTTAAATTTCATGCTATCATTCTTTTCTCTTTGTTACTTATTTATGAGCACACTTCCTTATAGACGGCAGTGCCTGGAGATATGTTTGTGGTTTGGGTTACTGTTTGCAGAAACAGGAAATCCTGCATTTTTAGGATGTTGTGTGAGTAACAAAACAGTAGTACATGTTTTCTGAGACGGATCATTTGTTCTGCCTAATTTATAGAAAGTCATAACCATTTGGTAACTCTGTTTATGGATTTTTCCGTTTTTATCAAAAACAGAATGCAACAAAATCATTATAATGTTTAGAAATCTCTCAAAATCATCAATGTGTCACTAAGAGAGAGAGAGTGTATGCAAGACGCAAAGTAGTAGATCAAGGCAGGGAAGGAATAATGTATGTGCATGTTCTGGCAAGAAATATATAATTGCTTGAGTATAGTTTTCTCCAATTTAAAGGTTTGCATGAGGGTGAGGCCATGTTATACATGTACTATATACAGTTGATGGGAATAACATATTTTTTCCATTACAGTTGTCAAATTCAAGCATTAAATGCAAGCTTATTTGTATTCAAATTGATGTTCCAGGTGATGTCAGTATGAAAAAAGTGGTGCTTAAATTAGAAATGTCATGATGCTATAGATGTTTCCAGGACAGTTATTTCTTCTTCTTTTACTACTTCTAGTTTCAGCAAAAAGCTACCAATTTATAATAACTCCCAATGGGAGATGTTTTCAGATTTGTCAATTTGGATGCGTGTAACAGAGATGTGCAAATCCAATATTTTATCTTTGATTCTAAAGCTAATTCATATTATGAATTGTATTGTTTGACCTCTGATTTACTGTGTTTGTTGTCACCTGATGGATTATCATTGTAATTATGCTTTCAGGTTGACTATGAAAATCACGCACTTTACAAACACGGGAAGACTGGCCGCAGACAATCTCCGGTTCGGATATTCACTAACCTGTCACCTGGAGACATTGTTCTTCCTGCAGTGGAGGGCTACCGGTAAGAATCTCAGCACACATTTCACTACACGTTAATAAAGCATTTTAATCCAGATCAGCCCTGAGCTTCTATCATCATTCTGGTACTGGTAGTAACATTCTCCTGTAGGGAACAAAATAGTGGCTGGTATTTGACTAAGCCGCTTGAGATGATAGCAGGCTGTTCATCTGCCCTCCTGTGTTAATCTGACTAAATCTACTGTTTTCAGATTCTGTTCCCTTTGCCAGAGATATGTCTCATCAGAAAACAAACACTGTGATATCTGCAGTGCCTGTACATCCAAGGTATGTAATCATGTATTCATCTAGTGGACTGCAAAAGTTATTACTATTGTTTATTTGACAGTATGTTTTAAACATTTGTGAGAATATATTAAATGTTTTAATGTTTTTATTTTTTATTTTCTTATGGCTTTGAATAATATCAATTGAGTGAAATATATAATCACCACTGTTGTAAGGTTGTAAGGATTACCAATGTTGTACAAATTGAATTAAGAACCTAGCAGTACTCCAGTTAAAAAATAAATAAATTATATATATATATATATATATATATATATATATATATATATATATATATATATATATATATATAATTTCAGGCTGCTTTAACATAAATTAATCCTGCTGTTATTTTTTTCAGGATGGCAGAGGGTGGAAGCACTGCTCATTGTGCAACACGTGTGTAAAACCATGTAAGCCAATTAATATCATAACAATGTATCTTTGTACCTGCCCTGTCATGTAGTGATTATGTGGCAGTGTAAACTGCAGCAGGCGACAGAAGCAGTGTTGTGTTGGGCCATATTATAAAAAAAACATGTGGTTTGCTGTAATCTTCCCTACCTGTCATTTCAACCACTACACAAAGTATATACATAGTTTGGTGTCTTATGAAGCCTCAGGCTGGCCTAGTCTCCATCCTTTTTATATATGAGATATTACATTGCTTTTTGTATTTTTCTATTCAAATCTAGTGAAATAAATTCGATCTAATAAATGTTTGCTTCCCAGCCTGGGTTCACTGTAGCGCTTGTAATCACTGTGCCCTGAGGGATCATTCCTGTGGGAGGCTTCCAGCTGGCTGCTTTATCTGTGGCAGCACAGACCACAAGCGCAGGGCGTGTCCAAGCACGGCAGTGCCACAACAAAACAAGCAGTGAGTACCATTTTATTTTAAAATGCAATGCAATTTTAGTGCTAGGGTGAATTTCTCTAGAACTGAAATCGGGGCTAGCAAAATACTAATTTGAAAGAAAATGCTAGTGTGGTATTTCTGGATTGTGACCTCACCTGCGCAGAGCACCTTTCTTTTACCAGCTTTAAACATCAGACCTACCGTGCCTATAGTAAGTATTCGGGGGGGGAACAGATCAATTAAAAATAAAAACCTATGACACTCCTAAATAAGCTCTGGTGCAACCAATTGCCTTCAGGATTCACACAATAAGAGTCCTTAAATCTGTGTGCAATGAAAGTGGTTCACATGATTTCAGATTAAATACATCTGTCTCTGTAAAGTCCCACAGTTGGGTATTGCATTCAAAGCAAAGATACTACCATGAAGACCAAGGAGCTTTCAAAACAACTCTGGGAAAGGCACAGATCAAGGGAGGGGTATAAAAAGATTTCAAAGGCATTGTATATCCCTTGGAGCACAGTCAAGTTGATCATTAAGAAGTGGAAGGTATACGGCACCACCCAGAATCTGCTTAGAGCAGGCCGTACTCCCAAACTGAGCAGCCGTGTAAGGAGGGCATTGATCAGAGAAGCCAGCAAGAGGCCAATGACAACTCTGAAAGACCTACATGGCTGAGATGGAAGAAACTCTCAACAGGAAGAGTGGCAAGAAGGAAGCCATTTCTGAAAAAAAGCCCATGTAAAATCCCGCTTGGAATTTGCAAAAAGGCATGTGGGAGACTGAAATGATGTGGCAAAAGATTCTGTGGTCCGATGAAACAAAAATTAAACTATTTGGCCTAAATGCAAAGCGTTATGTCTGGTGCAAACCCAACACAACACAACACATCACTCAGGTAACACCATCCCTACTGTGAAGCATGGTGGTGGCAGCATCATGCTATGGGGATGCTTTTCATCGGCAGGGACTGGGAAGCTTGTCAGGGTAGAGGGCAAAATGGATGGAGCTAAATATAGGCAAATCCATGAGGAAAACCTGCTTCAGTTTGCAAAAGACCTAAGACTAGGGCAGAGATTCACCTTTCAGAAGGACAATGACCCCAAGCACACAGCCAAAGCGACACTGGAGTGGCTTAAAAACAAGAAAGTTAATGTCCTAGAGTGGCCCAGTCAAAGCCCTTGAATCTGATTGAGAATCTGTGGCAAGACTTGCAGATTGCTGTCCACCAACGATCCCCATCCAACTTGACAGAGCTTGAACAATTTTGCCAAGAAGAATGGGCGAATATTGCACGATCCAGATGTGCAAACCTGGTAGAGACTTACCCCAAAAGACTCACAAATGTAATTGCTGCCAAATGTGGTTCTACCAAGTATTGACTCAGGGGGGTGCATACTTATCTAACCAAGACAATTAATTGTTGTTTCTCAATAAAAATTCTCATGCCTCTTCAAAGTGTTGAGTAGGTTGTGAAAATCAAAGGAAAAAAAAATCCCATTTAAATGCATCAAGATTTCAGGTTGTAACACAACAAACTGAAAATGGCCAAGGAGATGAATACTTACTATAGGCACTGTATATCAGGTGGTTTAATGCTGTGGTTTTGTATTGTGGTCTCTTCTTTGAGTTCTGTTCATTTTTTGAATATTGGTATATATAACTGAGCTGCTCTGAGAGTGTTAATATTGTATGTATTACAAGTGAAATTAATATTGCACTATCATGCCTTATCTGAATAAATAGCCCCTGAATGTGTAGCATATGGACTGTTGAGAAAATGACTATCTCTACCTAACTGGGATGTTCAATTTGACCTGCAGAAGGAAAGGGAAAAAACGGAATGGACTGCAGGAGAAAGCCATGGCACAAAAATCTACTCTTACACATACATCAAGAAGAAAGAAATGCAAGCTGAAGAAAAAGAAAAGCAAATAATCTCTCCATAGATTTACAGTGTGTGTGTGTGTGTGTTATATATATATATATATATATATATATATACACACACACACACTAATGAGAAAGTGTTCTTGGTTAACGATTTTGCTCTCTATGCAAGCTTTGCAAAATAACTTTTTTTTTGTCGTTTTATAGCAACCCAGGTACTCAAAAGGACAACATCCATTGTTTGAAAACTTAAGCCCTGAGGATCCATTTTAGATGTCCTCATCTCAATGTACTGATTAAAAAAGCAGCAGATTTGGTTGAATCGTTTTAGAATTGAACCTCAGGGTTTTAGCTTTCACATGACGTGTGTTGTCTGTAGTATTTGGGGTACATTGTCATTCTGATAGGGGGTCCTTGCTGCTCTGCTAAAACAATAAATGTCAGTTGACACAAGTCAATAAGTATGCCAGTTTACTAGGGCATACACCATACCTCCAGAGCCAGACTGAGAAATTGTGTAAGTCTATTTGTGAAGTGACAGTGTGTCTCTAAGGGTGTGATATGTACTACGTTATGCATTTTGAATATGAGAACATTTGATCAAGAACTTCAAAGAAGCTGTGATGTAATTTATTTCACTTGAGTTGTAAATTATTATAACTTTTTTAAATTACACAGGAAATATTACTAATAGTAAACACTGTTTAACAAATAAAATGGTAAATACGGTAAACGTTTTTTAGTTATGGATGAAGGTTATTGTCTGTATTACTTAAGTCTCTCTATAAAATAAGTGTCAAGACAACATTAATGCATTCAGTTTGTATATATGCATTCAGTTTGTATATTTATATACCGTTAACACACGGTATATAAATATTTACAGTTTCTGCATCACGAAAGCAGCAACACGACAGTAGTTACAGTATGTCGGTCAACAAGGTTCATGTTCATCTTTGCGTTTGAAGCAGTTTTATGACTTGCGTTGTATCAAGTCAAAGCTGGACACAAACTAGGTGCCTTATAGTGATATTAAGCTAAGCATACAACATGCAAAAGCCACGTTGTTAATGCTGAATCATTAGGATCTGTTAAGAACATACTAAATGAGATCAGTCAGATGCTTGGAACTGGGCGAGCATTATTGATGGGCCAAAGGCCTCCCCTCATTCTTAATTTCTTAACATGTTTATAATAGTTCAGACCATATGGGGGTGGGGGTGGGGGTGGGGGTGGGGTACAATATTGAGAGAACACAAAACTAAAGAAAAACTAGAGAACTCTAAAACAACTGGCTGCTGTGACCCCCCCCCCCCAGTATATAACAGTTTATAATGGTTCCTCCACACTTATGATGCAAACTGACAAACCATGGAAAAACAGGAGCTAGTCCAACATCTGTATAGCATGTAGTTCCACAGACTGCTATAAACAGGATAATGAATACAGCTTTTACAGTTCCAATTTACAACAGTTTAGCTAGTATATGATAATAAAACATTGACAAAGACTTCCTTTAAGGTCTACATTGCTTTAAAATCATTTACAAGGATGTATTTAGGTTCTAACATGACAATGTAGATCACAGGACTTGTATAACTTGTAAGCAATGTGCTTATCCGGTGCCACAAGTATTATTATTATTATTATTTATTTCTTAGCTGACACCCTTATCCAGGGCGACTTACAATTGTTACAAGATATCACATTATTTTTACATACAATTACCCATTTATACAGTTGGGTTTTTACTGGAGCAATCTAGGTAAAGTACCTTGCTCAAGGGTACAGCAGCAGTGTCCCCACCGGGATTTGAACCCACAACCCTCTGGTCCAGAGCCCAGAGCCCTAACCACTACTCCACACTGCTGCCCTAAGTATGTTCTTTATTATTCATACTACAGGATGTAAAGTATTGTGCTGCTATTTTCCAACAATGCAAGGTTTAATTTCTTACCGCGTTACATAATAGTATTACTGTTCATCATTTTATAATACTGATAGTCATTTACTTCTTAAATACGAATATGCAAATATTTCAGATTTAACTCTATATATAAATGGATGCATCCTGGTACTTCTGCTGCTGGCTAAATGTTCAGATTGCAGTGAGACTATAGGAATGAGATTCACCTACAGTATGTGAAGTGATTAGGTAACAGGAAGCAGCAGCAACCAATCCATTGTTTTTTGTTTTATATCTGAATATGCAAAACTGAACTAAATATTAATTTGGTTAAATCTTATAACTTTCACATGATCAGTACAGTAATAAACCAGGTTCAGTGACTCCAGTAAAGTAGTATGTTATAGGCTTCTGCAATTACTGGTTTCCGGGGGGGGGGGGGGCACAGGGAGCACGCTATTGACCAATGAGTCCAGATTGGGACTTCCCAGACTATATATTTCACACTTTGCATACATAAGACCACTTTAATTAGCACATTAGGAGATACATTAAAATGATGAGAACCCTTTGAAAATGGAGTCCATAATCATTTAGTGTACTTTTCTTGGAATTGTTATACAAGTCCCAGTATTAACTAACCCTTAACAAATAATGAAGCACATTTGTGAAGTGTTTTGCAATACCTATTAAAATAATTTGTATTTCCCATTACATTTCTGGTTTGTGTCAAGGAGAGGACGCTGGTCTGGATATTGGTCTTCTCAATACATCCTGTCTAGTTTTTAATTAACTTGTATTTGAAAGGACAACGGGAACTGGATTTAAAGCTTTGGAAATATTGCTCGGTGTGGATTATTGCTATATTAAGTGTATTATTGTCTTATGACATAGTACAGTGGTGTAGTTGTATTTACAATATAATCACTTAACCCTTTTAACTCTGGAGTCAACAATACTGTACCTGTAATATAACTCCGTGCCCCAGCACGGACAAGGCACAGAAATGCTTAATGTTAAATATTGTGATAAGGTATGCCCACGATTCCATTCAAAATGGCAAACGTCTAGGACAGTGTAGGAAGAAAAACTCCGAACAACAAAGCAGACCATGAAATTGTTCCCAGTTTTGGGTATTATGCTACAAAATTTCTGTCTGACTAATTTACATATGATTGAATTACTATTCCTATAGTAGGGTTGTATTTTTGTAAAGTTAGTGATGAAAGAGTTAATGTTGCTGAATAGTTTGTATCGAATGAAGGTTTGTGTCTACGTACACAAACCTTCATTCGATAAGGCCAGGGAGCAAGTCAAATTGAATGGAGTGATCTGTGTATGCAGCTGACTGAAACTGACTGCAGGAAAGCCTCAAGAATGTCTTCTCTTTCTTTCAACCGGAGTGGGTTTCAGAAATGCTTTCAATTAGTTTACTAGAAATTGCCAAATACCGCATACCATCAGCATCCCTTGCAAAAGGTTGCAAGAGTATTTGTAGTAGTCAAGGCATGAACAGAACTAGCTATATCTGAAAGTGTATTAAAGGAAATACAGTCCTGCTCAGTCTTTATCCCATG
Organism: Acipenser ruthenus; assembly: GCF_902713425.1. Taxonomy (NCBI): domain Eukaryota; kingdom Metazoa; phylum Chordata; class Actinopteri; order Acipenseriformes; family Acipenseridae; genus Acipenser; species Acipenser ruthenus. Next base: position 100,089,248 of record NC_081189.1, on the reverse strand, counting down.
TTCCCAGGGATAGAGATTGGAGGCATCAATACATTTTAAATTTGCACACAGCGGTTTATGGCCCAGAACTGTGACCTCGCAGTTTACCATGAGGCATGAAAAATTAAAAAAGGAAAGCTTTAATGGCATTTTTAATACAGTGTTTAATCATCCTGCTCTTGTGTTTCTGGAAGACTCATGAGTGATAGGACTATTACTATTTTTGCAAATGAAGTCACAGTACATTATTACAGCTAAGTTTAAAGGCACTATTAAAGGCGTTCAGTGCTGTGCTGCAGTTTGCTACAGAGATTACAACAAAGTGCCACTAGGAGGTGCTATTTTTTGTTTAGTTTTACATAGGGTACCCTGCAAAACATAAGTATTTAGAAAGAGTAGTTGACAAACTGCTATTTTACACAGTGGAGCTGTAAAAAATAATAACTATTCAGAATAATCTGGTGAAAAAGGATACTGACAACAGAAGATATATTGTACAGATATGGTGGTGTAGAGTTGGCTGGTTACGGTAAATTAGTATTTTTGCTGTTTTGGGAAGTATTAAAAAGGAAAATGAATCAGCACTTTCACATTTAATTTGTGGGTTCCAAAAATGAAAGAGATTACATTTGCTTTTTCTTGGCTTAGAAAAAAGGGATCTTGGATCGATTGACTTCTACTGTAAGTGTTCCTAATAGTGAAATGTGTTTATCTAAAACTGTCAAGTTAACAGATAAGGATTTGGAATCCCAATAGGCCAGTTTACATGTTGGTTTGTTTCACATGAATGGACAATGCGCGTGACACTTGGCAGGGAAAGCTTGTGAAAATGTCCGGTCTCGGTATTACTGTGAAAGTCTGAATTTTTTGTGAGATTCCAGGAAGGTTGTGAAATCAATGCCCACTTACACATGTAAACACGAGTATCTCATGAAAATGTTAATTAGCTTGTTCAAGTCCTTTTTAAAGCTGCTATAAAATCACATGGGAATATGTAAATTACCATGGTCCAAAGATGGCAGCAGGGAAGTTAATGTTTTGTTTGCAGTATTTCCTTTATCAGATTGATGTTGCAGATAACCCCACTTTTTTCTCTGTCTTCCCTAAAACTTTGCATAATGCTAATCATACACGGATCGAAATGTGTTTGTAACATATCATACAGATTGTATTTACCAAGTTTCTGTTTAAAACTATTACTAAAAATGTTTGATAAACAGCATCATGGGATTGTGAATTCAGGTGGTACAGCTACTTTACAATATTTCAGAATACACTTGCAAATAGCTTTCCAAACAACTGTCAAAACGTCTTAAAGTACTATTAAGTACTATGTTTAAATGTATAACTATACTCCAATGCAATTTCACCTAGTTACTTATGCCTGATCAAAACCTGTATCCATCCTCCATTTATGTCCATTGGAGCGATGAAGAGAGGGTGATACAACGCACACCACCAACAATGTTGTACAGATTGTGCAGGATACAGCAGGCTGTAATAATTTGGGGAACAAGCTCGTGGTTCACTTCAGTACGCTTCAGTAGTAATCGCCCCGTCCCTTGCAATAGCCCAAAACGCCTGTTCAATGACCACTTGGATTTGGCCCAGGTTATTATTAATAAAGATCTAACCCCCACCCCCACAGATGATGTGTGAAAAGCAGTGTGGGTGACAACACTAAAACAAAGTATTAAAAAAGCAGGCACTATCCATCAGCAAATCAGATATTTAATAACCGTTTACATCACACATGACGACACATGGATTCTCTCTTGTGAAACTTTTCTCTGCTCACGTAAGCAGTATTTTGGGGATTTTCACGGTTAACAGCACGAGAATCTAGGTGGGCCGTCAGCATGGCTAATTTAAATCTGCCCCCCTTCCCCCCCCCCCTCCTTCATTTGTATAGCGTTCTTGGAAAAGTAGGTGTTCCAAAGGGAAATGAGATGCTTTACATGTAAACACAAAAAGGCACCATGTCCACGTTTATTTCATGAGAAACAGATGTCATGAGAAAAGTTAAACACTCATGTAAGGTGGCCTAATGAAAGTTAATGACTCTGGGATTTCACTAGAACATTTTATTTTACAAATGAGAGGAGGCCATTGGACCCATGAATGCTCCTCCTCTCACTAATCGACCCCACAATTTCATCAAGACTTAGCTTGGTAACCCATTCCACGCCTAAACTGGCTAAGGTTACCCTTTTCAACTCCTTGTAAGATTTTAAAAATTCAAACATGTCGCCACTAACTCTTCTTTGTTATAGGCTAAATAGATTCAGTTCCCTCAACCTTCATAACTCATTCTTTAAACCCTGAGATTATTCTGGTTGCTCTTGGCAAGACTCTGTCCAAGCCCACAATGTCCTTTTTGTATTTAGGGGATCAGCACTGGTGTAAAACAGGCCATGGATAAAAAAAGGGTTTTTGCAGTATTCAGTAATTCATGATTTTTGATTTTAAGCATGTACAATAGAACTGTCTCAGAGACTGAAGCTAACAGCAGCCTCAGGGACCAATCCCAATGTTTTGCACACATGTATTGCAAGAAAAGGTATTGTCTTATATGTTGCTATTCTTTGTATTTTCTTCTATTCTCATTTTGTAAGTTCTCAATGTAAAGGCAAGCTTGTGGAAAGTTACTGATAAGGATATTGTACATTCAATATTTGGGTATGATACAGTATATGGAGGTCGTCTGTGTCTTGTAATCTTCTGTTGTAATCTCTTGCAGTAACATATCTTATTAGTGAGTATGTGTATTGTAAGAAGGACTAAGATGATGCCAAGCTAAACAGGAAAACAGTTACAAAAGAAAGAATTGTTACAGAATTTGTAAATTGGTAATTATGCACGTTATGCCTTTTTCATATTGCGTACTGATTTTGAAGTGTAATAAAGTATTAAACTGGCTAATTGCTGTATTGCGCAAAGCATTCAGAGTTAATCCACACAATAAGACTCACACCAGTTAGCACATGTGTAATAGACAGGTTAGTTAAAACCACAATGTACAGTATCGGTTTGATCGCTTTTTTCATGATGTCAGTTATAGCTCGTCCTGTAAATGTCGTCATGGTAGTTTCCCTCCATCCTTTTTTCTAATTTGTCTGGAGTGACAAACATAACTCCCAGTTGAATTAATTGAACTTAAATGATTTAAGTGTTGCCAAATAAAAAAATCCCAGTATGTGTACATCCGTATTATGAGACCAGGACATATATCAATAATATATACAAAATAGAATAGAATTAAAATTGCCAATGAATTGTTTAATCACAATTTGAGATATATACTAGAATGTGTGCCAGATGGATGAACGGAGACAGAGACACCTCCATTAATCCCCAGAATCTGATACTCTTTATACTTTATAACAAAAATGTAATTAATGTTAATAAATAATGTTAATACCAAGTTCCATGACAATTGAATAAGCTCCAGATATATGTGAAAATCTAAGTGGGAAATAAAGACGAATGTATGGGCAGCCAGACACTCCTCTATATCTCCAGAATCTGGTATTCTTCTTAGGGCAGCAGTGTGGAGTAGTGGTTAGGGCTCTGGACTCTTGACCGGAGGGTCATGGGTTCAATCCCCAGTGGATGACACTGCTGCTGTACCCTTGAGCAAGGTACTTTACCTAGATTGCTCCAGTAAAAAAACCCAACTGTATAAATGGGTAATTGTATGTAAAATAATGTGATATCTGTATAATGTGAAATAATGTATAATGTGATATCTTGTAACAATTGTAAGTCGCCCTGGATAAGGGCGTCTGCTAAGAAATAAATAATAATAATAATAATAATAATAACCTAAATGTTCTTACCAAGTACCTTTTCAAGTATGAAATATAACCATGACAAAATGGGTATTAACCTCTTTAAGACCTGAAACCTGACTAAGATATAACAAAGCTGCTCAGCTAAGCCTCTGTGACACAATCATGCTCGCCCCGAGTGTATAAAGAACTGCACGCACAGAACTCAGTGCCATTTTTCCTTTGAAGAACTGACCTGACAGGCACTTATTCAGATAAGGACTTGTTACTTTTTCTGTTATAAATGTTCACATGTGTTTTACACAAATTATATCTGATATTACAAAGAATCGTTGTATTCATTTTACTAACAGCACGTTTTTGTTAATGACAGCCTATTGTTTGTTACACCCTGCTGCAGCCTTGTCTCCCACGTGAAACAGGCGGCTTGAGTCGCCCCTTCCCATGGATCAAGCAACGTAAGTCGGCTGACTTTGTGCTCTCCCCCCATGCTACAATAGCTCCGGCTGGTGTTATTTTATTCTCAGTTTGGCTTCGGCCAATATTACAAGATGGTTTGTATAATTTAAGTAATTGTATTATTGTATGTGACTAAAATTTTTCTTTTCTATTTATATTTTTCTGTTTTCACAGAGACTATGCGCAGGATTGTCTGCATTGTGCGCTGCGCAGGACCAAGAAGCTGTTTCTGGAATCCCTCCCACAGCATCTTAATGTCGTTTTGGTGACAGCTTTTGTATCACCATTATGAAGGTTGTTAGTTTACTAACAACCAGGCTTCCCTCAGTCTTGTGTGCGTACTGACTAAGTGGTTTTGCCAGTAGCTTGCACAGATGGGCATCCCTGTACAGTGCTACCTGCGGTAACTGCAAACCGAGTGGACCCGTACCGTACCAGTACTGAGGTCACCGACCCGTACTGTTCCCGGACCATACAAACTCAGTGCTAAAGTCACTGAAATGGTACCGAACCGACCCGGTAGCGTCACAGTTCTGACCTGCTGCCGACCAGGGCTTACATCCCCGGTCCGGTACCAAGCCAGTCTTGTTCAGGTCTTTAACAGTCCCATTACTGTACTTTAATAGGTTCCGCAGCCCAGCGCAGAGACAGAAGCCTCAGACCAAGCCACAAGCTGGGCAGCAGCCCTAGGGATTTGCTGCCACAGGCCCAGGGCTCCTTTTCAGGGAGCCATCTGGAGTATTGGCATCAGTGGACCATGGACATCTGGGTCCTTACTACCATTCAGACCAGCTACTCACTGCAGTTCAAGCATGGCCCCCCTCACTATCGGGGCATGACTGTAACTTCAGTCACAGACCCACAGAACGCCGAGGTGACTCTGCTGCAAAAATGGGCTATTCACATGATAGACCCGCTGCAGTTGGAGGAAGGGTTCTACACCAGGTACATCCTAGTGCCCAAGCGGGATGGTGGTGTTAGACCAATCCTCAGACAGGTCAACCTGTATATGAGCTGAAATAGGTTCAAAATGTTGTTGTAGTTGCAGTCAATCAGGCCAGGCGATTGGTTCACCACGGTGGACCTCAAAGACGCCTATTTCCAATAAAACCAGTGCACAGGAAGTACCTGCGGTTTCCATTTCAGGAAACAGCGTACAAGTTCTGTGTCTTGCCATTTGGCCTCTCTCTAGCTCCCCGTGCCTTTTCGAAGTGCATGGAAGCTATCCTGGCCCCATTGAGACGCTGGGTTTGGGTCTGTCCGATAGGGTTATTGACACCTTACAAAATGCCAGAGCGTCCATGCATTCCCAGTATGGGTACAAGTGGGGCATCTTTCAGACATGTTGTCTGCCTCATGGGTTCGACCCGACGACTTGTCCCATGACCTGTTTGATGAGGGGAAATCTCCCTCTATATTAAAGGTCTAACTGGCAGCCATTCGGCTTGCCATGTTAAGATTGACTGGGTCTCCCCAGTAGCTCAGCTTCCTGGCGGGGCAATTTTAAGAGGGTTAGGCAGCTTCGGCTGCCTATGAAGGACTTTGTTCCTTTCTGGAGGTTAAACGTGGTGCTCAATGCACTCTTGAAGCCTCCATTCAGCTGAGCTGAAATATTTATTGATCAAGCGACTGTTGCTTGCTATCACCTTTGCAAAGCGCGTGAGCGAGATACAGGTTTTCTCTTAAGCAAGAGTCTGCTTAATTTTTACAGATGCCAGGACAAGGGTTACGCCCCGTACCAATCCAGCCTTTTGCCAAAGACTATCTCGGCATTCCATGTCAACCAGTCTGTGGAATTGGAGGCTTCCTTCCACCTCCTTCCAGTCTGACAGGCAGCTCCATACGCTCTGCCCAGTGCGGGCCCTGGCATACTACAGGCAGCTCCATACGCTCTGCCCAGTGCGGGCCCTGGCATACTACAGGCAGCTCCATACGCTCTGCCCAGTGCGGGCCCTGGCATACTACAGGCAGCTCCATACACTCTGCCCAGTGCAGGCCCTGGCATACTACAGGCAGCTCCATATGCTCTGCCCAGTGCGGGCCCTGGCATACTACAGACAGCTCCATATGCTCTGCCCAGTGCGGGCCCTGGCATACTACAGGCAGCTCCATACGCTCTGCCCAGTGCAGGCCCTGGCATGCTACAGGCAGCTCCATATGCTCTGCCCAGTGCGGGCCCTGGCATACTACAGGCAGCTCCATACGCTCTGCCCAGTGCGGGCCCTGGCATACTACAGGCAGCTCCATATGCTCTGCCCAGTGCAGGCCCTGGCATACTACAGGCAGCTCCATACGCTCTACCCAGTGCGGGCCCTGGCATACTACATTGACAGGATGGAAGTTGGAGGCGGTCCGAACAATGTTTTGCCCCCTCCAGAAAGCTCTGCCCATTCCTACAGGGGCATGGCAACTTAGTGGACTTTATTTCAGAGTGCATCTGTCAAGGACATTTGCAATACAACGGTGTGTGCTACTCCCCATGCCTTTACTAGGTTCTACAGATTGTGGCTCCTCAAAAACCTGGTTTTGGAACTGGAGTATTAAGGGCATAGAGGTGAGTTTCTCCCTCAATATTTTAGCCCTAGCTACTTGTTACTGGGGTTCTGAATGGTAACGCACAAGGCAGCCTCAGCTTAGCTTTGTAGCATTCCGGTTGTGCAGCAATTTTGCCCTTGCGATGGCTTGGGTATACTGACCCATTCGGTAATGGTTACATTTTGTATAGGTTATTATCATAACCCTGGTTCCCTGAAATATAAATGTAATCATTAACTTTCAAGGTCGCTGCGTCCATGATTGCAGCAGGCTTGAAGGAAAATGACACTGAGTTATGTGCGTGCAGTCCTTTATACCCTCAGGGGAGGCTGTGTCACAGAGGCTAAGCAGCTTTGTTATATTTTATTCAGGTTTCAGCTCTTAAAGAGGTTAATACCCATTCGGTAATGGTTACATTTCTATTTCAGGAATCAGGGTTATGATAATAACCTAGCGTTTCATGACAATTGGATAAGCACTTCTCCAGATGCTGGTTGATGCAGCAGAACAATGTGAGCATGCACTTACAATTGATTTCACAGTGATAATCCATACATTTGCAATATGAAGTATCAGAAACCAAAACCTCTCATACTATACAGTAAATATACTCTGTATACAACAGCAGCTCTCACTAACCATCCAATTGTCTTGCACCAGTGAAGCAGTGACTGTCACGTCAGAGCTTGTGACGTCAGGCACATGGAGTCTCAAGAAAGCTTCCTTGTTTTCAGCATTTGGTGCCAGACAATGTGAAAGCAGTTGGAGATATGTAACATATTGAAACTAATATACTTCAAGTATTATTCCACACTGAGGATGAAATCCTCTGCGATGGGGATATATGTGCGAGGCAGTCATACATGTGTCTACACATACATATGTCACTCTTCACTGTTTTAGATCTATCTGGAGAACTGCTTATCCAGTTGTCATGAAACTTGATATTAACATTATTAAACTTGTTGAGAAGATACAAGGGTGTCTGTCTGTACATCTCATTTTAAATTTACAGGTATGGCAGGCAATGTGAGATGCTTGTTTACTTGGCAACACTTTAATAATTTAAGTTCTATACAATTGGGAGTCACATGTTGTCACGCCAGCCAAATATCTTTGCAGGCCCGAACTTTATGGGAAATCTAGGTTTCTTTCTCTAATTTTGAATTCACGTCCGTGTCATGGGATGTATGTTACAGTCCATGTTGTTTACTAGATAGTACTTGCCTGCTATAGTACTACAGGTGTTCGAATCTAGGGCTTTTGTGGCTTTTTTTTTTAACAACTTCTCGGAATTATCACAATGCTAAAATTAAACTGTAAAGCCAACCGTGAAATCAAACTAACTCATGTGCACACATCTGATGTTTTATTTGACCACATCCTGATGTGACTCTTATCTTATTCGTTCATAACTGCTTCTAGCGCTAGGGGTTTTGGCCTTGTCAAGCTTCAGTACACACATGTGTGTGCTTCTATATAAATGTAAATAAAATGGTATTGGTAAATGTTTTATTTATTGTTTTCCTGTTAATACAACATAGTCAAGGTTTCTAGGGTTAATACAGATGGCTTTTATTTGAAATTAATCTAGAATCACTAGACATTAGACCTTTTTTTGTGGCTTTTTATGTTATTTTTGAAGGATTTGGGGTTTTGTTTTCTTCTTGGCTGGGGGAAAGTACAATAACTTTTAGTTCCTTTGTGGTGCTTTGGGGTTTTATTTCCTGCATCTGGTGATGAGTTCTCAGAACATTTATACAGGATTACAGACCAGATTTTCACCTGCTGTTGGCATACAGTATACAGTAATAACTATAATGACTTGTATCTTTCAGTAATATACTGTAACTGAACGAAGGTAGGGGAGGAGCTGCTGCTCCTGAATCACCCACATATTTACAATTGTCTCTTGTAAAGAATATCATGATTGCATCCTTGGAAAAATAACTGACATTTCACTATTATGTTTAATTTAAACAAAATGTACTCGTGTGTATGGGCGCTATTTACTAAACTTTAAGCAACTGTTTTTTGAAGAGTGTATTGTAGCGATCCATGTAATTGTGTTTTTGTACTGTATTCATGCTGTTTCTACTGTGTTTGTGTACTGTCATTCCTGTGTATATATGTAGTTACGCGTTGTGTGTTTGTTCCCTTCCCGCTCTGTATTTCACGCCACTGTTTCTTTACCTCGTGTCTTTGTCTGTTTAACTATAGCCTCCGCGTTGTGCCTTTTGTGTCTCCCCTGTGATTGGCTGTTGGTTGTCTGTCCTTATTGGCTGTTGTTTGTCTGTGCCCATTGGTCCTATTGTGCAGCTGAGGACCAATGGGCACCAGAAGCAGGATTAAAAAAACCCACAAGCATCAAGCAGGAGCAGTTAGGAGACGGGAGATGGATCAGTGGATCCGCTACAACCCCGACCCATCCCAGACCTAGTGGGATCACAGACTGGAAGACCTCCTCAGTGGCCTAGAGGATCAAGGCTGGTGCCTTGCCTGTGGGGAGTTCAGGTACAAGGTGGTACGCTGCCCCTTCCAGGAGGAAGAGGAAGTACTGCCTGCCCCGAAGCACAAAAAGAGGGGCGACCGTTCTCGTAGGCAAGCCAGGGGACCGGTGCCGTCTCCAGTGTCGGAGAGGGAGGTATTGCCCGCCCGAGAGCTAGAGAGCGCAGCCCGAGTGCCGGAGAGTGAGAAGGACCAGTGGAGCCGCTGGAACCCCGACCCGTCCCAGATCCGGTGGGATGGTGAATGGGAGGACCCCTTCGGAGACCTCAAGGACCGGCACAGTGGGGTGCTGCCGCTTCCATGAGGAAAACTAAAGCGGAGGAGGGGCAGCCGTTCCCGGAGGCAAGCAAGGGGGCTGGTGCCATCTTTAGAGGGAGGTGCTGCCTGCGTGAGTGCCGGAGAGGGAGGAGCTGCCCGCCCGAGTGCCAGAGAGAGAGGGAAGGCTACCGGAGCGTTTGGGACGTCCCGCAGGGGTGCTTTGCCTGCGGGAAGTATGGGCGCTACATGGTGCACTGTGCCCGCCTTTCAAGGGCTCCTGCAAAGGGCAAGAACAGAAAGCAGGAGTGGTGACGGCCGCCAAACCGCCACCACCGCCACGGCCTGATTGTCTATATGTAGTTACGCGTTGTGTGTTTGTTCCTTCCCACTCTGTATTTTTCGCCGCTGTTTGTTTACGTCTTGTCTTTGTCTGTTTAACTATAACCTGCTCGTTGTGCCTTTTGTGTCTCCCCTGTGATTGGCTGTTGCTTGTCTGTGCCCTTTGGTTCTATTGTGCGGTTGAGGTCTGGTACCCTATTTGAATAAAGGGGCAGATCTAAAGTTATAAGACGGCACTGTGCCACCATTTTATGTTGTTGTTGTGGTCGTTGTCATTGTTCTGGTTGCCTGGTTCCTGTATTCCTGAGTTCCTGTATGAAAGAAAGTTGTATGCTGTGAAGCAGACAGAGCAGTTGACACTGGTGGGCGCTGAGATAGTGTCTGGGAGTTTGTAACCTGTGTTGCTGTGACAGAGTCATGACTCTGGTTTGGGTGCTGAGGGAGCATCCAGAGAAGAGATAAATAAAGTGTTTGGAACAACAAACAAGTGTGTCTTGTACTGTTTTCTGCCTCCTGTCAAAACGCTACATTATAGAAAGCTTCTTTTAAGTTAAACAGTGCTCTGAAAATGAGAGTTAAATTCTAACTCTCTGAAAAGTGTTTCATGGACTGCAAACCTGATCTAATTAATCAAAATCAACTTCAGAAAAACAGTCCTTTAACAAAAGATTCCTCGAAATAGTCCTTAAAGTATTGTGAATTCTAGTATCTCTAATAGATAATATGCATGTGTTAATTACTTTCTCTCACTGGTTTGCTTCGTCATGCTGTCAAGATTTTCCATGGTAAAGCACAATAGAACTGGTGGACTGATTTGTTCAGATACAGGAAAAGCTATACACTTGCTACAATGAACAAGTGGTTTTGTTTGAAGATCCTCGATACAATTCATACCAGGGCTACTGTACAACTGACATGGATTTGGTGACACCAATTATTCAGCACTTGGGCACAAAATGTGGTTGCAATAGAAAATGACTCAGACCTCCTTATACTTCTATATAGATATACAGTAGATATATAGATACAGATATTTAGATCAATATGATATACACTGATATAAAACACAAGTGATGGCAATCGGCTATTAAGTAGAATTTTAATTCAAATCAGGAGTTCTGTTTTGATTGCATTAGAAATCACAGTCACCACCCACGTATGCTATATTGACTGAGAGCAGAAAAAAACCTCTTTCCTTTATATATAATTTGTTTTACAAATGGAGGCTGTGATGACCAATTTCAGTATCTGAGCAGCAGTGAATTACACGGCCAGGTATTACACTGAATGGAGGGGCCTTGATTGATGTTGCAAATGTGCCTAAATAAACACTGAAAACACATTTTAAAGAGGTGGGATAGTAACAGGCTTTCCCTGTCTTTTGGTTTGTCATAAATTACCCTTTGCTTGTTACAATTGTCCTGTTCTATCCTATCCTGGAGTATCCTTTAGCTGAGCATCCTGATTCCCAGTGGAGTATTAGTGCTTCAGCAGTGCAAGTCAAAAGTGGCATGTCACATGAATGCGCTTTTTATAGCATCTTGCTAGAAAATGCATCAGAGGAGGGAATGACTGGGTGCAATAGCTGGATCTTCAAATAATATTTGAAGCTGCCTGCAGCCTGACCAAACCGAAAAAAAATATTGATGTGAAATGTAAACTGTGACTGAGAATTATTTATTTGTAACTGTTACAATTTTGTTCCACTTGTAATGGTAACAAGTCCCCAAGACTGAGTATCAATTTCTAAAACGTGTGAAAAGTAAAATTTAAAAGGTGTTTGTGTGTACATGTCATTTTTTGTTTGTTTTAATGTAATTTCAATTTTAAAGTATTTATGGGTCTACTAGATTAACCTAGAAAAATTACATAAATATTTTAAATGCAATAGGTACTGTACTCATATAGTGTGTTACCACAGGTTATAAAAATACAATAGATTTGTTGAACATACAATAGTAGATTGTATAGCCAATACAACATGACAGAATGCCATAGAAAATACTAAAAAAAAATCGTCCACAGGGATCAAAAATCGATTTCTTGTTGAACAACAAAAAACATATAAGCATCTTCTGCAACAGGAAATTTCACAGACAGTAGTACTGTTATTTCTTAACTTCCTCGATCTTTATTTTGTTCTTTTGGTTTTTAGTGACAGCAGCAGTTGTTAATATTGCATGGTGTTTCCGTATCACAGCCAGTGAGAAACTTAGCAGCAATACATGTCGGAGTGAAAAAGAAGTGTTCTTCGACTCGAGACTCCACTCTAGACTTGCCCCTGCCAGAGAAACAAGGAATACAACAAACCACAGGTAAAAAAAAAACAACCAAAAATAAACATGTATTTGTTAATGGTTAACTCCTTCAAAGGGAAATATTAACTCGGTGTTTCGTATGGGATACGTTCCAACGAGTAAAAATATGCCTTTCTTCGTGGCTAAAACTGGGGGTCCTGCTGGAGAGAATTTATTTATGAAAACCAAAATATAATTTCGGGAGTATGAACTGGAACCGCAGCCGCAGATTAGTTTCACTTGACAGGTGTGTGCGCCATTTCTGGTGAATGGACGTTTTTGTTCTTTTTTTTTCTTCTTCTTTGTTTACTTTCATTGTGTTTGCTTTTACAGTATAATGCAACCTATTTGGGGACAACACAGACAACGTTTTTGAGAAACTTTATTGTGCCTACATACGTTAGCACTGTACATATTTTCCTCACTTTTCTTATAAAGAAGCTTACATTACCTGTATGAAACAGTGTACGGTACGTGCTGTAAGATGTGTACTGTATAGCGTCGAAAGTAAAAGTAGGCTATTGTTCTATTTCTCTTGAGTCAAGATGACGTGTTGAGGTAAAACAAATATCATTTGCAGTATTTATTGCATGAAATAAACAGATATTTTCTTTAATTTGATGGGAAATTCCAGCGATGTGTGTATGTGTTGGTAAGAGCTGGTTCAGCTCGTTGTTCTGGTTCATAGACTTGCTGGTTGAGGTCCAAGAAGAAATAAGTCAATTTAAAATTCTTCTTCTTCTTCTTCTTCTTCTTAATAATAATAATAATAATAATAATAATAATAATAATAATAATAAAGAAACGTAATAATTGGCGCAGTTCTTTGTTGTCTGTTTCTAGTTTTCCTGACTGGATGTTCAATGGCAGGAGGGACAGTGCGCAGGAGGGCGAGATGAATAACGATCCAATCCTGGAAGAGACTTTGATAAAGCGCTCACAGCAAAAGAAAATAACCTCTCCACTCAATTACAAGGAGAGACTATTTGTGTTGACCAAGACAAGGTTAACGTACTACGAAAGCAGAGCAGAGGTAAACAGCCATCGTTACTATGTTTAAAAAAAGTTACATTCTGAAAATGTGCATTATTTTATGTAACTGTAAAGACATTTATTGCAAATACATATTTTACAGTTTTTCAACAGTTTACATGTTAAACATTTCCGCTGTTAATCATAAAACTTGAAATACTCATTACCATCAGTGTGCTGTGGTTACGTTCTGGTGGTCTTGCATTTTTATCTATTTGTTTCTCAGTGAACTGCATTTAGCTTTCATTTCCTGTACCAGTCACAAATAATTTAAAACCAGGAAATGTCAATTTTGTACATATTGCATGTCCAGATGTTTATTTAATCTGCCTTTATTATTATTATTATTATTATTATTATTATTATTATTATTATTATTATTATTATTATTATTATTATTATTGTGAGGATACACAGTGTACACTATTTCACAGTGTAGAAACTTTCATTCATTTATTTTATTTATTATTCATTTATTTTTTTTCAATATAGATCTGTCAGTATAAAAGTAACACATTAAAATGGCCTGTACTGCTTTATAGTCTTAATTAACTTCGAAAGAGTGCGAGATACAGTACATTCACAGTGAAGAATATGTTTTTGTAGCGTGCAACCCACTATGGAGCATTAATTTTATGTAACAATAATTTCTGACATACTGGAAACATTTTATATACCATAGAGGGCTGATCAGTTTCTGATTAGTGATTCCCAAGTCCCCCTTCAATATTTCAGGCAGTCAGTACATGGACATTCTTGTATATCATTTTATATATACATTGATAGTTTTTTTTTTTTTTTAAATCTTAAAATCAAAATAATTATGATTCATGTAAACACCACCTCAGACTTTCAAATAGTTATTAAAAAACTATTAGAATCATTGTCAAGTAAACACAGAGTTTGGAGATCATATTCTAAGATATTGCCTTTTGCAAAGGTCTAGTAAAAGCAGGTCTAAAGGGGATCTGTTGGTGCTGCTAGAGAAGCCACCCCCCCCCCCTTTTTTTTTTAATTTAGTAGTCGCCAATTTTTTTTATTTAGTTTTCTCCCCAATTTAATAGTGTCCAATTATTTTAGTTTAGCTCAGCTCACCGCTACCACCTCCGTGCTGCTTGGGAGCAGCGAAGACGAGCACACGCTGTCCTCCGAAGCGTGTGCCGTCAGCCAACCGCTTTTTTTCACCATGCAGCCACCCAGAGCTACAGCGTCTGATAACAACGCAGCTCTGGGCGGCTTACAAGGAAGCCCGCAGGTGCCCGGCCAGACTACAGGGGTCGCTAGTGAGCGGTGAGCCGAGAGCACCCTGGCTGACCTAGCCCTCCCTCTCCCCGGGCGGCGCTTGGCCAGTTGTGTGCCGCCCCCTGGAAGCTCCCGTCCTCAGTCGGCAAAGGAATAGCCTGGACTCGAACCAACGACGTCTAGACTATAGGGCGCATCCTGCACTCCATGCGAGTGCTTTTACTGGATGCGCCACTCGGGAGCCCCTCCCCCACCCCTTTTTAACAGCCATACACAAGTTTTGCATTATATAATATATATTGCTCCATTTGCACTTCAGTGTTTAGTTACTTCTGAATAGTTTTTGTTGAATCCATACTGTAGCATCATAGCAGACCAAGTGCTTTCTTGTGCTTACGGGATCTTTTAAGAACCGCTGCTAAATTTTCAATATCTTTTTATGAATCTGATCCTCAAGATGGAATTGTCATTTGTTATTTGTTTTTTTTTTATAATATGTAAGTTACTGTTTACCTTTTAAACTTTGTGTATTTCAAAATTAACTTTGTTACGGAGTAGAGAGAGCAGCATTGGTTCCATAGTGGTGATACAAGAATTATGTACACGAGAGATAAATATAAGGATTTTTTTTGTAAAGTTTATACAGTGACATTGCTTCGGTATATATATACGACAAGAACTGGGGTTCAATAAATAATGAATGTACTGGATACTGGATCACTCTTTCAAGCAACTGTATACATCTAATTCTTGTAATTTAAGTGTATGCATTACTAAACAAATTATCGCTATTGCCCATGACAGAAAGAAAAGTTTTATCATAGAATATTCACTCCTTTGTCTTTTAGGATTAGTCTTTTAGCAATACCGACTGCCCTTTGCCCTTGTTTCACTTCTTCTCTGTTATCCAAACTGCCACAACAATACAGCATCATTCTTGCGTTCTGTTTTTAACATTGGTAAACTGAACATACAGCTTGTATAAATGTTACTTTTGACAGACAGATGTTACTGCACTTGAGGCTAAAACACAAAACAGGGACAAACAAGGGAACCCACTAACAATTAAGAGTTTCAAGAGTTTAGATTAGGTTTATTTATAATGTTACAGGTTTAAACCTATAAAATGTTATTAATTTGACATTTTCACAAATGCAGCTGAACAGGTGGGCTTCGGGTAAAAAAGTTTGGGAACCCCTGGCTTACAGCCTTCAAATTCAAATGATCAGCACTCCGCACTATTGGTGTGCCAGTATACCGTACATATATTGGAGAATTCTGTGTTATGCTTTTTTGTTATACAGATGATGTCACATCATGTAGGATAAGGTTAAGATCTACCTATTGAATGATCATAATAAATGATTTAATTCTCGCACAGAAATGGGTAGATTTACTATATTTTTCCTGCAGAATAATTTGGTGTGCACGACTGGTCAATTTTCAGTCTCTCCTCGTGGCTTTCACAATGGGGAATTTGCAGCACTGAAATACTGTATAAGACAGCACATACGTTCAATTTAATCTGTACATGACTACAAATACCAGAAAGTTACAAATCAGATTGAACTGGTTGTCCATTGCTTCCTGATGCTCTGTAACTCTGTAACAATGGACTCAGGGAATCAGCAAATTATTGAAGTTTTGAATAATGTCAATTTAATGCAAGGTACCGCTGAGCAGATTTTTATGTTGGAAGCAAGGAACAAGTGACAAGGCAAACAATATAGCACTGAATCTAGCACTCTACACCTTATTAACACCTAATGTGAAGTTGTTTATAATAGCTTATGTCTAGGGCTTCTAGAAAGTTTTTATTGTTAAGGACTGATTTTGTAAAACTCAT
Source organism: Acipenser ruthenus (assembly GCF_902713425.1). Classification (NCBI taxonomy): domain Eukaryota; kingdom Metazoa; phylum Chordata; class Actinopteri; order Acipenseriformes; family Acipenseridae; genus Acipenser; species Acipenser ruthenus. The sequence continues at coordinate 100,072,962 of NC_081189.1, read as the reverse complement.
TTTGATTAATTAAATCAAATCTGATCTGCAGTTTGTTATCCCTTTACAATGTTTCAGAGAGAGTTGTTAGTTTCTTAAAGCTTTATGAATCAGACCCACAAGGTTTAATTCTTGCAAAGAAAGAGAAAATGAACATAATTTCTTTAAAAAATCCTTTTTGAACAGTGCAGAATGGGGTACCAGTCATTTAAGATAACTGTTTGATAATCAACATGATACATTATAAATAGGGCTTCTGTTTGTCTTTTTTTTATTAATTTTATTATTCGCTGCTTATTTTTAGCTTATTTTTATGTAAATCGTCTTTCGCTTTTTATATACTGTATGAAATTATTGTTCTGGGTTACTTTCCAAAATGCTTGAAGCGTTTTTTTTTTCTGTCAATATGTATAGTAGTAACGCGACAGTACTTGCACACTTAAGTTCTACCTTTTTCCTTTACTGTCTTCCACAACTAAATCCTTATGGTCACAGGCTCATTCTTCTGGGGTTTTCGTTTGTAGGCATTTTTTTTACATTTCACCACAATTTGCAATTCTGTTTTAAATCCTCCGCATGTTAACTGTAATACAGCTTTAAATCTTGCGAACAAGCCTCCATTACTAATTGTAATCTCGTTTTAAATCTCGCAAGCAGAGCCTCCAACAGAAATGTAGGAATGTGGTGCCACTCAGTAGATGGGGTGGGTTTAAAGTATTCAGAACGAATCAGACCCCTGTGTCAAGAGACTGTTGCATGATCTTGGTTAGCGGTTTGTAAATAACTTCTTTCATTTCCTTGAGTACTATTGGGAGGATCTCATCCGGCCCAGGGGATTTGATTATTTTAAGAGCTCCTAGTCCCTTTAACACTTCTGCCTCTGTTATGCTAAAGTTATTTAAAACTGGATAGGAACAGGTCGACATGTGGGACATGTTGTCCGTATCGTCCTTTGTAAAAACTTGTGAAAAGTAATAAATTTATATATTTGCTATTTTTATTTTTTTCTTCTTCATCTATGATTTTGCCATTTGTATCTCTTAGACATTTCACCTCCTCTTTGAATGTTCTCTTGCTGTTATAATGTTGGAAAAACATTTTGGAATTGGTTTTAGCCCCCTTAGCAATGTTCATTTCTATCTCTCTCTTGGCCTTTCTAAATTCCTTTTTGACTTGTGTTTGCAGTTCCAAGTACTTTCTGTGCATTTTGTTTTTGGTCCCTTTTAAAGGCCCTGTAAAGTGTCTTTTTTCGCTGAATATTTTTTTTTAATTGATCTAATAAACCATTTTGGCCATTTTGTTTTAGATTTAGATTGGTCTACTTTTGGGATGTAATTGTTTTGCGCCTCTAGTACTACATTTTTTTTAAAAAAATAGCTATCCTTTTTCTGTAGATGTTTTCTCTATTTTACTCCAATCTACTTCTGTTAGTCTCTGTTTCATACCTTCATAGTTTGCTTTTCTAAAATTGTAAACCTTAACTTTAGTCATTACTTTTTGGGTTTTACAAATCACTTCAAATGAGACCTCTGTTTTAGTTATTCTGTCTTTGTTATTTGAAAAGACAGGCATGCTTCCCCTCTAGGTGCCTTGACAAATTGCGTTAGGAAGCAGTCATTTGTCATTTCCACCATTTCACTTTCATCTGTCGTGCTCCCCACCGGGTTTTCCCATTTTATATGGGGGAAGTTGAAATCCCCCATTAGTATGACTTCTCCTTTGCTACACACATTTCTAATGTCATTGTATAACAGATTATTTTGCTTGGCGTCTGAATTTGGCGGTCTATAGCATGCTCCTATTATTATGCCCTTTGCATTTTTGTCCATTATTCTGACCCATATTGATTCAGAGTTGTTTTCTTCATCCAGATTTAACACCTGGGCTTCAAGACTATTTCTTATGTATAGCGCTACCCCTTCGCCTCTTCTGTCCTGCCTGTCTTTCCTATACAGTGTATACCCACTAAAATTATATTCGTCTCCATCACTCTCAGACAACCAAGTTTCTGTAACACCTATCACATCGTAGTTACTTGTTAGTGCAGTAGCTTAAAGTTCTAACATTTTGTTTCTGAGACTTCTAGCATTTAGATAAATACATTTAATGGCTGTCTTACCTGAGTTGTTGCCCTTGTTTTGATGTGGTCTCCCTTTTGTTTTTTTTGTTTTCTCCCCCCTTCCTTTCTAGTTGTTTTCTCCCCCCTTCCTTTCTAGTTGTTTTTCCAGTGTTTTCTGGCTATACACCGATTTCATTTTTTTAGTAGCGGGGGTGTTTTATCTTTTTTTATCAGATCAAACCGAAAATCAGAAGCCCTAATTATAAAATACATACTTGTATTTAATAATAGGGATAATATTTGAATTTGTTCTTCTGAATGTTTGATATTAATGATATTCATGAAACTGTTCCAGACTGTTGCCAGCAGCAACATGAATATCAAACTCTTAAGCATGCATTTGTTCATACAATGTATTATTTTTGTGTGACTCGGTATCCTATTTTGATGGTACAGAGTCTGGAAACCACTGTTGCACAGTGTGTTCGTGATTTAGCCAGATAACAAGTTATCATGTATGTGAACCCCAGTGATATTATCTTAATGGGTTATCAGCGGCTTGTGTAAGACTGTGCGTGAGGGTGTGTGGCAGTGTGTTTCGCCCCAGCTGTGTGTTGTCATTTCCTGGCCTGACGTCACCCCTACAGCCATCCTGTTCACAGGGTGTAATGCAAATAAGGGCAGTCATAAAGCAAACACAGGTCCTTTATTATAGACAATAGTTACTTTTTACATTCACTTTTTTGTAATATGCATCACTTGTGAAGAGGTGTTTTTTGTATTTGTATGAATTTTTTTATGTTAGCCCTGATACACAATAAACAGTGTGCCCTACAGTTGTTGTTATTTGACAAACAATATCTTTCTCAGTATCTTCAATCCCCTACAGCTGCCTGCAGACATGGTTCACTAACTATATTCCCCCTGGTGCAGACTTTCATGTTCATAAAATAACCCCAAGAGCAAACCTACGGGACTGTGCACAGTTATCAGTCTAAACAGTGTCTTCAATCCTTACCAACAGCCTCAGGAAGTGCCACTTATGGCAGCACTACCAAAAGACCTCAGACCCACACATTTCTTCAAATTACATATTAATGATTTCACTCTCATAGCAAACGGTGGAAACCAAGATAACAAAAATCATTAAAAAATATAATCCTTCCCTCATCCATCAACAAAATACATGTTTGAACAAACAGCTGTTTGAACATCCCTATATGCAATTGCCAAATTAGAGTTGACTTGTGGTTTTTCCCCTGTGGGGATCAGATGCTGCTAATGCCACAATTTAGCTGAAAAAGCTTATGTCCCTATTAGGCTATGCAAATTCTCTTGGCCATACAACAATAGTTTAGGATACTGCTCTACCTGGAATGTTTCCAGAATGTTATTTTATTATCAAATTCCTTTGTGTTATCTTCATTGTTATGTTTTATAATAGCATATTTGCCTACTGCATTGTTCATTGTATTAATGATCTTTATGTAGCTAGTAGAGCTGTGTTTGCATAATAACCTATATTTAAATGGTTTTGAAAGGGTTTGCATGCGTGTGTTCGTCCAGCATTATCTACTGATATGGGAAAACAAAAGACACAGCACAAAAACTTTTTCACACAAAGTAAATTGTTCATACTTGGAAAAAAATGCATGTGCACCACTATGAAGGTTAAATAATGAAATTAGCTATTTAATTGTCTGGTTACAATTTTATAAGAAGGGAAGTGAAATAGCAGTGTTCTTTTTACATGAACTGACCCATGGTTAATCGAATATAGGGCCTAGCAAGTGAGTAGAAATCATGTGTTTGTAAATTCATACAGTAATATGGGGGAAAAAACAACTGTGTAAAGAACATGCAGATTTGCCAGTGTTATTTTTTTAGGTACCATTGCAGTGTCACAAACAAAAGATCCATGGTAATAACACGATTCATGAAATGAAGAACAAGGTAAAGGATAAATGAAAATGTTATTACTTAATGGAGTTTGTGTCATTGTAGAAATCCACAGTCTCTGTTTTTTTCTGGTCAACAGTCCCGATGGCAACTGACACATAAAGGGAGCTGAGAATAATTACGTTCTTCTCGGTCTGCACTTGTAAACAGTTACCATAGCACAGTCATTGTGTTTCAAAATTGTACTGTAGTAGAGCTGTGGTTGCCAGTTTTGTGCAGATGCTTTTTTTTTCTTCAGTCAAAACATTTTGTGCGGCTCTTCTTCCCACAGCATCAACACCAGGATTTATAATTTCCCAGTCTCCTTCCCAGTCTCCTGAATGCCTGTTTGTGCTGGCGATGCAGCTGGAGTCGCTGTCCTTGGTACTGCTGGGAGTGAAATGGTTGGCATGGCTGGCACGCTTGTAGCTGCTGCAGGAGATGATACAGGCAAAGCGGCTGGCACTGCAGAGGATTCCCCAGGACTGCTGCTTTAGCCACAACCTCTTCTGTGCCTGGGGAGCGCTCTCTGTGGTCGTGGCACTTCAGCGGCACCTTCCTCGCTTTCACTGGTCGAACTGCCTGTTTCACAAATCCAAGATTCATCGCTGTCGTAATCACTCACATTCCCTACACCAGAATCATTTTTGGACAAAGCGATAAATATATCAATCGCTTCTTGAGTAGTCATGCACTTTCTATGAGACATTTTGAGTTACAGCCTAGTGTCTGTCAGTGTAAAATAGTAATAATATATGACAGCAGACTATATATGGTCATGTAGACAGCCAGACAATTTACAGTAGATCTTTGGATAACACGTCTAGACTTCAAGAGCCATATTCTATTTAAAGACATACTACTGTAAGCTCAGTGGGGGTAGAGATTACAACAGGCTTGTATATAATATATATATATATATATATATATATATATATATATATATATATATATATATATTAGGTTATATTCCAAATAAAAACATGTATTGTAGAAGGCAGTCAAAATGACTGCTTTGGCGGTTCTAGGTGGGCAGGATTATAGCTTTCTTATTTTCGCGATCCTGCCTTTCAAACGCCGTCGGTATTAAATACATGTATTTAGGAAAAATCATAAACGGACAACCGCATAACTTTCAGACACGCAGAGTAATTTAAATTTGAAAACCTCAAACTGTCAAAATGACTGCTGTGGCAATTGTAGTGTTAAGCAGCATCTATCATGTGTACCGATGAAGAATAAAAAAAGTACCAAAATATGTATTAAATTAGTGTAGCTGTACCATTGCTGCTGTCTACCGACAACACTAGGCTTGAGCAAATTCATTGAGCAAGATTTGTTTTAAAAGTACGAAAACATGAAAAAGAAAAAAAAATTGTGGCGGAGAGCACAGATAAATTTGATGAACTCGTATGGATACTACCAATATACTGTTTCATCAATAACAACAAGAACAAAGTATATATAATAATGTTGTAGCGTTTGCATGGAACGCTACAATATTCCAGGGGCTGTACACCCAGACCAGCTCCAGACCAGTGCTGTCTCTCACCGCAGCTTGAGTACACAACAAATTCACTCATCTTTAACACAAGAATGACTAATGCAGTCATTTTGACTGTTTTTTTAATTTTAATTTAAATTGTGGTGTGTGTGTTTAAGATACAGAGCTGTGCTTTCCTGACTTTTCCTAAATATATGTACTAATTACCCTGACAAAGAAAGAATCGCATAGCTGCAAAAATTAGCGAGATAAAATACTGCTATACCTGTTCTGACCAGGAGCGGTCAAATTGACCGATACATATAAATATATACATATAAAACATAACAATTAAATTTGTATTTATCAGTCTGGACTTGCCGCCATGTATTGAAGTTTGATTATATCAGTCTGCATTCCTCGAGTGAGCGGTCTTCTGACATTTGTATTGTTTCAATGAGCCTCCTGATAGTCCATCAATCAGCCTTGACAGCTCATGGCACGAGGATGTCTGTCTGCACTCTGGTTACTATAAGTCACTCGTTTTTCTGAAGAAATTCACTGTTACCCCTATACACATTGAAAATGGATCGTGGAAGACACAGGACAGAAAAGCAGTGTTTGAAATTACTGCAAAGTTTACCAAACAACGATTCTGATGCAGCAGAGACAATGACGAATCTGGCTCTGAAGCAGACTGGGTTTGCGAAGATGAATCTTCCAGCAGCCAGGACACAGAGAGTGCAGGAGATCCCATGGGAGAAGAAACCATCCTGTGGCAGCCTCTGCAAGAATGCCAGCCATTTCACCTGCATCAGCCCCTGTACCTGATCCAGCTGCTAATTCGCCTGAGGCAGCTGCTTCTCCAGCAGTAGCGCCAGTACCACCTGGCACTTGAGGCTGGTAATGATGACACTGTTTGGAGCACTATAAATCCTGGTGTTGAAGCTGCAGGTAGAAGGGGTGAACATAATATTTTGAGGGAAGTTCCAGGGCCCACGGCATTTGCAAAACGCAACATTGATGAGAGCGCATTGAGTGCTTTTCACCTATTGATTGACATGCATATGCTTCACCACATACAACGTTACTTTACACTGAAGCAGAAGCTCAGAATTAGAAGCTTTCATTGCACTAGTATATGCCCGTGGAGCGTTTGGTGCCAGAAGCCTGGGTTGCTGTTGATAGTTGTACCAAATGTGCAAAGACAGTAAGTGCACTGCATATTTTGAAAAGCGCAGGATCAGTGTGATTTGTGCCAGCACTTAGACTTTGTAAACGATTGTAAATGAAGCCCATTCTGTTCAAATGTTTATTTACTCATGTCATTTCGATTATAATAAGTCTGTGTATAAACACATAGCTTCGGTTGCGTGTATGCGCTTTGTATGTAGGCAATATAAACCCATTTATTTAAAAAATGTGATACTTCTTTACATCATTTCAGTTGTACAGTTTTGTATGTACATGATATAACTGTATATACACAAATTTATGTTCAAATATTCATTTATAATTGATATTCAAATATTTCACGGTTTGGCACCGTTCAATAGTAGCACTGGCAACTACACACCAGTGTGTTGTTTGCTCAGCAAAATAATACTGGGTTTCAGTCCCGAAATAATAATAAACAAAGGCAATGTCCTGGCACGGCTCCACGTCCTTTCACCGTGCTCCCCTGCTGGAGGTGAATACACAGTGAATAGTGACTGGTGCAGTAGTTGTAATCCGGAGTTAATGCTGCCTTGACATAATAATTATAAATAAACAGATTAGACACACAACAAAATACAGCAAATTGACCGGTCATGGTTGTTCTAGGTATGCCTATAAACGCGGTCGTTCTAGTGTTAAGGTTTTCCTTGGTCGCCGAAAGGTTTCGTCTTGTCCCCCTCAATCATTATTCTTATATTTTCAGCATATTGCAGGATATCTACCCAGACGCCGTTTCATGTTTTTTCATTTTTCATATTTTCCAAAGTTCGCGGCCGTGCTAGTAACTACTTTTGCTGCTGTGGAGAGCGAGGCCTTTTCACGCTGTAGTGGCTTGTGAGCAACATGAATTAATGACAGCAGGTTATCAAAAACAACGAGACAGATGATAAAATCTTTTTTTTTTGCACTTGGTGCAGCAAAGCACTTGCCTCAACAAAATTACATAAGAACATAAAAAAGTTTACAAACGAGAGGAGGCCATTCGGCCCATCTTGCTCGTCTGGTTGTTAGTAGCTTATTGATCCCAGAATCTCATCAAGCAGCTTCTTGAAGGATCCCAGGGTGTCAGCTTCAACAACATTACTGGGGAGTTGGTTCCAGATCCTCACAATTCTCTGTGTAAAAAAGTGTCTCCTATTTTCTAATTACGATTACTTCCAGGCTGAGAGAACTTGTTTAGACATTGGATGATAACCTCCAAATTAGACTTGCATGCATTGACATTTCTCCACTTGCACGCCCAACACGTATCACTCAGGCTTGTCAATTCAACAGGCTTTACGCCTGAGATAGTTGCATGTTTTAAATTATCATCATGCTGATTAAACCAGCAATGAAGTGAAGCACAGGGGGATCAAAAGTGTTTTTTCTATGTTCAGCTGTGTTTTAAAATTCACATACAATTCACTTAAAAGAATGAGAAGCCTTATTTTATTTTCAGGTTAAATGAGAAGCCCTATTTTATTTTCAGGTTATTTTCAGGGGTTTGAACATGAAATAAAGAGGAATTAACTATAGCAAAAACCTATTTTGAGATGGTACTGTAGTATTATTAAAAATATAAGTAGCTTGTGGTACATGTTGTTTTCTTTGTTTTGTGGTTTGGTCTGTAAACATTTTTGGACATAAGGACACATTAATTTATTATTATGAATCTTTTTTTAATATTTTTAAGTAATTATGCAATATTTTGTTTTCAATAGTGTAATTCCCTATGCAGGTTGCATGAATCTGGGGGATATTTTATGTTTTTAACACACATACAGTAGAAGACGATGATGCTTAATATAATATGGTTACTATCAAGAGCCACCAAATGTCGATGCCCTGCAAGCACATGCTATTGTTTGGCCTCTATCACACCTGCAATTTACATGCAGCTTTCTATAGTCCTTCACCGATAACATGGAGCCCCAATATTACTCTACACAGTATCTTCTACTATCATATTTTCTTTTCTACAGAAGAAGTCCAAAAAGGGATATGTTGATATACAAAAAATCAAGTGTGCTGAGATTGTGAAGACCGATGGGGGGATTATTCCATGTCAAAACAAATATCCATTTCAAGTAAGTGTAGAGTGAATTTATACATATTGTGTCAGTACCACATTTGCAATCCACCAGTCAGCTCGGACATTTACTGATTTTATCAATTTGTCAAAGATATCTACCAGCAGTTTAGAAAACAACATTTTCCCCACTTTTAACTGCTGATTTCTCTCAATGACAGATAATAAAATGTTGTTTTTGTTTGGGAGACCGTCAGGATCTGTTAAGAAATACTTTTAGACCAATTGACAGTTTGATATTGCTCCCTCATGAATAACTTTTCTCTTCTAGGTTGTGTATGATGCCAATACCTTATATATTTTTGCCCCAAATAACGACAGCAGAAGTGCATGGGTCCAGAATCTCAAAGAAGGTACATGCTCATACCATTTGATATTGTTGTTTTGGATTGTAAATGTTGTTGTAGTAGATTGAAGATTTTATTTTTTTTTATTTCAAACATCACTAAGGTTTTACTTTAATTACATTGACATCCTGCAATTTTTTGGAAAAGAGAGGTCTGTTAAATATATAACTGCACTATAGAAGGTTATTTATTATTATTATTATTATTATTATTATTATTATTATTATTATTATTATTATTAGTAGTAGTAGTAGTAGTAGTAGTAGTAGTAGTAGCAGCAGTCGTAGTAGTAGTATTAGTCGTAGTAGTCGTAGCCGTCGTAGTAGTCCTATTTAAACATCTGTTATGAAGGACTAGACCAGCTGTCAAGTGACAGCTGGAAAAAAAGATTCTGTTTTACACCCTTACACAGAGGGTGCTAACAAGGACAGATATTTAATTAAGTATGATGAAAAACCAGTTGAAAATGGACTACAAATTAAATGTTCATGTGTATAATTGAATCAACAGAAATGGTGCATAGCACTCCATTCAGAGCCAACTCATCAATAAAGGCCAGGATTTCACCAAAGAACTCCGCATGGGTGTGCCCTAATTAATCCGTGATCAGACCAGGGCCCTGAGACCCTCCCCCGACGATCTTGCTCTTCCTGGTCTTGTAAATGGCCAGTTTACCAAGACCCGTAGTAATAGCAGTTCAGTCAGGAAAACTTGTGCGACAGAGAACAATATTTATTAAAGCTTAGACAACAAATACTATGTTATACATATTTTCATTACATCTTTGGCCTTTGGCCTCACCCTTTGAGGTACTCCTGCCCATAATTTAGTTTGCTGATAGTGGAAAGCCTGACTGTAGGGGGCAGGATAGCTGCCCTTCCTCTTAGATGAAACCGAAAAACAGGTGGAGGCTGGGGAGGAGGAGGCGAGCTGTGACGTACAGGGGGATGAATAGATTGTTATTTATCGAATGACGAATGAGATATTAGCCAGTTGACATACACAAGTTCTGGTAATGAGGGTGCCTAATATGTTTGATGTTTACAATTTTAATCTAACTTAACAGCGAGTTCCCTGCCTGAATCACTGCTTTGCTAAATTAGAAGTAGTCGCATTGTTGATACTCCATGCATGTTGCATTAGTGTCCCTGGACTGTAGGGTGATTCTTTCATGCAAAAAAGGAAATTAATGCAAAGGTTATCTTGGGTGGGTGAAAAGGAGTGTGTGTGAAATGAGCCCAGGATTTTGTCAGTTCCTATTTAATAAATCATTTTGCTAAAATACAATTACATTTTTTGCAGAAATAAGGAATAATTCCATTATAGTTGCCAAATTCCACCCCCAGTTCTGGAATGAAGGAGTCTGGCTGTGCTGTAGACAAGCAGAAAAACTAGCGCCCGGCTGTGAAGAGTACAACCTGTTCGGGGACAGTAAGTATATTTTTCCAAGATGTTTATTTGTTTCTTGAAGGGCTTTCATAACTTTTTCGTCTATGTGGTTCAATGATTGAATCTACAGTATAATAATCACCCCAATACATATCTTTATTTATTTTAAATGGTATTTATTTTTTTTCAGTTTCACGAAAGCCTCTTCCTCCAACACCGAATTCTGAGACTTTAGAAAAGGTAATCTTGAATTTTACCTGCTGTAAGTTTTCCTACTATCGCTTGGCACCATATAGTTGACCTAATTAGTAGTGGGTACAAATACTACCATTATTTAGATACTAAAACAGGACACCAGACGGACAGGGCCGCTCTCCACTACTCGCACACCCTGCCATCTGATGCCAGCTGGCCCCAACACTAGCTCCCGCCTATTTATTGGTCTTCTGTACTGGAGCGCACGTTTAACCCCCATAGTGACCCCTGGGTTTAGGGTGTGACTGTAAAAACGTGGCCTACCTCCTAAACCCAGTGTCCCCTTTGTCCCTTCTTGGGGCTCCTGTGCAAGGCCTGGGCTGCTGGCATCACTGGAGAGGGGTCCTCCAGCAGTGGAGCTGGAGAGAGGCACTTCAGCAGAGGCGCTGGCAGTAGCGTGGTAGTCCGGCCATGGTGATAGCACTAACGCTGGGTACTGGCGCTGGCAGCAATGTAGGGCACTCTGGCAGTGGCACTGGCTGTAGTGCGGGGCACTCTAGCAGTGTCAATGCAGGACCCTCTGGATGCTGGGATGGTAGGGGCCCTGGCGGTAGCATGCCTGGCTTCTGCCGAGCTCCCCTCAGTATCATGTGCAGGGGCTGTTGAGAGAGGAACGGTAGCTCCACTACTCCCACAGATGGCAGCTCCTGTCGCTCTGGCCATCGGAACTATGGCTCCTCCCACATTGGCACACAGGACGACAACTGTCAAGAACTAAAATTCCATTGAAAACTGTGTACTGTGCAAGATCACCTTTTAAAAATATACCAGAAATACAAACACTGTGTATTATTGATAATTACATAAAAAATCCTACATTAAAAAAAAAAAAATAAATGAATCCTAGCCATACATTGTTTAGGATTGCTATGTTATGGTCGATATAACTTGTCACTGTAGCTTTTGGTTTTGAAACAAGAATCTTGTTTCTCCAGCCTCGTCGGTTGCCTCCACCTCCACCTCCCATAGAAGAGCATACAGAGGACAGTGAAGAAGAAAAGGAGAAAGTTGTCATAGCCATGTACGACTTTGAGGCTGTGGAAACTCATGACTTAAACTTGGTTCAGGGTGAAGAATATGTAATCATTCTTAAATGTGATATACACTGGTACAAAGCACGGGATAAATATGGGTAAGTTATCTATACATCTATCTAAATACCAATATATGTTGCATGGTACTGAGGTATAGCTGGGTTTTCCAAGGATTATATTTTATTAGAAAACTATTCAATTCCATCAGCCAATCAGCTTACAGCTCTAGCAGGCTTCTATCAGATAATAAATGCCTGCTAGTACATCGCAGCATCAACTGTGAATCAAATTTAAAAGCAATCCACTTACCGCAACCAGTTTATCTGTAGTCCAGTCCTGTACCCGCAACTGCCGAATCAGCCAATCGCAGCCTGTCAGCTTGAGAAAAGCAATAGTATATCATCCTGTAAAAGGAAACTTTTTTCTTAATTTTCCTTGTTGTTTTATTTGATATCCAGTGTATTATTTAATCATGTACAATAGTACACTCAGACAACACCTAATAAGCTATGCGCTTGTAAAATAACTAATAACTCAGCTTTTAAATTACTTGGCATGCACAAGCTACTGTCTGTTTCCTTGAAAAGCATTCGTTTTTAAGATTTTTTATGGCAAAGACATGTTCCACTAGCATTGTTTTTTTTCCATGAGTTATATGCGTTGTTTAATAGGCCACAGACATCTTGTTTTTCTACCGAAACACCTCTCCGCCTCAACAACTATCTAAAATCCCCCAATAATAGTTTTACCACATTCAGCCAGAGCTAGGGATTATGTATAGTTTTTACATGTCATCTACAATATATATTTTTAAGATTTTTGTAAAGGACTTTTTAGTGTTTTAATGTTATACAATGAAAACATAGCATCGTTTTACTGGCAATTGTTTCTAGATTACGCATCATAAAAGGTCTATATAAACAATATCCGCCCCACAATAATACATACACAGTCACCAGTCCTGGGTGCATGCAGTAGTGCTCGTGGTGGGTGATATAAGTTTATATTTGTGACAATGGTGAAGTGTTGTTCCAGCTTTGTGCTGGCCCTCGGCGACAGCTCCAAAATCGTGTTAACCGTCACAAGACAATTACAGACAAACAAACAAAACACTCACGGTACGTTTACCGTTTCACAACTGGGGTCTCTCGCAGTCCTTCTAGGTTCAATGCATAAACCAAGCGAAGGAACAGATTGCGAGTCTCTGTTCCCTTTTATGCCATCACACATGACCCCTTGGTAAATGAGTGCAACCGCCTGCAGCTGCCACGTCGTTTCCCTTCCAGGTCAATGCGTTAATGCAACAATGCAATGCCCCCTTTCTAGCTGGCCGACTTCCCTTGAACCCTGGGAAAGAACTGTCAGGCCAGCCCGTCCAGGGAACTGTGTTCTCGCTGCTTAGTGCCCTCACAGGTGACGTTTTATCGGTCCTACCGATAACTACACTTTTAGTGTGGGGTATGCCGCTGTGTCTCCATGGATACAGGAGATGGCCACCTGACCTCGTGGCCGCCATGACACACTGCCCAAGAGAGCTGTTCTAATCAAGGTCTGCTCACACCCTGTGTCCACTAATGCATGGATTTTCACATTCCCTAAAACCACATCAATCATACAAGGCCCCTCCTGACCATTTTCCCCGCGCTTACCAATCTCAGGTGCCCAAAGTCATTGTATTTATCTTGCTCTTAATTGTATTATTGCTTGTACTGTGATTCTTGAAATGTATTTGTTTATGACTGTAAGTCGCCCTGGATAAGGGCGTCTGCTAAGAAATAAATAATAATAATAATATATGATAAATGTGCTTCTCTCTCCGTTGCTCCGGCTGGCAGATCTCATAGTCCACCACCCCAACCTGGCCACTCCTTGCCACTTAGCCAGAAGTTTCGACTCTTAACTAGGTAGTAATAGAAGTACTTTATCCCCTGGCTGAAATGTGCGTGACCAGGCTCCTCGGTTGTACTGTTTCCTGTCTGTGCTGAGCCTGCTGCAAATTGTCATGCGCCCATTTTCCTACAGACTCAAGACGTTTGCGCAGGTCCAACACATATGGTATTGGTCGAATTATCTTGCTGTTCCTCTCACATCTCTTTGACCAGATCAAGCACACCCCGGGGTTTCCGCCCATACAACAACAACTCGAATGGCGAAAATCCCGTAGAAGCCTGGGGTACCTCTCTGATCGCAAAGAGAAGGGGAGGAATCAGCTGGTCCCAGTAATGCACATCACAACTAATAAATTTGCGCAACATATTCTTAAGGGTCTTATTAAAGCGCTCCACAAAACCATCAGTTTGAGGATAAAACACCGAGGTCCTAATGGTCTTAATTCCCAAAAGTTGACATGTTCTGTGGACTAGTCGGGACATAAAGTTGGTGCCTTGGTCGGTCAGTATTTCCTTGGGGATCCCCACCCCGGGAGAAGACCTTCACGAGCTTGTTGGCAACAGACTTAGCAGATCAGAGGGGAATGGCCTCTGGATAACGCGTAGCATAATCCAAAATGACCAATAGGTATATGTATCCCACCACACTCCTTTCTAGCGGTCCCACTATATCTACTCCAATACGCTCAAACGGAGCTTCCACTGGGGGCAACGGCACCAATGGAGCTCGTGGGATGGCTCTAGGATGTTAGGATGGAGACATAATTAAAAAAAAATGATATGAACATAATTTCAATATTTTATTTAACATCATGTGATCAAAGAAACTACAAAATGATATCACAAAACGTAATACAGTACAGTACACGGTGGGCTATAAATGTCAGTTATCAAGGCATATTCTTGTGGGTTTTTTGTGTGTTTAGGCATTTTTTTTATATTTCACACAATTTGCAATTCTGTTTTAAATTCCACAAGCGTGTAAATACTCGCTGTCGTACTGTAATATAGCTTTAAATCTTGCGAGCAAGAACATCTCGTTTTGAATCTCACAAGCAGCGCTCCAGATAAGGTTTGGATTCTGGGAGTAACTTAGCCTCTAATTTTAACACTGAGAGAGTAAAACTAATTTTTAGGGGTTAAAATGCAACATTACCTTGAAGTTATGAGTAATCCTGGTAAATACTGTACAGTCTTTAATGGTAATGGGGTAGGCATTAATTGCTATGTTACTTTGAACTACTGTACAACCACGCGTGTGTTCTACGCATTTTGTTCGATGTATAATACTGACTCTGCAAATTATTTACGTTTACGTATATTTTATTTATTACATTAATCAGTAAACATGTTTAAACTTCAGTATAAGTAAAATAAGGAAATGCATTAATAGATTGTTTAATATTATAGGCACCTTTTTTTAGGGGTTGCCTCTGACGATGGTTCCAGTTGGAGTTGGACTGGGCTGCAAAGACAACAGGATTAGTCAGAGATTGGATAATGTTTGTTGGTTTGGTTTTTCTTGTGTACAGTTGCCTAGTAACTGAAGACATTGTATTCTGGGAGATGTAGTTGTTAGTGGAAGTTTTAATGGAGGCAGGCAAGCTGTGCAGCAAAATTCCTATGGGTATTTTTACACATTAAATTTAAATGTAGTATTTAGGATTTTTTAATGCATAAAAACAGCAGGTAGGCAGCTTATCTGGATCGCTGCTCACAAGTGTGTTACAATTTACCAATAGAAATGTAGGAATTTGGTGCCACTCAGTAGTTGGGGTGGGTTTAAAGTATTCAGAATGAATCAATGTGAGATACAAGTCAGGAAGGAGGGACATTGCCCAACTGCAATGGGAACATTTTTTTGATTTTTTTCCACAGGGAAAGGGGTCAAGTCAATGTGAATTGAGTAACCATTTCCAGTGTTTTTCCTGTGTTTGTTAGCTGTACACCAATTTCATTTTTTTGTATCGGGTGTTTTGTTGGTTTTTATCGGTTAAAACCAAAAGTCAGCCCTAATAATACAACTTTCAATTAAACAATGCTAAATTTTACAATGTAGAATATATTTAAACGGTAACCTTTATTACTCGAGTAGAAAACCGAAAAAAAAAAAAAAACATCAAAATTTCCACTATGTCTGACTATTAATTACACCACTATAGTCATTTTAAAATGTTATGCCACAAGTCCTCTGAATGGGATCATATCCAAGATGAAAAACAAAGGAACTTTTCATATATGTCTTTAAAGAAAAGATAACCACTCTGAAAACTGAATGAAACACCATTTTGTTTAATTAAAAAAACAAAAAAACTCTGCCAATCTATTTGAAAACAACAGAACTAAATACAGGGGACTCAGGTACTGTGAAAGAAATAATGCATTTGTCAAGGTTACTTGCTGCAGCCCCCACACTAATACTTATTATCTGCCAGCTAGAAACCGCTGTGTCAGTCATTAACACGGTCATTAACGTGTAAATGGTTATGACAACAGAAGTTATTCAATGCTAACACTGTCTCAAACCATCCGTTTCCTTTATTACTGTTGTGTTTTTTTGCGATGTTGCATTTAGAGGGGTACAAATTTAATTCTAGCAGACAACATAGCAGGAAGTGCTTCACCATCAAGAGGGCTTCCTCTTTGAAATACTGTTATTTACAGATATTGAACAAGTCTTTGTTCCGCAACTCAGAATAGTTCACTTAAAAGAGCTGATAAATAGTGTGGCTATAAAAAAATAGTCACAATGTGTAATCATTCCTTTCAGAAATCGTTCGTTCCCTGTTGTTAAATATACAAGTATAAAGTATGTAATTTTTTTTTTTTTTTACATTTTTGTATTTAGACAAGAGGGATACATTCCTAGCAATTACGTGACAGAGAAAAAATCAAATAACCTTGATCAGTATCCGTAAGTATGACTCTCAGCTCTTTTTTATTGATCTTGATCTAAAGAACATAAATAAACAAATTCAAATATATACCATAGAGGGTTAATGCTAAAGAAATTCTTAAACGTGCACATCTTTGTGGTTCAACAGCAGTAGACCACTGCATAATTATAGCTTGAACAGTGGTAGATGTTTGTATTTGAGGTCATCGTTCTTTAAGGCCAGCTAGAAGGCTTGCCACAGTTTTGTACCAAACTGAGCAAATGACCTAAATAGAATTATTTAAAAGAAGTGAACAAAGCATGTACTTTTAACCTGTTCTTTTTATTATTTCAATTATTTTTAGATGGTATTGCAAAATTATAAACCGAAATAAAGCAGAACAGCAGCTCAAAACTGAGGTAGGTGTTTTTTTGCTGTGTATTCATGCTTTTAATGATTGTGGATTGGGCAAATATTTAAGCATTTAAGCAAATATTTAATGTCAGATGCATGCAGCTCAAGATGTCTTTTCCTGAGGAATTACCATACCTTGAGGTTCAGGACTACATCCCCTAGAATGCCACGGGGTTGAAATTGGCCAGAAGTGGAATCACCTGGCTCTAAGTTAACGAGGGACACCTGCTAGGATTAAGTAGGCAGGTGTATAAAAGCAGGTGAATGTCTCTTTGTGGGAGGTCTATGTAAAGGCTAAGGCCGGAGGAAACCTGTGGGGAAAGGCTGATAGAAAAAAAAATAAATTTAAATAAAGTATTGTGATACTTGATGTATACAAGTGTTTTGTTACTGTTAAACTGCACAGCTGTCCGGTTATAGTTCAGAACGGATACAGAAGTTTAGTTTAGCACTCCTGGAAGGAGTTAGGCTTTTGTTTGTTTTATTTTGTGTTGTGTAAATCAATATACAGGCACCGTCCTGTTTATACCTTGTCTGTATTGAGTACTGTTCCTTTTTTCACAAGAAGACAGTGGAAAAGGACCTGAAGCGTGGTAAAGAATACTCCCCTTTGCCACAATGTTTTAACAGGAAAATATTTCCCTTAATGAGCAACTCCCTGCAACACTCTGTGCCTAGTGGATGTAAGAAATGCCACATTATTTATTTTATATGTATTTCTTAAATAGATTTGCAGGGGGGCAGGATCATGGTTACACTCTGGTGTACCAGATTTAGACATGATTCTGAAAGCTCTATTGAGGCCACAGAGTTCCCCAGGGCGCCAGGATGTGATCAATATGTGAATCTAAACAACAAGAAGAATACTTTGCACACACAACAGCACATGCACCGGTCATCTAATCATCACATTTGTATTCCAGGACAAAGAAGGAGGTTTCATGGTGAGGGATTCAAGCCAGCCTGGAACATATACAGTGTCTCTTTATACTAAGTCTGGAAGGTGAGTAGCAATGATGCACAATACACTGTAAAGTTTTTAGTTTGTTTATGCGCTTGGTTTACCAGGATTTTTCAGATCAAAACATGTTTTTACCATTGCTGTTGTAAAGTATGATTCTGTGGGAACTCAAAATGTTTTTGTGTCATGTCAGCTGTAAATGTAACTCTTATTACTGTTTATGACTGACAAAGCCTTACCAGTAGTTTGTGTGAATTTGCATACATTCCTGCGCATTCTGTTTTCTTTTGAATTATGGTCCACAAGTCTTTATGCTCATACAGTACATGACAGTTTATAATGGGTCTTTGTATTTTATCCCAACTACAATGGGCTGTATAAACATGATTCTGGTTAGTTTTCAGAATTCAGCACACAACAGATTTGAGAGCAGCCATGTTTAAGTTGTGACAAAAACCTTGGCATAAGTACAGAAACACTGGTGAAGTGCATTGCGCATCATTCTATTAATTCTATAAATCATATTTAGGATTATATTATTCTAAAGTTGTAGCAAGTCTTTAAGATTAATTTTATTGATTTTTTTTTCCAGTGAGGGCACATCTCAAGTGCGACATTACCATATAAAAGAAACCCAGACATTCCCCAAGCAGTTTTACTTGGCAGAAAAACATCACTTCAACTCTATCCCAGATCTCATCGCCTACCATCAGCACAATGCAGCAGGTATTTCATGTACTGTATCTTGGTAAATGGCTACTAACTAGGACACTCTTTTGAACCACAGCATTTTAAAACAACAACAGCAATGACGGGGCATGAGTTCCATATAGCATGTTTGCATTATAAAAACTAATTAACCTTCTCCATAAAGGTTTTAGTCATTGGTAAATAGCATAGATATAATAGCATAGAATATATATATATATATATATATATATTACACACTGCTGTGCAAAAGTCTTAGACATGTTGCATTTTTTCACTTTGATGCATTATGAGCATCAACAATTTACTCAAAGCCTCCACTAGTGTTTTCTACTATTATAACAACCTTGACTTGCATAAAGAAGAAAAAACATTCAGTGAAATAGCTCGCATCACTTGATTTTCAAGGTGTGGTATCTGAAGCATAATCAGCAAGTACATAGAAACAGGAAAAATGTATGAAAATTTTAATACATTTTAACATTTATTTTTCTAAACAAGAAATTTCAAAACCTTTTATTGGGTTATTGAGGTCAAACAAAATAATGTCCAAAGAAATCATTTCCATGTAGCTCCACCAGAATGCAAAGTTCACATTCTCTTGAGACTCAATGTCCACAAACTCACGAATGTAGTGCTGGGTAGTGCCTGTAGCAAGCAAGGAAAGCAATGCCTTGATGTTTTCAGAAGTATTTGAGAGATGTTGCACAATCTCCTGGACCTGCTGGCCAATTTAAGAGAGGAGACATGGGAGCAGGGTACACCACAGTGCCTGATATGTCACTTTATGGATCTTCATACCTTTAGCATATGCTTTTCCTTCCATTACCTGAAACACTTGTTATACATGTATTGTAATGTAGTGTAATACATTTTAAAATGTTAAAATGTATTACAATATTCCTAAAATTTTTTCCCATTTCCTTCCCTTATATATTTTTTTTTTACCAATTTGTAAAATTTTGGACATTCCCACACTTACAAAACATATTCCATTGAATTTCTAGACCTCGATAACCCCATATAAAAGTTTTGAAATTCTGTACTTCAGGCCAAAAATCTGGCTTGGCAACAGAGATTTTCATAATCAGCAGGGTCAAATTACCCTAAAAACACCTGTTGCCAGCTTGTTACATGATTTGCCTCTTGCATCACATTTTTTGAGAATGCTGCCTAGACTAATATTGCACAGTAGTACTGCTTTGTCTCGCTGTACAAAACTTTTTTTTTTTTTGGTTTTGTGATAGCTGTGACAACTAAAAGACTAAATATATAGAATAGAATAAGTTAAGACAATATCACTGAACTAGTTTATTTAATTTTTTAAAACAGAGAATAAATGGAAATGGAGAGAAAGCAGGAAGGTGGTATTGAAATTATTAAAAAAAAGATGCAGACTGTTTGGACTGCGGTTGTGTACGCACACAATTTCTCAACTGCTATCCTGTTTTATTCTGGGGGGAAGGAAACTCTCAAAAATTGCTGAATGGATTATTCCTTTTTCCTGTTCCCTTAATGTATTTTGTTCCTATGTTCTTAAACACTCATATTTGCACTACCTCTTTTTTGCAGGTCTTGTATCAAGGCTACGATACCCAGTTGGCAAACAAGGAAGGTCTGCACCAACAACAGCAGGTTTCAGCTATGGTAATGAACTGGGTGTTTTAATTCCAGCCATTGGCTCGTACAGTATAACCTATGGATTGTATTATATCAAGTCTTATCAGTAAACAAATAGTCTTGGAATAGCAGCTTTTAATACATCATTTTTAATATTGCATCTGAAATAAATAATTTATTATTATTATTATTATTATTATTATTTATTTCTTAGCAGACGCCCTTATCCAGGGCGACTTACAATCATAAGCAAATACATTTCAAGTGTTACAATACAAGTAATACAATAAGAGCAAGAAATACAATAACTTTTGTTCAAGCAAAGTACAAGTGTGACAAACCACAATTCAATAATACAGCAGATAATAGTGATAGTTACATCAGGATATGATTAAATAGTGATAGTTACATCAGGATGTGATTAAATACAAAGTACTACAGGTTAAACACTTGGCAGATTACAGTATTCTGAAGTACAGGATATATTTGCATATAACTAATTATTTCTTATATACGCAATTTTATGAAGTGCCATATTATAATTTGATTATGATTACTGTGTTTTTGGCTAACTTTGAATAGCATGAACATTTGCAACCTGTTTAGCGGGACGCTTGTCCCCGGGGGGGGAGGGGTCGTACGCATCATACACCCGACCATATATGGACTGTTGGCATGTATGCATGAACTGTAGCCAGCCATTCAAAAATAACCTCCTATATAACTGTACTGTATTAAACGGACGTCCATATGCCTCACTGCAAGCACTTTGAACTTAATGTGAAATGGGTGGTGTAGGTAAACCAGAAAAAAGTGGTTTCCTTAGCCTCAGGAGGGCCAGATACAAATGTCACTGAAAGCTGTCCTATTATTTGTTTAACATGAGAACAAAGGAATGGTGCCATGCAGGGTTTTTTGGAGAAATGCATTCTGTGCTAATGAAAGTGATTTACATACAGAAAAGGACTTTCAGAACAAGGAACTGTTGCTACTGTACACACTACTATGGCTATTATGTGTATATGTACAGTAGCAGGAAACTTAATTTAAAGCAGTCCTAAAAATGCTCAAAAGAGGTTGTCCCAATTTAAGATTGAAAGTCACATGACTGGGGTTAACTAGATCACACTAGTCACACTATTCCACATCTCACAATTCCACACACAGTACAAGCAATACTGACCCTTGTTCTGTGAATCTATTCTTGTTGTTAAGAACTGAGGTGAATAAAACAGGCTTTTGTTTCCAGCTGTGAAGTGTTGTCCTATAGTTACTGTTATGAATTGCCAGTTTTAGTTATTGTATTATCGATTTTAAAGTACTTTAAAAAGGCATATGAATTTACAAAGGTTTACTAAATCAATTTATGGTATAAACATTTACAATATACTCTAATATGCTGGAAACAAATGATCAGGCCTGACAAATAAAGTACAGCTAATATGATGAATACAAATGTTTCCAGATAAATGGGAGATAAACCCCTCTGACCTGACCTTCATGAAGGAGCTGGGCTGTGGACAGTATGGTGTTGTACGCTTAGGGAAATGGAGGGCACAGCACAAGGTGGCAATCAAAGCCATTCGTGAAGGAGCCATGTATGAAGAGGACTTCATTGAGGAGGCCAAAGTAATGATGTGAGTAGCAGAGACCATTGTGATTTTGTATATCAAATTAGAACACGTGTGACAGTGATGGCTGGTGGATGATGTCAGACCAGGGAAATTAATCCACAAACAAGCAGTGTTG